>NC_051326.1:35919391-36222422 GCF_015220235.1 Choloepus didactylus
GGAGATCCATCCCTGGGCAGGTCCTGCTCTCCTTCACAACACCTTCCTCTCCACTCAGCTCAAAGGATCTGCCCTCCCTTGTCTTTCCATTATACCAGATCCTTAGTGTAATAATAGCTCACCCATGCTGGGTTCTTCCTTTGCTCCAGGCACAGTGTAAGGACTCTGCATATATAAGTTCCTGAGGCCCTCCTGACGACGTTATGATTGTCTACAGATGAAGAAATGGAAGCCACAGGGTAAACAGACTCACCCAAAGATTCAGCAACTGGGATTCATCCTCAGCCTAGTCTAACTTCAGAGAAGATGCTCTGAAGCCATACACTGTATCCTCCGTTTGTTACCTTTCCCCATTCACTCTCCCCCGTCCCCACCCCATTTACTCCTTTCAACAGCCTCCTGAATTAGATAATTTATTCGCCTTATTTTACAGATGAGGCAACTGAGGCTCAGGGGGGTTAAATGGAGTGCCCAGGGTGACCGAGCTATAAAGCCGGATTTAAGATACTTATGTACATATAGGCCTCTCCAGCCAGTTTGTAACCCCCAGGAGGGGCTTCTGTACACCCAGTGTCTACCTCCCATCACCATGGTTGACATCCAATCAGAATGTGTTAAAGTGAATTCAGCTCCTGCTCTGATGGAAAGCTGGTATTATTTCACCAAGGAAGGCCTGCAGTCTTAGCATCAAATACATGAAATACGTGTTTCCAATGGTAGAGAACCAGAAAAGGGTCAGGGGCTAAATTAAAGCAGGAAAGATTTGGGTTGAACACAAGAGAGAACTTACCAACCAGCATGGCAGATAATGACAAATGAGACTGATTTTTCAGCTCCTGGACAGTTTAAGAAGAGAGAAACAAATCTACTGGAGCTGTTCAGAAATTCAACAGCTTCAGGGCAGGGGACTGTACTGATGGAATTTTATGGGCCCTCTGAGCTCCAGCATTTTGTCATACACCCAGAGCACTGTACCCAAATGCCCAGGCTGTCATATTCTCATGTGCATCGGTGCACAAGTCCCACTTGTGGTCTCTCTCAAAAACCCCACAAAATGCAAGGACTGAGTGGCTCAAGGGGCCCTCCAAGCCTACACCACAGGCCTGTGGTTTACAAGCTTGCTCTGAGAGTGACAAGGGACTTAAGAACCTGCTACTGCCTGACTTGCATCGAAAGCCACCCCCCAACCTCCTCCCTAACACACACACACACACACACACACACACACACACACCCTCCAGCTGTGATGCTTTCAGCACGGAGAAAAGGCGGAGGGGCCAGTGCCAGCTCAGCCCTTGAAAGCAGCACATCAACTCAGAGCTATTTTTAGCCTTCCCCTCCAGCATCACTGGCACAAGCCCAGCCGTGGTGGTGGGCTCGGGGCGCCCATCTGAGAGAAAAGGCATGAAATGGAATTCTTTCCAGGGTCCCAGGAGAAATGGCAAGGGAAAGCACGTTAAAGCTTCAGGGAAAGAATGGGGCCACCGTGGGCGTCACCAAAGTAGTCTTTCTGGATGCAGGGTCTCGGTTACTGAGTGGCCTAAGCTGTGGCCTGGCACCCATTCCACCACCAAACACCCCAGGGCTCAGGACAGCATATCCTGGGTGAGAACCGCCCTGTCCCCCTGGTGCCCCATTTCCCCACCAGCACAATAAGGTCCAGGCTATGCGTCCCCTTCTCTGAGACACTGCAAGAAACTTGATTAAAAAGCTCAAAATGCCTTGCCTACCCAAAATCATAGAGAACAGCTTTTTGTTCCCATTATAAGCTCCCAGAAGGACAGACACCAAGTTTTGTTTGTTTCTGGGTTTATCTCTGTAGCGCTGGGGTGAGGCACACTGCCTGGTACTCAGTAGGCACTTGATGTTTGCCTAATAAATGAATAAATGAATGGACAAACTGGGCAGCCTGTTAATAAAATCTCTGAATTCTAGTAGTTTATGTGTTTACATTCCCAGCTCCCAAGGCAGGTGGAAGGAAAGCCTCCCTCTCCTGCAGGCTTTCGTTCAGCCCTGCATCTCCCCAGGGGCACGTGGGCACTGGAACCCAGAGCAGCTCATCAGGAGCTCTCTTCTTTGCTCTCCACTCCCTCCTCCGATCCTCAGTCCTCGGTCTCTGGCCCAGCCTAAGTCCAGTTCTGAAGGCCAGCTCTGGCACAGCTCCCTCTAGGCCAGCACGTGCTCTTTCTAAACAGGCAAGGCAAGCACGTGCTACCCTTGTGCTTTCCTGAGTTGGCATTGTAACACTTGCCATTTCCCACAATGGAAAGGCCCCTTCGTCTTTATCCAAATTACAGGTAAAGACTTCCGAAACAGACCTCCTAATGGTTATGTTCTGACAACATCCTGGTAAAATGAATCTGTTAGGATCCAAGGCAGCTCACCTGCAGGTAGGTTGCCCATGTAAAACGGGGGTAGATCAGCCCTGCCTAAATCAGGGAAAACACCAATGGCTATTCACAGTGTTGAGAGGGGAACCAATGCTCCAAAGTAAAGCTGCCTGCACTTCGTCAGGACCTTTGAATTATGTGCTGAACATGGAAACCTAAGCATGCTATAGAGTCCACCTAGTGCCGCAGCCCCAAGGAAACCCCAGGCACATGGCAGAAGGACAGGCTTGTGCCTTTGCCATTAGCCTCACATGCAGAGTGGGCTACAACAGTCAGCTTCCCTTCAGTAGCCCACAGTGGGTCTGTCATTAAAGAATTCATCTGAAGCTTCTAAGGAGGTTTTTAGGACTACCTGTTGGGGGTAGTGTGCCCCACTGGTTTATTCTCCCTATGGACTAGTTGTCCTTTCATTTGCCCTAAACTAGTCTCTTCCAGACCTTAAGGAATGTTCCACTGCAAGGATCCAGCATCCTCTCAATTCTATTCAATTATTCATCAGACATAATTGAGCTCCTACTGCATGCCAGGCTGTGTGCTAGGCACAGGGATACCAACATAGTCCCTGCCCTGACACTGTTCACAGGCCAGTGAAGGAGATACACTTAAGAAGCTGATCACTGTTGGGTACAAGGAATATTTCCTAGACAAGGGGCATCTGAGCCGAGTGTTCAAGGATGTGAAGGTGCTAAGCAGGCGCTAAGGAAGACATACAGGACAAGGAAGAGCTCCAGGCAGATAGCTACAGAATGGTTTTACCTTGGCCCAACAAGGCACTCTTGTGTGGGGAGAATAGAGAAGAAGAGTGAGGGGAGGCCAGGCTGTAAAGGAAGGAGACTTGTGGGCCATGTTGGGAGTGTGGGTTTATTCAGGAAGGCAGGGAAGTGGGGAGACGGGATGTGCATGTTGGAAAGCTCACTCTGGTTACAGTGTGGAGAATGGATTGGAGTAGGAAGATGGTAGATCCCGGGGGAAGGTAGGAGAGCTTGAGCCAACAAGATGATGGTTGGGGAGGGAAAATCACAGCTCTCAGCAAGTGAGAGAAAGGGAGAAAACAAAGTCAGGCCTGAAAGTTGGCTTGGTAGACTAGATGAACATTTGTGCCATTCACCAAAATGGACCAATAGGGAAAGAGTAGATTTGAGGGGGTATAATGCATATGAGGTGCCAATGGAACACACAGGTAGACATGTCTAAAATATACATGGGTGTTTTGTATGAATCCCTGACGGGAGATGCAGATTAGGAATGGGTTACTCAGTGGAGCATAGAAAGTAAAGCTGGGGAAATGGTTGGCATCGCCCAGGGAGAATGAGCCGAGGCAGAGCAGCCTAGAGGAGAGCCCTGAGAACCCCATCCTTCAGCTTCACTTGAACAGGGAGGTCAGAAGGGACCAGGATGACGCCAGTGGCCAGGACAGAGAAGCTCTGCTTGACCAGACTCAAAGAAGGAAGAGGCAGACAGCCCAGTGAAGTCACCAGGGGCCCTGGACCACATCCTAATCTAAGTCCTTTCAACTCACCATCTAAGATTTTGCATTTTGCCTATACTTTTTCTCAATTCTCATTTTTTTTTTTAGACTGAAAAATCTTGGTTTCCTAATCCCATCCCCTCAGGGTAGTCCACTGCCAGGCTAATTGTGGTCCCTCTTGTCTGGGCTCTGTTAAACACCTGCCCTAATCCTGGGGACTGGAAAGGCACTGCCAGGGTGACTACGCAGGGTGCAAGAACCTAAGAGCAGAGGGAAGAACTTTCCTGGGAATTCTTTTCAGCATCTGGCTGAAAAGCTCACTAGCTTCCAAGGCCAAAGTGGCTGCCAGGCCCAGGGCTGGGGGAGCAGTGCCCTTAAAAGTTATGCAGTCAGGTCCTGAAGGTGTGGGGTGGGAAAAGGCTACAGAATGGCTCTTCCTTTCCTCAGAGGAGATGACCTGGGACATAACAGTGGCTGCCATTTGTGTGCCAAGCACCACCTCTCACACACCACACTTATTCTTCACAACAACCCTCTGAGGTAAAGTCAGTATGCCAGGTTACAGATGAGGAAACTGGGGACCAGAGAGGTTTGACAACATGCTCAAAGTTACACAGTCAGAGACTCAGAGAGCGGGGATTTGAAAACACATCTGTTCCCACTCTACAGACAGTCGTTCTTTCTCTGTATCATGCTGCCTCCCCATCCCACAGATCCGTGAGACATTCCAGCCATCAGCTCCAAGGCAGATGCAGTACTTTATGTATGTAGTATTCAGGCTCTCGAAGCCCTCTTCCAGCTGTGAATGCTGCCGTTGGTGAGCAAGGAATGAACTGATGAAACCATGTGACTCCCTGATGGACCTGACCATGGTCTCAAGGCTGTGTGGCCTTGGGAAAACTCTGTGCCTTGTTTGTGAAATGAGCAGACAGGACCCGATGAGCTCTCAAGCCGTGGCACTGTATTGACTCTGCAGACCCCGCAGTGCCTGGTCTGCTTCCCAGAGATCTTTCTGGCTCAGCAGCCACCCTGCAGGACTTGGCATTCCTCCTCCTGTAAGCACCCTCCCAACCTGAGGGCTCCTTTCCTGCATGGGGACAGGCTCAGTGTCACCCAAGAGTGCAGCCTCAGCCAGAAAATGTCACATGTGCTGTTTGCTGAGCCTTCTGGGAAAACAGACTAGAAACAGAAGGTGGCATTTAGTTGAGTTTGCACAGTGCCAGCCCGGGAGGCCAGTGACATTTCCCACATCTTAAAGCCCACATTGTCAGGTGATGACAAAGCCAAGGCCCGCTCACCAATGGCCTGGCCCTGCCCTGTGCAGTCAGCCTCCCTGGGAGGTTCCCTACTAGTTTGCTAGAGCTGCTGTAACCAAGTTCCATAAACTGGGTAGCTTAAAACAATAGAGATTTATTCTCTCTCAGCCTTGGAGGCTGGAAGTCCAAAATCAAGGTGCCAGCAGGCCATGCACTCTCTGAAGACTCTAGGGAAGGAATCTTTCTTTGCCTATTCCTAGCTTCTGTTGGTGGCTGGCAATCCCTGGCAACCTTGGCTTGTGGCTACATAACTCCAGTCTCTGCCTCCCTCTTCACATGGCCTTCTCCCCATGGGTCCCCTCTTCACATGTCATTCTCCTCTCTTTATCTGTGTTTCTTCTCCTCTTTCTATAAGGACACTGGTCATATTAGACAGGGGCCCACCCTAAGCCACTATGATCCCCTCTTAACTTGGTTGCATCCGCAAAGACCCATTTCCAAATAAGGTCCTGTTCACCAGGACCAGAGGTTAGGAATGCCATATATCTTTCAGGAAGACATAATTCAACCCATAGCACTCTCCAAATCAGACACAATACAGGGCGGCAAAAGCTAGGTCTGGAGCCTTCACCTGGCCCCAAGCCACAGAGTCGCCATTGAGAGAGCCCATTACTCAAACTCCCGCAGCCTCCTCCTTGCAGTATCTCCGTTGGCTGCGGGAGACACCTGGAGGAACGCAGGGAGAGCACTGGGCCGGGAGTCGGGAAGCCTGGGTTCCAGGTCTGCCTCCGCCAGGACTTGCCTCATGGCCTGGGACAAATCACTCTGCCTCGCCTGATTTCAGTCTCCCCATTTCAAAATAAGTTGCTGAAGGGGATGACTTCTGAGTTCCTTTTATAGCTTTGGTTCTAAGTGTGCAGACTGTCTATCACTCTTCTACGCCCAGCCAGGACAAGGGCTGTTCTTGCTGACTGAGCTGTTGTCTCCCTCCCTCTTTAGTGGCAGCAGTGCCCTGGAGAAGGTAATGAGAGGGGGCAACACCTTAGATATGTGGGCAGGAGCGAGAGCTGGCTCTGACAGTAACTACACCTGGAGTGGGACTGAGCAACGGTGCGTGGCCTTGGTGGAGGCGGTGGCAGGCACACCAAGTGCAGGGAACAGAGATGAAGCATCTCAGGCAGGAAGGGCCCTGCAGAGGCCATCCAGTCCAACCCCGGGTCTTCAGGCAGCACTAGGGCTAAGCAGACCCATACGAGATGCGGGGAGGGGAAAGGAGGTGTTATTAATAATACAATTACTTTACAATTACATTTGCTTTAACTTTCCATTTCTTTATGCTTTCCTATCCCACTGACCTTCCTCAGAGACTCCTGTATTGACTTTTTCTCTTCACCTTCTTTGGATTCTACATGGTAATCTTTGATTCTCCCCTGCAAAAAGGGGAGAAAACAGGGGCCACACAGCAGTGCAGATCCACAGGGCTGGAAGAGCCGGAACCAGCCCCCGAGTCCTGTCTCCTCACCAGGGCTCTGCCCTCTTGCTCTTGTAGCCAGAGGACACGCCTGTTCACACAACAGTCACCTAAAGGAATGCAGGGAGGCCTCCCACGTGCTGGGCACTGAGCAAAGGGCTGGTTCTGCCCTGAAGGCACTCAGGTCTAGCGGGGTAGACAGTTGGGTGCTTTATTAGTGATCTGATGGGGTGAGATTACCGAATGGAGTATGTATGGGGACCAGGCACTAGTTTAAGGGCTTCACCTACTGTATCTCATTTAATCCTCTCAGCTACTCTGGAGGTAGGTCTATTGTCCCCATTTTACAGATGAGGAAACTGAGGCAAACAGTCATTAAGTAACTCATCCTAGGACACAAAGCTAGTAAGTGGCATACCAGGAATTAAAACGCCACAGTCCACCCCCAGAGCCTCTTAGCTCTCAACCATTTTTATGCTGCCCCCCAAAGCGCAGGGGCCTCTTAGGGCACAGAGGACGGAGCTCCTAACCCATGCTGGAGGGTGGGATGAGAAAGTTTCAGGAGGATGTGGAATCTAAGCAGCATCTCAGATTCTGGGCAGGAGACTCTCCTACAGGCCATAAACCCCTTTCCCAATCAAGCCTGCCTTGACTGGGGGTTCAGAAGGCTCTCTTGACTTGACTGGGGGTTCACAGCTCCTCTGACATGGCCCTTTCCTGGCTCTTTCCTAATGAGAAATAACCCACCAGGCTATAACTGAGAGCTTTCTGAGGTAAGGAACTGGGCCATCCTCCCCTCTCCAACCTCTAGCCCAATAAAGAAAGAAAGAAAGAATGAATGAATGAATGAATGATGGGATGGATGGAAAAGAGGTGGTTGGGACCAGAGGAGGTAAAAGTTGAGAGGCAGGAGCAGCTTTTGAGGAGGGGAGGGTGGAATTCAGCCTCCTCCCAGGCCAGCAGGCCTCAGTTCCCCCTAGGTAGCCAAAGTTTGGTCAGCAGGTAGTAAAGGGGCTCCTCTTTGCTCTTAGACCCTAGTCTCCTCCAGAACCTGCTGTCATCTCAAGCCAGAGTGGTACAGGGCACCCTCCAAGCCCAGAGGGGCCTCAGCTTCCCAGGGGCTCCCAGGTCAATAGGCAGCAATAGCTTCTTCCAGGAGCCTGCTAGCAGCAAAGAGTACCCCTTGTGCCGGGAGCACCAGCCACGGTAGAGGTGGCTGGGCCAGGGACCAGGGGTCTGAGCCTTTTTTGTACTTTTCACTGACCAGTCCTGAGACTGCAAGACTCACATCTACGTCTTGAGCCTCATTCGCCTCATCTATAAAATGGGGATAAAGACCTCTTGCTGGATTTTCTTTTGAATTCTTGAAGGTGCAAATGAAGAAAGCAATGCACCCATACAACAACAGAATTAGTTTAAAAACACATAACAAGAACAGAAAGCCTTGTCTCTCCCCTCAGACAAAGAATGATTAATAATGCATTAATTCATACCTCAGCACGTTCTAAGAAGAATTTGAGATGGCAAGATAAGAGCACGATAAGGCTGGCAAGCACCACAGACCCTTTGCTCAGGGGCCAGACTATCCCCCTGAGAAGGTCACATTCTGGGCACAAGCATTTCCTGTGAGGCAGGCAGTTTGCTAGAAGTTTCTCATATGCCATCTTATTTAACCCTCACAACTGCCCCATCAGGCAGATACCATCATTATGCACACAAGACATGTAAGGTTCAGAGACAGTAAGCTGCTTGCCCAAGGTCACACAGCAAGGGTGAGGGGAGCTGGGATTCACACCCGGAAATGACTAGGAGCCCCCGAATCTTAGCACGTGCTCTACTGTGTCCCTAAGACAGCGCTTTCAAAACTGCCAAGGGCTACTCAAACAGTCACTCTTCAACAGCTCCCCAAGGGGGCAGCTATCCTGTGCCAGGCCTTGTACCCGGTGCTGTGGAAGCTGGGGGAATGCAGCCCCCTGGTCCCGGGCCCTTGGAGCTCACATTCCAGGCGGAGGCAGAAAACCATCAAAGGGGCAAATAATTTTGTAACATTATGCCCAGGGTGATAAGTGCTATCAGAAAACACAAAGCCCTTAAAGGGATGGAGAATGGAGGAGAAGCTGTTCCAGGCAGAGGAGGCAGCAAGGCAGCAGCCCAGAGAAGGGAAAGGGCTTGACCAGGAACAGGAACACTGGGGAGGCTGGAGGGTGGTAGGGCGGAAGAGTTGAGAAAGAAATATCTGGGGCTGCATCAGGGATGGCCTTGGTTTTCATAGCAAAAACAACAACAAACAAACAAACAAGAGCGGCGACTTGTATGTTACACATCTTTCCATTGTGATCTTTGGCCCCCAGGTCTCTTTGCCCTCTTACAAAAGCCCCTCGGCATCTCGGAACCTCAGGGTCCTCACCTGTAAAACGCGAAGGTTGGTGCAGACGGCGTCCACCGCGCCTTATTACATTTCCTGTCCAAGGCCAATCGACAACAGCTGATCCTGCTCCGCGGGTGGGCGCGGGCTGGCGTCGGGGGGTGGGGGCAGTCGCCGGCACTGCGGCCCCGGCTGGGGCAGGCTGTCCTCCCGCAGCGGCCCGCGGCGAGGATCTCGTGGGCCTGGGAACCCAGGTGGGCATCTCCGCGGCCGCTCGGCTGCCCCGGAGCCCGGTGTCCCACCCGGTGAGGCCGCGCCCCCCACCGGCGGGAAATGGCGATCCGCGGGCCCCGCCTCCCAGTTCGCCCGCTCCGCCGCCGCTCAGCGCGCGCGTCCAGGCCGGCTGCGGGAGCCGGGAGGCGGGAGGGGCGCGGTTCGCTCCCTGCCCGGGAAGAGGAGAGCGAATGAGGAGCGTGGCCTGAGACCCCTCCCTCGGCCTCTGCGGCGGAGAGAGGTCTCCTTCACCGCATTCCCACCACCACTAGAAGAGACCCCTGCGCAAGGGCCGGGCGGGGCGCGGGAGTGACAGCCCCTACCCCGCCCCCGGCCTCCTGCGGGCACTGCCGGATTGGAAATGTGGGGTCCAGGGGAGCCTGGGACCAGCGCTGTGATTCCGAGCAAGAGGGCTGGGGGTCTGGGAGGAGGGTGGGTTATAAAGACTTCTGGTCTTTCGCCTGAGCCCAGCACTGCAGGGGCAGCACGGCCTCGGGCAGTCAACCCAACCCCCCACGGGCCGGGCCAAAACCCCACCACCACCCCGCAGCCCAGCCTGCCCCGCGGCCTGCGGGGTTCACCCGGACCACTGCCTTTGGGGATTCCTGCTCTGAAGGCATCAGGCAGTGAGGTACTGACGTGGGGAGCCCACCAATGGGGGCCGAAAGAGGCCCTTATATCTATAATAGACTATATAAGTACATGCATCATAGACACAGCCATAACCCACCCCCACGAAGCACTAATAAAACAAATAAATCATAATCTCATATTTGCAGCCTGCTTGTGATGTTCTGTTCTGTCTTTCCCTTTCATTATTTTATTTGAATCTTACAACAATTCTGTGGGGCTGGAGCTAGTTAGCTCATTTTACAGGTGTGGGATGAATCCAGATGATTCGAATCTACCCCCACCCCATTCCCCATTCGCCTTTTTTATACAACAGTTTTATCGAGATATAATTCACATACCATAAAAGTCACCCTTTTAAAGTGTACAGTGGTTTTGAGTATATTCAGAGTTGTGTAGCCATCATCACTCTTTAATTACAGAACACTTTCATTACTCCAAAAAGCAACCCCTGTACCCCTTAGCAGTCACTTCTCATTCCTTCTCACCCCAACCACTGGAAACCACCAATCTACTTTGTGTCTCCATGGATGCTAAGCCTGGGTATTTCATATAGATGGGATCATAAAATATGTGGCCCTTTGTGTCTGGCTTCTTTCCTTGGCATATGTTTTCAAGTTTCATCCATTTTGTAGTATGTATCAGTACTTGATCCCTCTCTGTTGCTGAATAATATTCACTGTATGGATACACCACATTTAGTTTCTCCATTCATCAGTTGGTGGGCATTTGGATTGTTCCCACTTTTTTTGTGGATATTATGGATAACACTGCTATGAACATTCATATATAAGTTTTGGTGTAGACAAATGTTTTATTTCTTTGGGGTATATTCCTAGAAGTGGAATTGCTGGGTGATATGGAAACTCTATGTGTGACTTTTTGAGGAACCACCAGGCTGTTTCCATAGTGGCTGCAACATTTTACATTCCCATCAGCAATGTACAAGGGTCCCAGTTTCTCCACATCCTCACCAACACTTGTTACTGTTTGTCTTTTTAATTTTAGCTATCCTAGTGGGTGTGAAATGGTATCTCATGGTTCTGATTTGCTTTTCCCTAATGACTAATGATGTTGAGCATCTTTTCATGTGCCTATTGGCCATTTGTATATCTTCTGTGGAGAAATATCTGTTCAAATCTTTTGCCCCTTTATGAATTGGGTTATTTGTCTATTATTGATTTGTAAGAGTTCTCTGTATATTCTGGGTACAAGCCCCTGAAAAGATATAGAATTTTCAAATATATTCTCCCATTTTGTAGGTTGTATTTTCACTTTCCTGATGCTGTCCTTGGAAGCATAAAAGTATTGAATTTTGATGAGTTCATTTTTTCTTGTGCTTGCCTAACCCAAGGTCATAAAGATTTACTCCAGTGTTTTCTTCTAAGAGTTTTGTAGTTTGTAGTTTTCACTTCTATGTTTGATCCATTTTGAGTTGATTTTTATGCATGTGACATAGAGGTTTGACTTCATTCTTTTGCATGCAGATACCCAGTTGCCCCAGTGCCATTTGTTGAAAAGACTGTTCTTTCCCCCTTGAATTGTCTTGGCAGCCATGTCAAAAACCAATTCCCATAAATGTAAAGGTTTATTTCTGGACAATTTTGTTTCATTGATCTACACATCTGTTCTTATGCCAGACACCACACTGTCTTATTTACTATAGCTTTGTAGTAAGTTTTGAAATTGGGAAGTATGATCTAAATTTGTGATTCTTTTTCAAATTATCTCTCTCCATTTTTAACCAAATTTTTATCAAGTGTAGACTCTATATCAGATATAGTTCTAAGTGCATCATGTGTATTACTCATTTAACATAACCTATCAGAAGGTTCTATCATGGTCATATTTCAAAGACAAACAGACACAAGGAAGTTAAACAAACTGGCTAAGTTCACACAGGTGGTCGGCAGCAGAGCTGGGAGGTGAACTCAAGCTGTGTGGCTCTGTTTTCCCTTACAGGCACCCACAGACAGAGCTAGTCTGGATCTCCCCTTTTATAGAAAAGAAATTAGGGCACAGGAGTCTTGTCTAAGGCCCACTGTGACAGAGGGAGGATGAGATCCAGATCTACTGATCCTTAGACCAGTGGTCTCCTCTGCCCACCCTGGCCACTCCCTCTTTCCAGGCAGCCCTAGATATTCATTTCAAAGTGGTGTTGCCTTGACAAAACGATGGGAGGGACACAGCGGCCATGGTGTGATTCCTTTTGCCCCCAAGCTCTGGGGCCTTTCATGGCTTCTGGGTAAGAGACGGGAGTCAGGTCCATTGAGTTCGATGATGTCAGATAGGGGCTGGCTGGCCATGGCCATGGGCCAGGCCCTACACAGATCTGCAGACATCCTCCCAAAGAAAGGAGCTTAAATCCACTCCATAAGGATCACGCCCAGGACAGACTGCCCTGGAGTTCTCATTCCTATCTTACTGCCTCCATCCCTTTCTGCCCAGGGGCAAACCTGAGGCTCATCTCCTGTTTTAGTTTCTCAGCCACTAAAACAAATACCAAGCAATGGGTTGGCTTGAACAATGGGAATGTATTGGCTCACGATTTTGCAGCTAGAAGAACTCCAAAATCAAGGCATCAGTAAGGCGATGCTCTCTCCTTGAAGAGTGTGGTGTTTTGGGGGGCTGACTGCAGGAAATCCTCGGTCCACGGCAATGCACATGGCAGCATTTTCTCCTTCTTTTGTGGTCCTGTTGACTTCCAGCTTTTGATTGCTTCCGTGGCTTCTTTTTCTGTGTCCAATTTCCTTTGCTGATAAGGACTTTAGGCATATTCGATTAAGGCCCACCCTCATGCAGTTTGGGCACAGCTTGACTAATGACATCTTCAAAGGTCCTATTTGCAAATGGGCCCACATTCACAGGACCATAAGTTGGGACCTGAACATGCCTTTTGTGGGGGACATGATTCAATCCCCCAAATCTCCCTTCCCCACGAACTGTAAGCTCCAGGGGCCCGGAGGCCCCCCTTGCCATGCTTGTGACCCCTGCAGCAGCCATCCCAGAGCCTGGCAGGGATTTTGAGAGACGCAGGCCTTTACTGACACAAGCTGAATTGGGTAATGGGGTCTTCTTTGTGGGCGCCCACATTTGGGGTCTAGCCTCTCACAAGTCAGCAGCTTTTGTTGGATTAATGTTGCCTGACCCTTCCCAGCACTGGGTGAGGCCTACCCAGCTCCTGCCACCCCTGCAGGGAGCCCCCACTGGGCAGAGCCTGGCACCAATGCAACATCTGCCAACCCAAGGCATCTCATCTCAACACAACCAAACCAAACTCTTCCTCACTACCCCTTATTGTTCATGCTCTACTGGCTCCCTGGGATGCACTTTTCCCTGCAAATAATTAACTCCTCCTAATCATTCAGGACCTAATCAAACATCACTCCTGGGAACTGCTACTGACTCCCTTCCCCCATCTCCACTCCCCTCAGAAGAGTTTGGTGCCTCCTTCTATATCTTCCTCTGCTCTTCTCCGGCACCTGTCATTATCGCACTCATCAAACTACAATGTAATCATCATTTTTCGTTTGTTTGTTTTCCTTCTGCCTCCTTCACAAGACCATGAGTTTTCCTGAGAGCCGGAACTTGTTCACACAGAGCCTGGCTCACAGTGGATGCTCAATTACTCCTGCGAATCAAAGAAGGAATGAATGAGTGGCAACCAAATCAGTGGATGGATGAGACTTCTGTCTGCCCCCAGGAAAAGTACTGGAAAAATCACTCAGTTGAGTTGGTGTTTTGGATGTTTTTGTTGACGACTCTCGTTAAGACCCACCTAGCCCTGGGTGAGAAATTCCCAGCTCACATTGCTTAGCAAGGCTCCTGCCCCCCCTGCAGAGGGCTCCCTGTTGGGACAGCCTGGAGCCACCACCCCATTGTTGACGCCTCCCTCTTCTCAGATACTCAGGGCCCATGGGCTCCTCAAATCCCTCCTGTCACAAGGGGGGAAAAACTGATTAAGCTAGTTCACACTAAAATGAGAGGGGCTTAGAGTATTATACCTCCAAACAGGAGAAATAAATGCCTAAGGTAAAAGGAATGCGGGTCACTGGCTGTCAGACAACACAACCCACCCACCTCCTACTGCAGTGCATTCCCAACTAGCCTTCCTTCTAGGGAAAGACCAGCGTTACCTCGCTCCCACACAAGTCACCTTTTTTGTTCAGAAAATCCATCTAATCAGCTGCAAAAATCCATCCTCATACCCAAAAGAATGTCTTTTCCCCAACCAGACAGAGCAACCAATGTAGACAACCTTTTAGACTTTTTTGTATATTCTCTTCTTTGAGTCTATAATGTGGATAAGGTAGGCGTTATTCCCATTTTACAGATGAAGACACTGAGGCTGTGGGAGTCAATGACTCACTGAATTTCACACACAGAGACATTTGAGGTCATGCACAGCAGTCCAGGTTGGCCTTCTTGGGGTCTCCAAAACAACCCCCACGGCTAGGTGGCTTGGTTCCCTGGTCTTGTTAGTGATTCCCTGCTTTGTCCATCACAATTACCCCAGAATATTAGGTCATCCTGTCTACAGAGAAGTCACTCCTCCATATGTAGGCTCAGGAGTCCCAGAGCCATCCATTTATTCATACAGCAAATAGCTACTGCCCAAATGTCAGGTGCTGTGTGTTGCCTGGCAAGGAGGTGGGGTGTGTGGTTTTAGGGGTTCTGAACCCAGGGTTCAAGTTCTGGAGCCCCTTCCTACTGTTAGGCAGTCCTTCCCCTGACTTAAGCCAAATGAAATAATATGTGTGGCCTCACTTTATACAGAAGAACAGAAAGTTCTAGGTAGAAGGGGCAGGTGTCCAACCCCTTCACTTGCCAGATGAAGAAACTGAGGCCTGAGATGGTTGTGCCTGACCCCATGGCTTACACCCAGGTCTCCCGGCTCCCAGCCTGCAATTTTCCACATTCACTGGCTGCCTTTCCTCACACATCCTCCTTTGGGGCCAGGTTTTGCCGATGGGAAGGAGGCAGAAAGGAGAGCTGGGGCCACTTGGTTAATCTTACAGTTTGCCCGGGGCAGGCCCTGGAAAGTTAAATATGCAGAGCCTTACTCTGTGATCTGAGCACTAGAAGGTTCCCTTCCTCATTCCAGCAGTTGCACCTGTTTGTGTGGCCTCGTTTCCCTTTGCTCTCTGCCCAGCCCGAGGTGCATCTCCGGGTGGGTGGGGTGGGGAGGGAAATGGATGCTTGGGGTTTGCCAGATCTCTTGTCCTGCTTTGGGGCCATCTTCTCTGCCCTGGGGTGCCAGATTTAACCCTTCCTACAAAGCAGGGACCAAGGCCTGTTCCCACACTCTGGAGAGAGGTACCCCAAGGGGCCAGAGAGCTCACCTAAGGCAGGAGCGACTGAAGGGCCCATGCTTCAACTTGAGAGTCCAGCTGACTGTTGGTGGGGAAGGAACACTCTAAGCACGAGGCTTAAACCCCAGCAGGAAGACAGCCCCTCCCACCCTGGCAAGCCAAGGGGCCCAACGTGGAGAGCCCACCAGCAAGCATCAAGGAATTGGGAGTCTGCAGCCACGCATGGGCTTTCAAAGAGAGCAGAAGTCACCCCAGCCTTTCCAGGAGACATTCAGCAGATATCAAAGAAAGGTGGGGGGGGAGGTAGACGCGACAGGTGACCTCACAGGCTCCAGAATCAGTAATCCTGGCAAAGTGGCTGGCTGCCCTGCCTCTGCCACATCCCTGCCCTGCCCTCCACCCCAGTGGCCAGTAGGGAGAAAGGGACTGGACTAGAATTTGGTATCAACCTGCCTTCAGCTTCTCAGATACAGCCAGCTGGCCCCTCGTGTCTGCACCTCAGTAGAAGGAAGGACCCATTCCCTTCTTATAGGCCCTTCCACTCCATGTGCTCCACGGAGCTGGGCATCTCGTGTCCAGGGGGAGCCTGGAGGCCTCCACCCCGAGGTTGACAGCACACTTGTCTCCCCACCCGTTCCCTTGGCAGTGACAGCCTTCCAGTGACGGGTGGATTAAGTGCCAGCGTTTTGCAGTTTTGCAGCCTCCCAGGAGACAGACAGGTGGACCTTGGAACACTGATTCTAACAGTCACCCACAGACGAGGAGTTAAAAATGAGAGAGGACTGCAGGACAGATGGAGGATTCACCTGCCAAGAGTTGCTGATTCCTTGCTCTGAGGCCCAGTCTCCTCCTGTGCAGTGTGTTCCCACCCCCTCCCCCACCCCAGCCATCCAGTCCAGCAGCAGACAGGATGGGGCTCACCAAAGGGGATCTTCACCCCATCACAAGACAGTCCGATTCTCCCCTCCTCAGAACAAGCCCAGCTGAGGACTATGAAAATCCATGCACATCAGAATTGGTTGGGTTTTGGTCCAGGAATTGAACTAAATCAAATTAAGAATGAGCAAAATGTACCAAATCTCAAAACGATTCCCAATATTCTTATTGTTTTTTTTCCTAACTGAACCAAAATGTTTTTTAAAAAACAACAATACTTGGTAACCTATAGTGAGATTTGTAATCAGACGTTCATGTTTTTCAAATCTACTGAACTGAAACAAAAAGAAGAAACACATGATGGTTTGGAAAGTGTGTTGTCCTGGTTGTGTGCCGTGCGACCTTGGGTAAGTCACTTCCCCTCTCTGGCCTCAGATTCTCTCATTTGTGTTCAACTAAGATCCAAATGGCTCTTACAGTTCTCCTAATTCCCAAATCTCAAAATAGTCTCTAAATTGAATCTGCATAGCTCTTCCATGTGGTTCAAGTCCCCGTTTGGATCATGACCAAGCCAAGTCATCTGGAAAAGAAATGTTCTATATGTGCCATCTGTGAGAAGCCTGGGAACAGAGGACCAAACCCTGGGACTCAGGGAGCCTGCTGACTCTTTGGAGCTGGCACTAATGTAATTATGTGATTAGGACATTCATCTTGGTTTTAACTGTGCTTCATTTGGTTAAATCAAAACTGACAATGAGCTGCCCAGTGGGTGACGCCATTCTCCCAGGAGGGCCCATGTAGAGTTATGCTGAGCAGGGGTCATCCTGACAATCTAAATATCCACTGGCAAGGCGGGCAGGTTAGGAGGAGTTCACCCCCTGGGAAACCTGCAGCCTGGGAAGGAGCATGCCTGCTTCTGTCGGGGTGGAAGTCATAGAACGTTGGGGGTGGACATGTCTGTGGCATTACCTAACCCATGTTCTCCTTTTACAGATGAAGAAACAGAGGCCAAGGGCCTGGGACCTGGCCTGGGCTACCAGCTGATGAAGGCAGTGGCAGCTTGTTCCTGTATTTTCTCATCTTTGAAATGGAGTCCCTAACCCTGTCCCTCTCTATCCTACAGAGAAACGATGAAGTCAACTGAGAAAGTAACACTTTGGAGTCTGAGAGCTTCTGGAGAAAGGAAACAGGGAGAATGGAAGCATTAGGACTTTATTATTATTATTATTATTATTATTATTGTCTTCTTCATCATCTATCACCATCATTGCTATCCCACTCTGGGGGTGAGGCAGGAAGGCCTTTGAGCATCGCTGCTATTCGGCAGGAAAAAATCAAGCCTGAGAATGGGGACTAACCCACCTGAGGACTGGCGGACACACGGGTCAAGGCTCCTGTAACCAGGTGTGGCTCTGTCACCCCCAGCCTGGCTGCCCCTTCTGCGTCTCCCTGAGCACCTGCTTGCTTTGTGGCTCCCTGGAATCGAGCTCTCACAGCCTTTCCAGGCCTTCAAAGAGGCTTGGCCTCCAGACCACAGAAATGACAGAGGAACTGAGTCCGCTCTGCCTGCCACACACAAGGGGATGACTCGTATTTTCTGTGGACCCGGGTGGTGGGGGGGAGGTAGACGCGACAGGTAGACTGTATAGGTCTGGTTTACGTTGTAGGGTGTAGACACTGGTTTTGCCCAATATCACAAAGGACAAGAAGAAGAGATAAAAGAATCAACCATAATAGAGCTGCACACTAATTAAGACCGTTTCCTATGTGTTCTAGGACAGGTATACTGTGGGAGGAATCCGAGAATGGCTGGGGGATGGTTCTTGGTGGTCCCTTCTAAACAGGAGCTTCCAGAACCAGAGCTAGGACCATGGTGAAGCACGTGAGGTGCCTAGGCTACAAAATTTAAGGAGGCACTCACCCTCCAGTGCTGACCCTGCATTTCCACAACCTGAAGTGGGTGCTGCCTTAAAATTCTCCCCCTGGGAGCCTGGCTTGCATCACCTTAGTCCTGGGCCCCCAGTCCCTGACTCTGTCTTCCAGCTGCCCAAGATCCTGGCTCTCTTGCAATCAAGAACACGGAGGTCTTTTCCTCAGCAGGCTGATTTAGGTAGAACCTCGCCAGTCTTCTCCAAGATGCCATGAGAACCCTCAAGCCTATTAACCCATAGATATCATACAATGTTGTAGGCATTACCCTTGACAAAGGACTGCTCCAGTATCAAAGAGAAAGATGGATGAGCAGCCACATAGCAAGAGCACAAATAATGAAAGTGAGAGCTGAGGCCTTTCGCTTGATCAGGGAATAAGCCTGTATCTCCAATAGAGTAGGAACAAAACTAAATTCATTGCATTTACCAGGCATCAGGCAGTCTGCCACCATCACATGGTTATCATATTTGATTCTAAACCAATCCAGCAAGGTGGGTTCTATTCTCACTTTACAGACATGGAAACTGAGGCTCATTAAGGTGAAACAATGAGGGCGAGGTCAGGCAGAATCAGAGCCTCAGGTCTCAGAGCAAAGCCTTGCTGTCTCCAGGTCCCAAACCTGAGCATTCATTCATTCTCTCCCTCTCTCATCTACTCATTCATCCATTCCTTCAACACATATTTTTTTAAGGGCTTATTATGCATCATGAATTATTCTAGGAGGTTGGGTACAGATTGCATTCTAGTGCAGAGGTGAGACATAAACAAGTAAATAGATCAACAATAATTGCAATCAAGAAAACAAAACCAGGGCAATGCAATAGCGAATGTCCAGGAAGGGACCAGGTAAGACTGCCCATCAGGGAGGCTTCTCTGAGAACTGAAAGAAGAGGAGCCGGCCATGCAGAGATCTGGGGTAAGAAAACTCCAAGCAGAGGAAACAGCAAGTGCTTGGGGCCTATGGTACAGACAAGCATGGTGGGAAAGGTCATTAGGGTTGAGGCAGGTGAGAAGGGGACAGCGAATGATGTAATGCAAGGTCTGAGGGAACGCAAAGGTGAGCTCATGCAGCCCAGCTGTTTTCCAACTACAAAGAGAATCCATTGATAAGATTTAAGCTGCAAAGCAGCAAGGTCCAATTTACAAATTCAGAACATCACTGGTTTTGCATGTGCTGACAAGAGCGGATATTCCAGGGAAGAGATGGTGGATTGAACTGTGGTGGGAGCGGTGAATTGGAGAGAAGTGGATAATGCAGAATGTCTTTTAGACAGAGGGCTGGAGGAACTTCCTACTGGATGTGGGGTGGGAACGGAAAGCAGGGGAAACAGAAGCAAGGACGGAGCTAGTAAGCCAAGAATCAGATGCAGGCTTGACACAGAGAGAGGGCACACAGTAAAGATTTGATGAATAAATGAAGAAATCCAAAGAGAATTTCAAGACTGTTCCTTTGAGCAGAACCTCATTCGTGCAGACTCACCCAGGCGGGTGACAACAATGGCCTGGGCAGGCTGTCATCATCATCCTGGCAAAACTGCGTGTGAGCCTGAAAGGGAGGCAAAGAGCCCACAGGGCTGGAAAAGCGGAGATTTCCGGTTTGACCCTGACTTAGCTTTTTCATGAGATCTTGGTCCATTCATTTCCTCAGTTCCCCTGCTTGTAAACTGGCAATGAGTGATTCTGCTTCCCTGAGGGAAGAGAGGCCAGTGAGTATGGCTAGAAGCCTTTTACCATGCCAAGGGCCACAAGAATCGCAATTATTTCACTGACAATAAAATGGGGCATTTAGCATTCATCAAACACAAATGCATGTCTAATTATACTCCACCCTTTTTAGAGAAAAAGCTCTACCTTTTTTTCAGGGGGGTGAGCATTAAGTGCCTTCTCCACTTATAATGCTGATCTTACAGTGCACTGTTCTTTGAAGTACAATGAGAGAAGTCTCGGCCTAATCACGATTTCCAGCCGGGGTGCTGGAGCCGGGAGGAAGGCATACTCCTGAGAGCATGGAGGGGGCTTACTTTCAATCTTTTTAAAGAGGCAAGAGAATGCAAACCATAAGGAGACTTAAATGCTTTTCCCAAAGCATAATATTATCATACAATAGAGGGGTTATTAAATCACATAATACAACCCCTGTTCCATAGCCAGCTTTGGGTGATACAATCGCACTTTATTTCCGCAGCCCCTGACTTGACGGCCCAATCTGCCACTGCAGTGCTTGGAATCAGATCTGATGATCTGAGAGGTAGAAGAACTTTACCTCCTTCTTCTTGGAGGTGTGGCTTAAGGAGGATTTTTCTAGAAGGTACAACTGTATAGTTTATTTATTTATTTTTTTTGCATCCTCTGGAGCTTGGAGGTGGGATTAGGTTCAATGTCTTTTATCCCCTCGGCTCTACTCTTAGGCTGATAATCTGTTTGGTCTGTTTTTAAAGTTAAACAGGGTCTCAGTTTGGGCCCTCGCCTGCATTTCCAAGTATCAACTGTCCTGTGACCCTGAGCATCCTCCTGGGTCTCCCAGCTCCCATCCTGGGCCCCTTCAGTCAACTGTCTGAATACCCAGTCCTTTTAGATTGCATCAGGTCCTGCCACTCCTCGGCTCGATCCCTCCAGCGGCTGCCACCTCGCTCAGAGTCCTGGCCACATTCTTCAAAAGGCCCCAAATGCCTCCTCTCTGATCTTTCCTATGTCTCCCGCTTGCTCACTTGGCTCCAGCACACTGAGGTCTTCAGTGGCATCAGGCATGCTCCCGCTGCTGGGCCTTTGCACCAGCTGCTCCTTTGCCTGGCAGGGCTCTTTCCCCAGAGACCTCTCAGCTCTGGGGCCTCCGTTCAAATGTTGCTTTATCAGCAAGGCCTTCCTGACCCCCCGATTCAAAGGAGCAATCTTCCTCCTGCAACACTCCTCCTCTTTTCCGCTTTTTCTTCTCCACAGCCATTTTTACCATCTCTCCTATAATATTTTATTTTACTTACATACTTACATATAACTAGAATGTTAATGTCATGAGGGCAGCGATTATTGTTCATTGTGACTCTCCAGTGCCTAAAACAGTGCCTGGCACCAAGCAGACAATAATTAGTTACTGAAGGAATGAATTAAGTCAACGAGGCATGAACTTTGGAGTCGGTCCTATGCTCAAATTCCAGTTCATAGCCATGTGCCATTGGATAAGTTACTTAACCTTTCTAAGCCTTAGTTTCTGCATCTATAAAATGAATAATACCCACCTTGGCAGGCAGATGTGAGGATTGCATAAACCATCTAACATGATGGCTGGCACAGAATAAAGATTCGATAAAACACTAGCATTCTACTATCTTTTTCTCCACACCCCCAGAAAACCTGTTCCCTAATGCACTGGGATGGGCCCTAGGCTTATGTTTGCAGCATTCCCTAAAGCCCTTATACCTGGACGTGATCCAGGTCTGTGGGGCTGTACTTCTGACTCAATTTCCCTGATGGTACACCTAGGCCCTGAAAAACCTGGAGTCTCCAACACTTTGCACATGTTTTTCTGCCCTTCTTCCATAGGGGGCTGAGACCTGCTTTGGATATCCCTTCTCTCCCCTCTTCCTTGAAGGGACTGGCCATGTGCCACCAACTGGATTGGACTCCCCCCCCACACCTGTTTATTGGGCTCTCAGCTGCCTGCTTAGGAAACTGTCTTGCTAAGGCCCCAGGACTCACATGCTCTGGCCTAGTAGACGGCAGGTCCCTGGCTCCTGTGGGCACTTGTCCATTCCGAGTCCCTCCTTCCCAGTTCTGAGAAAATCCAAGTTGGCTAAGCTGCGATCTGAGAGCATGCTCCTGTGGGCATGGCAATGGGGAGGGAATATTTTCCTGATCTGCTCACACAGAGAGCAGAGCTAAGATGGAAGGCTAAGCTTTCTCAGGAGCCCATGGTCCTGTGAGGATTCAGGGGGACCCAGAGACACTCCTACAAGAGGAGTGGCCCAGAGGCAGCTGTGGATCAGTGTGCTGCTGACCCTGGCACTCAGCACAGCGCCTGGCACACAGACAGCACTTAAGAGCCATTTTCCAAACGACTGCAGGTGGGAGGAGCACGAGACTGTGGCAACGACTTCTGGTTTTACGGTCATCTTACATGATAAGCTCAAGCACTCAGGGGCCCTGTGGGACCCGTTCCAGATGACTCTTTCCAGGAGGAAAACCAAGACAGCAAACAGCTCACTTGAGACTTGGCGCCGTGAGGACTTGGTGCCTGGAACCACCATCTTCTCTCTTTCCGGCAGCTGCGGGGTGTTACGGGGCAACAGACGGCTGTCTGACAGGATTTAGCAATATAACTCTTACTCCACACAAAGCAAGAAAGTGAGAACGATTTAACAGATGTTCTTGCTTCCAACACAACGAAGAGAAGCTTGTGATGCATCTGGTCTGGGCTGAGTGAAGGCACTTCCGACTTCCACATCACACCTGCCTCACACCCAGCAGGTGTGGGCTGCCCACTCCCTTGGACACCAGACAGTGGTCCTTCACCTCCCCAGTACTGATGCTTCAAGGGCACCAACCTCATCCTTTCAACCCAAGCGGAGGAGACGGAGCTGGAGTACCCTTCAGGTCCCACTGTGCCAAAAGGTCAGGTGGTTCTCCAACTTCAGAAAAGCAGGTGGTTCTCCAACTTCAGGGTGCATAAAAATCACCTGGTTTGGGGGAAGGGGGCATGGAATTTGTGGCACTTAATTTGGCCATTCAGTAGGAGTTTTGTTCTTTCTGGCTTCATGAAAATGTCTCAGACAGATGAGATTTGAGATTAGATCCTTGTGGACCAATAGGGTATTACTGTACATAATGGAGAAATGTTCCTTGAGAACATGCATCCTAAGACAAGAGTTTTAATTAATAGGATTTGATAGGACATCTATTTTGAAAGAATGAACTTGACCCATGCTATAAGCTGAGAATGTAAAGTAACCCATTACTAGTTGTCATATATGTCCCAGTATCTTAAGTGGACATCAAGCATAACAAACAACCTGTAGAGGACTGAAAACACCACATCAGCCATTCCTTCTAGGCCAGCCATCAAAGTGCCTCCTTTCCTGAGGGCCTGGGAAGGGGGACCCTAACTTTAGGATTCCATGGCCTCTGGGCTCCAACTTGAGAAGCGAAGAGGGAGTGATATTTGCTGAGCTTCCGTGTGCACAAGCCAGACCTTCCCATACCTTATCTTATTCAACTTTCCCAACTGTCCTCCGAAACCTAATCCTCACTTCATAGATGAGAGAACTGCGACCCGTGCAGGGAAGAGGTAAGGCTACTGATATTTCTTGAGTGCTCACTTGTGTTAGCACAGTGCTAGGAGCTTTCCAACTGTTATCTCATTTTTCTGGTTATCATCAGTCCTTTTTTTTTTTAACAAATAGGAAATTGAGGCTCAGAGAGGTTAAGCTATTTGCCTAAGGTCACACAGTGAGTAAATGACAAAGCCAAATTCAAATGCATCTCATCCCAACTTTCCAGCCACCCTTCTCATTGTGCCACAGTCGCCACTATGTGACAATTGGGGTGGGGAGAACTGGGAAGGAGCTCCTCAGGCAGTACCTCAGCTGGCAGTGACCCACCAAATGCCAGTGGACTCTGGCATGTATGCTAATTTTAAGAGAACACTATGTCACACATTTCTAGCTTCAATAAATAAGCCAGCAATTATTGTAAAACATCTATCCTTAGGAGCATGGTGCTAACAACAACTGAGAGAGACTTTTACTGATGGGAAAATGGATGGACAGAGGTCAGTGTCTTGCCCACAATGACAGAGCCAGACCAACACTGGCCAATTCTCTGCTGAGTTGCCTTTCAAAACAGCAGATGGGCAAGAGAGTTCCGAGCACCAGCTCAGAGAGAGTCAGGTGCTCCCACAAGGGATGAGAGTCCTCCCTTCATCCTAAGCCTGGGCCCCAGTCCGAGTCACCAGGCAGCTCAGCCATGTGCTGGGCTACCCCTTCTGCAAGAAAAAAAAATGCTTTTTATTTTTTTATTTCATCCTTGTCCTCAACTTTAGTGGAGGAGAGGGAATAGTTGCTTGGGAAACTATCTCACATTTATCCTCATTGTCTCCCTCTCCCTCTTGCCAAGAAACATTACCCCTATGAGATTCTGTTTCCTCTCCAGGAGCTGCATAACATTGGAAAAGGACTCTACCAAGTCGCAAGTGGCATAGGAAAGACCACAAACTTGAAGTCAGAATATCTGGGTTCCAATCCCAGTTCTGCCACTTGCTGGTATGTGACTTCGGGAAAGCAGCTTAGCCTCTCTGAGCCTCACTTTCATCATCTTTAAAATGAAATGGTCCTGCCAGCTGTAAAGTCTCTCTGACTCCATGACCTGAGATAAGGCTCAGCAGTGTAATGAATAGTTGCAAGAGGGACCAGTGAACAATCACACTGGCACACAGCTCCTGCAGCTGCCCTGGGCAGTAAGTGTAGTGGGAGAGAGTGTGGCCGACCCCAGACTTCACCATCGCCCACTCTCAAAGAGGCAGCGGAGCCACTTCTCTAGCAAAGAGCACAGAAGGAGAAGGCTGGCCATGTAGAGAAGCAACTCTGGAATCATCCCGCAGCTCTCCTATGAGTCATGTTCAAATAAAGTTGCAATGAAAAGCAAATAGAAGCTAAGAAACATGTTGCAAACCTTTGTCCCCCGAGTGGGCTGGGATTGTGGCAATTTCCCTCTGCAGGAGTGTTCCCACACCATCGCCCACCAGCCTGCTCCGGGCACAGGGCTAAAAGAAGGAAAATTATACCTCTGCTCAGGCGCATGCTGGCAGCTCAACACATGTTCTCTTGCCGATCTGTGTAACTTCTCTGTGGGTTGAAGAAAAGGTGAAGAATTGGTTCCAGTGAATTTTTAAATTAAAGGTGCTCCCACAAGGGGCGAGAGTCCTCCCTTCATCCTGGGAGTCCTCCCTGCAGGAAGGTTGGCAGCCTGGGAGACCAGAACTCCAATCCCAGCCCAGGCACCACCGATTGGCCAGGAGCTGCCGACGAGGCACCTTGGCCGCCTCTGCAAAGCACAAGGAACTCCCATGTTCTGTGGGAGACTTCAGTTCGAATCCCTGCTCTCCATTTGGACAATTCACTTCATCTCTGAGTCTCCGTCATTTGAAAAATGGAGATATTGAAACTTGCCCCCGCCTGTGTTGCAGGAGGATTTAATGAGATCATGCATGTAAAAGTGTATTTGCTGAATGAGTGAAAAAAAGCAAATGAGCCCTGCAAAGTCTGGACCTTTTCCCCCTGCCCTCCCCTATCACTGACCTCCAAGCCCGTGTCATGGTGGAGTCTCTGGGAATGGGAAGCTACAAGCCACAGGGAAGGTAAAATTCACAGAGACCAAGAGGACTTCAAATAGCAACTTGCCCAAGCCTCATTCGTAGGTTAGGAACCTGAATGCCCAAGAAACCAATAGCCTGTGCAAGTCCTTACCTCTGCATTTCCCCAAGCTGTTTTAGAGTTATGTGTGTGTGCTGATGTCTCCATTAGACTGTGAGCCACTTTCATTCATTCATTCATTCATTCATTCATCCAATAAACATTTATTGGGAGTCTATTATGTGTTAAACAATGGGCACACAGAGATGAAAAAGAGATAGTCTCAACCTTCAGGAGTTGAAAATACACAAGGCAGAGACTGTGGCCCATTCCTCTCTTTATTCTTGTGCCTCGTACAGGGCCCGGCAGAGAATAAGGGCCCAATAAATTTTTGTTGAATGAATGAATGTCACCAAGCCAAGAAGTAGCTTGGCGGTTTCCTTATTTCTAAGCCAGCTCACTTGCTTACTTTCTCTTCCTCTTCCCTTCTCTCTTTCTCTCAGCAGGCTACCTAGGAGAACTGCTTTAATTCCTCCAAAATTCATGTGGCCACCCTGAAAGCAGTAACATGTGGCTGCCTGAGACCCAGTTTACTTGAGGGCTCAACTGAACCAAGAACATATTTGTGGGTGCAGGAAGTGCTCCCTGTCAAGAACACAAGCCAACTTTGGCTAAGCTGCAGATCCGGAAACAGGTCATTCCTTCCTTGCTTGTCTCATTGTTTCTACCACTCTACTGAGACCTGGGCCACAAAAGGGTTATCCCAGAGCATGGCTGCCCAGGTCTAATAATGACCCAGGAAAGGAAACAGACACCAAAATAGTTAAACAACATGCTCAAGATCACAAAGCTAATATGCTTTTCTGGCTTTCTGTCCAGAGCCCTTCACTTCCCCATGAGATCTCATCTCATTGAAGCTCCCATTGGAAGCCAAAGGAGCAACTGCACAGACCCTCAAAGCTGGCTGTCACTATGGAGGTTGTCAGTCCAGCACCCTTGTTTTAGTAGGACAGAAGCCAGGGTCTGTGGCATGCCCAAGACCACACAGGTATTCAGTAGCAGGGTAAAGTCTAGAACCAGGCTTCATGGTCCCACTTGCCTCTCGCCAGGGCCACATGACTCCCCAGATGGAGAATACATGTGAAGAATGATGTTACAGAAATCTATCTACTTTGTAGATTAAGTAACAAGAACATCTCTAATAAGCCAAGCAGTCTGTCAGTAGACCTTGGGAAGTGGTGAGTCCTCCACAGTGGATGAATTCTGAATGAGACTAAATGACTGTCATGGATGAGATTCAAATTATGTAACAACTGCACAAGCACAGACCAAACAGAAGAGCCACCCACCCTTAACATCCAGGACACCTGGGCCTGTGCACCCAACTTAACACCTGTCTTGTCACCACTCTCAAGAGAGGATGAGTGCTAAATCCCTTCCATTTCTGAGGGTCTATGATTGAGGCTGGTTCCAGGATTGAGACAGAGTAGGATCATGGAAAGAGGAAGGGCTTTGGAATAGACAGTCCTGATGGCAGCAGGAGACCTGTATGACTTCGGAAAATGTACTTAACCTCTGTGATTGGGGATAATAATACTTCCCAACTTTGCATAAGGATTAGATTGACTAATTTTTGAAAAGTGCTATCAGAATGCAAGTAGGTCCTCAACAAATGGCAGCTGTTATATTGGCAGCTGATGGCAGTGTGGGTAATGACTCCAGGCCATGGCTTTTCAGAGCAGAAACTATCATTTGCATCTCTTCCTTGTTTTTTGCTCTTTTGATTACACATCATAAAACCCAAAAGATCTGCCTTCTTTAGGATCCTTCCCATTTCCATTTAAGGAAATGATGGAAATGGAAGGAGACTGACTCCCCAGATCCTATGCACCACATGAGGTTCCAGTAACATCCAAGGACAGTCTAGAGCCCCTCACATTACTACGTAAACCCTAACCTACCATGATTTATAACAGATTTATAGAAGAGAATAGATTGATTGCCTGATATGCATATTTAATGACTTTCAAAGATAGTTCATAAATACACCATGCAATTTATTGGTATTTAATGTTATGCATTAATTAATAATTTTAAAGCCATCCAACATTTGCCAATTTGAAAAATTTAATATAACATTCAATAACCCTTGTCAAGACTTAATAAATTTCCATGGATTTATACATCCTTTGAAATGTACTCCAGTTCAAACAAATTAAATAATGCATGTGATATGGCAGTGGGGAGGACAATTTATTAAACCTTGATTTGATAGCAAATAGGTTTTTTTAATCACTTGAGCTTTTTATTAGGGTCTCTTATACATTCTCTTCCAAAGAAAAAAGACAGGCACACTGAGACCCTCGGTTCAAGGCAGTTTTACTAGGTGCAATGGTCTGTGACCCTAACACGAAGGAAAGGTGGCTTCCCTTTTCCTTCCTGCCCAGCTCTGGCCTTGGCCCTCTTCTCTTCCCTGCATCTGTGTTTTGATACAACAAGCATGTTCACCCTCAGCTTCAACAGTTGCTCCATGTGGACATGCTTACCCAACTTCTACTGCACTCAGGCCTGATGTCTAGCTGCTTGTGGCGTGTCCACTGAATTTGTGTCTCAAGTTCAGCATCTTCAATCTCAAAGTCCACCCCCCTTCCCCACCCCCACCAGAAAGCAGCAGCCTCTTCTCTCCTGTTGCTACTGTGGGACCACCATCCACCAGGGACCCTGACAACCCCACCCCCTGAGGTGGAGCCACGGCTTTGTATGGTCACTCCTCTGCCTAAAAAACTTCAGCCACTCCCCATGGTCTCTGAATAAGACCAAATTCCTTAGCTGGACAAGCAAAGCCTCCTGAATCTTTCTGTTCCCAGTTCTAACTTATCCCCATTTAGATGGTCCCCTCTAGGCAAATTCTGGGCCTTCCCACCTCCACACACCTGGACTTCCTCTCACTGTTCCGTCTTCTCCTATAGAAGTCCTATCGGCTCGAAGGGCCCAGCCACCATCTTCATCTTCCACGTTAACTCCTTTCTGAGTCTTCCCTGAATCCCTAGCTAGAGAAACACTCACCCTCCTCTGTGGGTTTCATGGGTTTCTTACAGTTCTCTGTCTCCCCACCCCCTTCCACTAAGAAGGGTTATTGGAAAGGCCACTCTCCACTCATCTTGGTCCCCCTACCTCACGGCACTGGGGGGCTCAAAATGCATTTGTAGAGAGAATACATAAAAAGCAACACCAAACTACCTATTATTCCTTCATGTTTGCAGAAAAATGAGGAAGCAAGCAGACTGCTTGCCTCAGCTAGTGGCAGGTGTCCTGGTGGTCCTTGGGCATATTCAGCCTGATCCAGCGGCCAGCATGGCCTGGGGGAACAACCTCGCACTCAGGCCAATCTTCAGACTAGCCAGCAAGGCTGAGATGTCAGAGCCGATCCCTTCGACAGTCTCCCCTCCTGCCATATCCTTTAAAAAGACTGTGTATCCTGTCCCTCCGGCCATCTTGGCAACCAAGACACGTGGTCAAATCTCTTCCCCTGTTTGCACCTGCTTCCTTCACAGTAAAGTGAACTGAATAATTCCTGTCCTGCCTCCTTCTCAGTGTTCTCATGGGGGCCAAATTAAATAATATGTTTACAGGTCCCTTGTGGACAGGATGGGGCCGCCCAGGACTGGTGATGGCCACAGCAGTTCCTGGCCCTCTGCCCCTTTCAGGTCCTTGCACGGCTCTTCTCTTGGCTCTGACCAAGGACCATGTGCTTCAGGCAGAGGGGGTCCGAGACTGTGAACTCATGCCCCCACTAGGCGGGCTGAGGTCCTTCCAAGGGCTGGAGGATCTGCTCATTTGGGTATTTCCCAAGGGCTTATAAAGGCCTCCAAAGAGACTTTGAGGAAAAGGCCAACAGGAAGGCTAAGGCTTTGCTAGGTTCACCCACCCCCACCCCAAGCCCACCGCTGGGGTCTGCCGTGCCCCCATCCCGGCCCATACTGGGCCTCGAGGCAGGTATTTCTGTCTCAAGGAGCTCCCCATTTGAGACAGACACATGGAGAGTGCAATGAGATGTGATATGCAAGGTGGGAGCACAGAGAGGGGGCAGCTTCAAGGAAAGCCTCAGAGAGGAGGAACGCTTGAACTGGGCTTTGAAGGATGAGCCCAGAGTTCACCATTCAGATGGGCATTCCAGGCAGAGGGAAGAGCCTGCAGGAATGCGGGTGCATAAGAAGAATGGGAAGGTGAAGCTGGAGTGGAAAGGGGCAGGAGATGGGGTTGGAGAGGCCCTCTAAGGTCAGGTCTAGGAGAACCCTGAATTCAAGGCTGAGACATCAGTGCTGGATGCTGCAGGTAACAGGTAGCTATCAAAGGATTTTAAACAGGAAATTGACTGGATCTGGTGACCTGATCCACTCTGGAATGTAAGTGCATGAGGACAGGAGTTCTTATCTGTTTTGTTCACTGCTGCATCCTTAACGCAAGGAAAAGCACCCGGCACAATAGATGGCACTCAACAAACATACGTCATATGAAGTGTGACTGACGAATGAGACACAGGGGCTAGGCAACAGGAACACCACTTTGGGAGGTGGCAGTAGGACCCCATAAGCTGCTGCAGCAAGAAACGTTTCCAAAGTTGTCCTTTCCTAAGTCTGTAGGGGGAAAACATCAGGTAAATGAAGCTAACTTTTTCAATGTCCATTCTTATTCCATTTTATTTCCCTGAAACTTTTGTGGTCTGCTACCACTTATCTGCTTTCAAGTAGTCACAGAAGACAAAAAGAATGAGCAAATAGCAAAGAAATAACTAATATAGAAACGTGGAGTCAGACAACGATGGCTGTTTTCCCAGGGCCTTGTATGTTCATGGTTGTGGGGCTTAGTGCATACACGGGAAGTAAATAGATTCGGGGGAGTGAAATTAGTAATCGCTCCTCTGGCAGGATTTATTCAATCAGTAGTCCAAGTGGTGTGCAGCGTTCCAGGTGAGGCTCACGGTGGCCTGAACCGAGGCTGCAATCTTGGGAACAGGAAAGAAGGGGCAAAGAGAGGAGACACGGCCAAGGTGGAGTCAGCAAGACTTGGTAACTGATCAGATGTGACGATGAGGGGGCCAAGGCTTTGAAAAGACCTATAAGGCTTTCATGATGTGGCCTGATCAATTGAATCCCCATCAACAAAGGAATTGAACAGCAGTTTAAGAACAAAAGGCATTCTACCATCTTCTAAACTCTGATCCTCCTGAATCTAAAATTTGATATAATTATAGGCACAGGGATCTGAAATAAACCTCCAAAGTTTAGTATCTATTGTACTTTTCAGGTAATAAAATATTAAGAAACACCTTTAAAGATGTCCAGGCAGTGACGCTGCCCAGCTTCCCTCTATAGCGTCTTCCAGTGGCTGATCACGCTTGTATCCAGCAATTTCTTCCTCATAACCAAGCATAATCCTTCACTGTACAGATTAAATCTTTCTTTATTACCCCCTTTTTTCTCCAGTGGAAATGGCACCATTTTGTGGATAAAAATTGGACCTATATGCATGTAGAGATGTCACATGTCAAGTCCAAATGATGGCTAATGAAAAATAAGTGAATCAATGAATTGTGCTTTTGTTCCAAAGGCTAATCTTTTAGAAAATTTATGATTTGCATTAAAGCTATTAGAATCCCAAAGCCTGAGTCTATATAAAGCAAGACTCAAAGTATATAAAGCCAAACTTTCCTTTACTAAAGGCTGTAGTCACAGCAAAAGGCCTTAGATATTTAGACCTAAGTAGATGCTGCTACTAGAGTAAGGATTTCAGAGGTGGCAATCAGCCCATCTCAGTGAAGTCTGCACAACTCGATTCGATTCTTGTATGGTGTTCACCCAAACAGCCATATTTCAAAGGCAGGTGACAGGTGGAAAATTAATATGTGGCATCCAAATAAAAATAAATAAAATCTATATGAGAACTGCACTTTCCCTTATGCCTTCCAGCTGAAAATAATATCCAAGAGAGCAAATGAAATGTTTAGTTTCACAAGAAAGGAGGAAATATGGAAAGATTTCCTATCTGTGCTGGCTTTCTCTAAGATGCCAGCCATAGTATAATGCATTCAAACGTGACAGCTACACCAACCCTCTGGGCTTCAGTTCCCACTTCCGTAAAAACATGAAAATGAAATTGTCTTTAAGGGCAATAACCCTTTCTGACATTCTGTGCTTCTCTACAACTCCATACATGGATCTTAAATATGTGTTTAACTCACCCCCATCTCCATCCCCGCAATGCTGAGAAAAAGTATATAGTGACTCTGTTGTGATGATAGGAAAAACGTTCTCTTGGTGGCCAACCTAATGTTGATAAAAAGGCCACCGTGCAGGAGAGGTTTTTCTAGAGTTAGTTTTGTGAGTTCATAGGAAGTGATTTGGGTCCAACTCAAGGAAAGAATCAGAAAATGATTTGTGGCTGGAATCCAAGCTCCTGGCACTTCTCAGTGGTTCTGCAGGCTGTGATCACAGCCCACTGCAGCTGTAGAAGATGGAATGGCTGCAGAAAGGAGGGGTTTGGCACAAAGACTAGCAAGTACTCAGAGCAGGGCAGCTGGGCCAAGAATGGGTCTGGGCAGAGGACACGTGACATCAGTTCACCCCACTGGGATCCCATTTCTGCTCCTTTCTAGCTTTGTGGCCTTGGGCAAGCATTTAACTTCTGTGAACCTGTTTCCTTATCTGTAAAATGAGGATACCTACCCATAACTTACAGGGTTTCAAGAATCAAATGAAAAAATGTATTTTAAAGAGCCTAGCAATTTGTAAATAAAAAGTTATGCAAATATAAACTCTGAAGTGGAGCTGGAGAGAAAAATAACGCAATAAAATAAACCTAAAGAAAGTAAAAGAATAGAATTAATATTGATAAAGGATTTAATGACTCAAAAATTTTTAATGTAGAATTGATAAATTCAATATGTGGTTATTTAGGGAAAAAATTAAATAAATATATTGTTATTTAACATAATCAAGAAAAGAAGAGAAGAAAGCACAATCACACAAAATAAATGGCGATGGGGAAATAACCACAGATACCGAAGACATTAAAGGCATCGTATAAGACTTACTTGTTTCCATTCTAAACAGACAAAGCCACAAACCTGAATGAAATGGATGATTTTATAGGAAAAATACAAAGTACCAAAAATGACCCCAGGAAAGACAGAAAAGGTAAAGGAACCAATTATCATAGAAAAAAAATTGTCACAAAACTGAACCCACAAAAGAACTGGGCTTAATCAGTTTTATAAGAAAATTCTATCATATCCTTCAGAAACAGAAAACTGCAATGCTATTTAAACTCTTCTACACAGTTCCTTCTAGAAATAAGGAACACTAACAAAATCTTTTTTATAAAGCTAACATAACTCTGACACCACAACCCAACAAAGATTAAACATAAATAAAACTATAGACCAACCTTACTTAGAAATATTGCAAACTCCTAAATAAAATATTAGCAAACAGAATCCAGCAGCACATTAAAAGCATGACACATCTTAGACAAGTGAGTCATGATTCCACAAATGAAGGTATGTATTAGGAAATCTATTACTACAACCTTCCATATTAATGAATCAGAAGAGACAATTGATACAATCATCTTCATAGAAATGCCTGAAGAGGCATTTGAACAATTCAATATCCATTCTCAATTAAAATAAAACTTTTATTTTACCTAATTTTACATAGAGATGAAAGGAAAGGAGAGAGGAAGGGAGGAGAGAGGAAGGGAGGAGAGAGGAGGGGAGGAGAGCAGGGAGGAAGGAAGGGAGGAAGGGAGGAAGGGTCTCTAGAAAAGGAGATTTTTGTTGTCAGGATGTAACCCAGACCTGTCTGACCCCAAAGGCTGTGCTCTTTCTCTTATAGAGGCATATATCATTGGCTCTAGTGATGTTCAGAAAAGAAACTCATAGCCTTGAGAGCTTGTGGAAGGAAGTGGGACTGGAGTAGTTTTGAAGTGCGGAGAGCATATGAATAATATGAAGATTAGAAGAAGGGGATTTTCCAAAGGATGAAGAGCTGAGCAAAAAGCACAGTGGCAAGATGGACTGTGGGGGCTGGGGAGCAGCATCCATTCCAGCAGAATGGAAACTGCTGCCTCAGGCACAGTGGGGGAAAAACAGATGGTTGGTTTGGGCAGATGGAGATTCCACAATGACTGGAGAGGGGAGTGAGGGGCTTGAGAGTAAGGCAGGGGAGCTCAGGCCAGATGTGGCACCCAGGGTGACCCTCTGGCAAATCGTAATCTAGCAGATCTTCGCGTCAGCTCTTCCCCCTGCCTGGAATGCTCCTCACCCCAGTCTTCCCAAGGATAGCTCATTCTTGTCATTAAAATTTCAGCTTAAATAACAATTCCTCACAAAGGGCGGCTTCTTTCTCATTCAGTATAAAACAACACAAACATGCTCTCTATAATATCATCAGAGCCCTTATCATTATCTGATACTTTTCTTATTCGTTTACTGTGACAGACACTAACTCAACACCTATTCTCAGTCTCTTCTTCCATTACAGATGTTAGAAAAGTGAAATACTCACTTTCCCAGACTCCTTTGCAATTAAGGGTAGCCATGTGACTCAACTAGCCAATGAGATATGAGGAGAGGTCCCCTGGGGTCTTCTGGGAAAACTTTTGCTTTCTTGACAAAAGTGATAGACACGGCTTGTGTCACTCCCCTTTTCCCCTTCTTCTGGTCCTGAGGGAGAATATGGTGCCTGTGTGTGTTGCAGGTATCTCTAGACCATGTAGGAAGGGGCTAGAGAAATACGGAGATTCTGGCTCTGATATTGTTCAGCTGTCAAACCAAAGCCAGCAGCTGCCTACCTCCAGACTGCTTGTTGTGTAAGAAAAATAAACTGCTTTTGTTTAAGCCTACATTGGCTGCATTTTCTGTAAATGTTTTGTAGCTTAAATAATTTCTAACATACTGAATGACTGGCTGATTGATTGAATGATTGATTCCCAGTTCCCATGAGAACAGTGGTGACTTTTAATGTGTCAGATTGGCTAGGTTGAACTACAGTTCCCAGAATTCTATTTCTAGTACATTTCTAGTCAGGTAGGCTACAAAGGATATTCTCTAATGAGAGAGGACTGGAGGATGGGAGAGACAGCAGCAATTTTGCCTTCCTCCCAGTTATTCAACAATCATTAATCTAGGTGCTGCTGTCAAGGGATTTTGAAGATGGAATTAAAGTCCCTAACCAGTTGACTTTAAGTTACCTAAAAGGGAAATTATCCTGGTTGCACCTGACTTAATCAGTTACTAGGCTTTTAAAAGAGGGCTTAGACCTTCCCCTAGAGAAGAGGCTCCCACCTGTGGACAACTCATGGTGTTCCAGCCTGCTCTGATCTTTCTTCCTGACTACCTGCCCTGTAAACTTCAGACCTGCTTAGCCAGTCCCCATAATTACATGTCAATTCATTTTAATAAATCCATATATATAATATAATTTCTGGAAGTTTCAGAAAGGCACTTGACCTCATGCTGTCAAATCCACCATCACCTTTATATTTCATGATCTTGAGCCTGTGGAAAAATTTTTAAAGAAACTTTTCCTACGAAAATGTATAGAATGAGACATGCATGGGTTTAAATTTCTGCTCTACCACTTGCCAATTGAGTGATCTTTGACAAGTACATTTTAATCTCACGGAATTTCATTTTCCTAATATGTAAAGTAAGAATATTAAGATCTTTTTCATGGGTTTGTTGTAAGGATTAAATTAAATGTATGTAAAGTTTTTAATAGAGTTCATGATATATAATAATCTGTAATTATCACCTATGTATTAAGAAGGTAATGTTTAAGCAGCTTCAAATCTTAAAGAAACTCCAAAATATGATAAAGAAATGCATCTATGTGTAGATTGGACAGTTGAGCACCACAATACCATGTTTTGAAGAGATACCTTCTGTCCTAGGAATCTAAAGTTGATCTGTTCAACTGGAATTTAATTAGTTAATCAATTCATTCAGTCTCTCAACACATTCAGTAAGAGCAGCTTCATTTACCATAAATTTACAGTTGAGAAAATCAAGAAACATACTTTCAGCTGTTTGGGCCCCAAACCTTGGAGTCAGCCTTGACCTCTCTCTTTCTCTCACATTCCACATGCAATCTATTAGCATATCCTGCAGGCTTCAAATACATATTCAGATTTCAACCACTTCTCACCAGCCCTTGTGCAACCACTGTAGTCGAGACTCTCCTTATCTCTCACCTGGATTACTGTCATGAAATTGCTACTAACCAGCCTCTACTCCTATTCCTGTTGCCACAGTCTATCTTCACACTGTGGCCAGGGAGATCCCTCTAAACTGTAAATCACATCTGCTCAAAATCCTGCAAAGACTCCCCATTTCAGTCACATAAAAACCCGAAGTAATTCTATGGTGTAATGGGTTGAATTCCTAACATCTGGGGAAAAAAATTCTTTCTTCAGAAATGGGGTCTTTACGGATGTAACCAAATTAAGATACATTCATACTGAATTAGGGCAGGCCCTAATCCAATATGACTGGTGTCCTCATAAGAAGGGAACAAGAGACACAGAGACAGACACACAGGGGAGATGGGCATGTGAAGATGAAGGCAGAGACTGGAGTTGATGCTACCAGCCATGGAATGCCAAAATTTCCAGCTACCACCAGAAACTAGGAAGAGGCAAAGAAGGGTTCCTCCCCCAGAGCCATCAGAGAGGCATGGCTCTGCTGACACCTTGATTTTGGATTTCTAGCATTCTGAACTGTGAGAGAATAAATTCATAGTTACAGCAGCCCTAAGAAACCAATAAACTAATACTTACGGCTTTCAAGATCCCACATGATATGAGCTGACAATTTCCCTATGATATCATCTCTTACTGCCCCACAACCATCATCTTCTCTGATCCAGCCTGAATGGCCTCCTTGCTGTTCTGCAAACATTCTAGCCAGGCTCCTGACTCAAGGCCTTTAAAGAGAACCTGGACAGTTCTTTCTCTAGGCATCTGCATGACTCCTCACTTCTCTCAGGTCCTTACTCAAGAACCACCTTCTCTGTGTCATGGATACATGGGGGTTAATGATATTAATATCTCTACTTTTGAACATGTTTACATTTTTCCATTAAAAACTTTTGAAGTCAAATTTCTCACTGATGCTTTCCCTGACCATCTCATCTAAAATTTCAATACTCCCCCTCACCAACATTTCATAACCCCATCTTTTATTTTGTTTGTTTTTCCTTTTTTATTTTATCTACTATCTAACTCCCCCCTAGAATGTAGCCTCCATGAGGACATGGGTTTTTCATTTGTTTTATTCATTATTGTTTCCACAGCACATAGCATAGCACCTGATACAAAGTAGGTGCTCAATATATTTTTGTTAAATAGACAAATGGATGAATGAGCTCAGTCTTTCTCCTTGAGATTTTCAGTGATCATATTTGGTGAATCCTGGTCTCCTTTGGAAACTTTTGCTTTTCATTCTTTGAAAATTCCCAGCAGACCTTACAGAAACCATGTACAAAGAGACACCATGATCATTTCAGGAGAGCTGAGAAACCCCATTGTCTTGCAAATGTAGCTGAAGATCAGAAGGAGGAGGAACTCTAATCTCAGTTCCATTTTCCCTCATCCCCTTTCTGCCTTTCTTTGAAGGCACACACAAAAATGAAATTCGTTGAGGACTGAGACTGTATAGGTTTCATTATATAATGCATACAAAGGGGAATAATCCCAGATCTGTTCGGAGACCTATCAGCAGTTTAGAGCCAAGGGGTATAAAATGCATCACAATCACAGAAATTGGCAACAACTTGGGATACCAAAGGAAGAAAACAGGTCAAAGAGAATTTATGGTCCCAATTCTTCTTCACAGAACAAACTCTTAAAAAGTATGAATCATGTTTCCACGAATTTAAGGTCTGCAACCTGCCATAGGCTCTGCTGCAGGCTGAAGTTGCGGATTCACCTCTCCATTCAGTGACTTGCAGAGTGTATCCCAATGAGTAAAAGTCACAATGTCCTAGGTTACTCACAGGAAAAGACAGAGACACCACCCTGGACCCACAAAGTACGTACTTGCTACCAGCAGTAAGATTCATCCCTGACATTCACTGAACTACCATGAGAAGCAAGCTACTTTCTTCTGTGGATTCACCACAACTCTCTGGGTTAGGTATCAAGAAGTAGACAAGGAGGTGATCTCTACAGCCTAGTAAGGAGCATGAGCTCCATGGAAGTTATGTAGGGAGTTGGGTAATGCTGAAGAGGAAAATATTCAGGTAAGTGCAATCACATGGAGAGCCCAATGGTTGAACTGAAGGTAAGAATAAAGGACTCATTTGCTTGGATTAAGGTGAATGAATAGTGGGATACCACCAAGGTTGACAGAAATTATACATGAGTTAATACTTTTCCTGTAATTCCTTAGGTTGAATTGTCTGTGAGAAAACAAGATAGCCAGAAGGGTCATCACACAATGATTTACAATAAGGACATAAGAGTTAACTAAAACTTGACCAGGCCCAAACCACAAACCATACGAGACACAAGATCACCAATATCTACATTAGATATGATTCTAAAAAGCAAATCCATTTCAGTGATTGAAAGAACTCATGAAGCAGGAGAAGGGAGGCTAAAAATGCCAGCACTCAATACAGCCTGGTAGTTGGAAGAATAGGTTCAAATTCTGGCTCCACTATTTGATGGATATGTAACATTTAGTAAGTTCCTTAGCCTCTCTACATTTCAGTCATATCCATAAAATTGAGCCAATATCAGTACCTACCTCAAGTGACTACAGTTACAAAAATTAAATAATACATGTAAAGCATTTAGAATAGTGCCTAGCATATAGCTTGTGCTCAAAAAGTATTATTAATAATATTTTGATGATGCAGGGGAGAAATATGCACACACACTACCTTGTCTAGATCACAGACTATTAGGGAAAAGTATGTGTAAATAGGAAGTAGCTCCTGCTAGCTCCTGCAAGCCCCTGACTGGATTCTGTTTGTTATCTGTAAGAGTCAAACAAAGTGTCATGGTTTAGTTTTGATCTGTCTGTATTCAGGTAATCATAAGGTCTGCAGACCCCACATTGGGAACCAGTTTATGGTCATTGTTTCACCATGTGATCTACAGTAGGTTATGAGTCTCTTCTAGACCCCTGTGGCACTCCTTCTAAAATTCTGAATGAGATGATGATACTCCCCTTCTCATACGAGAAGTTGTAAAAATGACACTATTTTAAAACAGCAACAAAAAGGTTTTTAAATAGCCAGGTATCTGGGTGGATTGTGGTTATGTTGACAAGTGATTTTCAAGGCAGTGATAGCAAAGAAGTGCTCCAGTAAAAGGATTCTCTATCCAGCTCACAGTTGCTGCTGCTGATTGTCTAGTTACTCTCACATCAGTAGTAACGGGGGGCTGCTGACCATGGTACTGAAAATCCTGCTCCAGCCCCGAAGTAGCTGTCCATGTTAGCTACCCACTGTGGCTGGGGAATCAGACCTGCTTTCACTGTTCAAAGCTTTGCTCTCGCTAAAATTACCTACCTTTTCCCTTTAAATACTAGTCTAGCTTTTCCCTGATCCTCTGGATAACTGACTATCCTGGGGATCCTTATGATTCAAAGGATATTCAAAGAAGCAGGCACTATTTCCAGATTAATTTGTAGGTTAAGATTAAAACAAGTTGAGTCTAACCTGGGTCCTCAGGGTTGCCATAGACCTTAATAAACAGCAACTCAAATCAATATAAAAGCAGACTGTGTGGTATCTTCCACACAAAGAATGACCCAGGTTCAGGTAAGGTTCTCTTTGCACTCCAGTGGGCAGTAAGTGGTCAAGCTCTGGACCCAAACCAGACCAGAATCATAGTTTCTAATCTAAATTTCATTATAGGTGGAGTTTCAAGATTACTGTCTTCAGTAATTTACCTTCAGTATATATCTCCTATTCCCTCTCAACTTTCTTACCCATCCTCTGTAAGACAGAATTTTTTCTTTTACTGCTGACCCTACATCCAGATTGGAATTGCTTCAAACACATGTTATTCTCTCGTTTTGCTTCCAAATATATGAAGTGGGTAGTCTAGAGAAAAAAAAGTAAAAGAAAATGGAACTGGATAATTCTATTCTCCACTTATATCCAGGCTCCATATTTCAGCTTCCACATGTGTAAACAGGTGGTGAATAACAGATGTCATGAGACAGCCATGCAGTAAGCACAGCAGGAAACACAGAACCTGGAAGGAGTCCGACCCACAGGCCTTCGCTGTCTAAATACCAAGATCTGCATCTTCAGGGAATGGAGAGCTATAAATAGCAGAGTGATGAGGTCATCATCATCCAGCCTGTTGCTGTTCTGCTGTCAGTTACTTTTAAAAGAGGTTGCAAAAAAATTAATAGATGGTGGCAAATTCTGTAGGACCATTTAACTATAAACACACCTGGGCAAACAGATTTTTAGTGGCTACTTCTTGGAATGAAGAATTAACCTAAATAGAAGTCCACCCTTCTGAGCATGTGCTGGTGCAATTGTGCCTAACTAGTCCCTACGGCCCTCTCCATGCCTAGGGAGTCAGATGTGCTTCTTTTGCTAACTCACTGGCACTGCCTATATATAAGTTTTTTATTTCTTTGGATACTGAGAAACTGAGTTAAACCTTGAATGGGTGGTAGCCTGTGATCCTTTAAAAGGGATCTAGTGTGTTAAGGGGAACTCTAATCCCTCTTGTTCCTATCATGAAATAAAGCCTGGACTGGACATCAAGAGAAAGGACCTGAGGGCAGAGCCTCTACCTACCACATGACCTTGAAATTCCCTGCCCTCCTTCATCCTGCTAGCCCAGCAGTGACTGTGTGTTGAGCAAGTCAATTCTGTGCCTGGAGAGCAAGTCCCCAAGAGGATAAAGGGAGCCATTACTCTAAAATGGGGGGTAGGATGGCCCTTGAGGCACCTCCCCAGCCCCTGGGAAACCACCATCCAGGGATATCTGGGATCTCAAGCTCAGCACCCTCTACTCCCCCAGCTCCACTCAGTTCCTGAATGGTGCTAACCCTTAAGCTGATTTGAAGCAGCAAACCACTTCTGAAAGAAGGAGAATGTTACGTCTTCCAGGTGACTTTGGATCCTTAACACCTTTTTAAAAAATTGGTGTCTGATCTCCACTAACAAATAGCAAGGAGATACAGAAAAGGGTAGGTCGGAAATGGAAAATCATTTTTTAAAATGTATATACATGTTGTATCTACATTTATATAAATAGCAACCAAAATGGAAGGCAGAGGGGGTACTTGCTATTTTAAGGACAAGCTCCAGTAGTAAAGTAATCTCCTGAGTGGTGCTGTTTTCTGGCCACCTGCCCTCACGTCCAGACAAGGCTGTGGTGTTTTTTATTCTAGTCACATTGGATGCCTCTTACCAATCCATCCATCTTAATCAGCACCTACCACTTGCAGCAGTGGCCCTGCAGTCAGGAATCTGAGGGGCAGACAGCAGGAGGGGATGGGAGGTGAGGGCAGTGGCGAGAGGTAACGTCATAAAAGGAAGGAAGGAAAGGGGCTGGGAAGGAGGCGGACAGGTGGGGGAGGAGGCAGGGGCCTCAGCGTCTCCTCACCTCTGTCTCCACCTCCCTCACTCTGAACGGATGCCTCCTCTGTCTGTGCGAACTGCTCAGCCAGGTGGTGGGATATGATGAGCAGGCCTGGGGCCTTTGTCTTCAGGGTAAATATGCTGCAATGCTTAGCTGTCCAGGGAGCAGGTGCCCCACAACCAAAGCTACTGATGCAGAGTGGACAGGAGGAGGTGGATGGGAGGAGGGAGGCCAAATGACAGTCCCCTGAGTCTCTCCTCTGTCCTGCTCCTCTCCCATTGCCATGGTCTTGTCCCATTCCATACTTGGAGCTTCCTTGTCATTAAGCCAGCCCTGCCCCCAGCCCACCTGACTCCTGACCCATTCTCACCATCCCTGGCTTTTCCTCTGCAGGCCTTTGGAATGCTTTAGCTGGAATAGCCCACCTATTCCAAAGGGTACCCTGGGCTCCCCATCCCACCCAGCCATAGCTACACAAGTCCCACACCTGTAGCCTCAGCCTAACCCATGCCAAGCCAGGTGGGGCCTGGAGTGAATTCTGCAGCTGCAGACCTGAGCTCAGCAAGACCCTGTGACCACTGAGCCCTGGGCTGCCTCTATCACAAGGCTGGGCTTTGGCCTAGATCCTATCTGGCCCTTCATTTATCTGCTGTGGCTGGAGCTCACTAGAAACTCTAGTCCCTTTGGCTGGGCACCTAAAAGTCTTGCCAGCCCCTGGGCCCTGACCTCCATCACCTCCATCACCTTCAGATGGGAGCTGAAGTCCCTCTGCCAAACATCCACAATGCAACCAACATCACCCTGCCAGGGGGCTCCAAAAATCAAAACCCTGGGGAAATCAACACCAGTAAGACTCAAACCTAGCTTGTTGTATACCCTCATTGTTGTATACCCGTCATCTTTAGTTACCACATTGTCTTTAGGGGCAGCCTCATCTAGGCCAGGTCCCCAGGCCTGGCTCCAGGCTCCTCTCCTGAGGATGGCACTCAGCTAAGTCCTTTGAAGTTTCAGTACTTCCCAGGTAGTTGTGGAGTGCTTGGAGCTTGGGTCTAGTGTGTTCTGGCAATCTCAAAGGTCAGGGTTAGTAGAGACCAGTATGAAGACTCCCTGTTGGCGGAATGGCAGACAGGGGCTCTGAGTGGTGACTGTCTTCATGCTTTGTCATGAGATAACATCTGATCAAAGAATCAAATCTGGAAACTAGACTCAAAGATTAGAGTTAGAAGTAGCCTATCTATATGAATTGAGGGATATTCCTCCCCAAATCACACTCTGAGCCTTTTATAAAACTAATATTTATTAAATGTCTAGTCTCTGCTTTTACATTTGTTACTCCATTTAATCATCAGAACAACCAGAGAAGATAAAAATCCCACCCATTTTTACAGAAGAAGAAATGAAGTCAGAAGACTTTGGTAACCTGTCTGAGCCCACAGAAGGAATAAATAATAAAGCCAGAATTAAAACAAAATTCTGTTTTATTCCAAAACTCATGATCCCCCACCCCTCCTAGCCCATGAAAAAGATAGCAAAAGTATGGGGTGGGGGTGGAAGGAATGGGCAGGGAAGAGATTGGTGGAGACCCACAAAAAGCAAACTTCCTGTATCAGAAGTCACATTTAGCTAAAGTCGTTTTAAGAGCTAAAGTTCAACCCCTGAGTTTCATTCATCATTCTTACAACAAAGCCTCTCCATATATAGAAAGCATTGCCTGAGAAGACCCTGGAGCAAGGAGGACTTAGGCTAGAAACATTGCAAAAAAGCCTCAACCAACAGTGACCATGCAGGGTGTACAGGAAAGAGAGCATATTTTGTCTTTGCCACCAGTATATGCTGGTAAGAGGCAGGAGATAGGAAAAATCATTTGTGAGCAGTTAAATTCAGGTTGCTAATTTGCGAGGAGAACTGGAAATCAGGAAATCTGCCTACTATGGTGTCTGTGACAAGCCAGAGGATGAAATTAATGGAGGAAGAGAAGTTTCCTTCAGTGGAGATTCCTAAGAATGTGAGGGAGGTGGACCTGCCAGAGACGTAGCCCTTCTTCCAGGAAGTAAAGGGAATTAGGTGGCCCCAGGAGGATCCTACCAGCACTCTCTAGGTCATCTTCAAATACAGGGCTTTCAGGGAACCCCACAACTCCCAAGTTACAAGGTGGCTCCCATGACCAGTCTCCTCAGATTTCCCAAGATTTTTTCACAAAATAGACTCCACAGTTGAGGTCTCTGAGGTCCCCATATCCTAAGGAAAGGCTGCCTCCCCTTCATATCACCACCAAAATACTGCACCAGCCTGACTGACCTCTAAGGCACTGGTCTCTAGCCTCTTCAGGAAGTTACTTGCCTTTTGAGATTCCTTTGATAGCAACAGACCTTCTACAGTACAATGCACCTAGGCACAGTTACTTGCATTTTTACATTCAATGCCAGGTGAAGAGTCCCCTGCTCTAGGGAAAGCTTTTCTGGTTGAGACTAGGCTTCTGGCTCCAATGACTGGCACCCTTGGGGGGAAATGCATGGGGCTATCAGTACCCAGTGAGAACTGAGCATGATTCCATAACTAGGACTCTCTGTTGGGGTGGGCTAGGCTCCAATTAGAGCTTTGGCTCTCCTTTTTCTCTCTCTCTCCTTCCGTTCCACCAGATTCAAGTTACCCTCTGAGATATTCTCAAGAATGGCCTTTATTCCAGCATGGATAATGTTCAGCCCCAGGAACACACGAGGTGGGAAAGGGCGGGAGGTGCTAATGAGCCAGGCGTGGTGGCTGAGCTCTGTGACACGTGGGGGAGCAGCAGCACTGCGTGGATTAGCTGTGAGGACTGAGTGGACCTCGGTCTATGAACATGCTATCCAGAGGTGAGTTTGGTGTAGAGCTCATTCTTCTGCCCCCATGCTCATTGTAATCAGTGGTACTGTTATCCCAAACAATATTGCTGGACTGTAATGACATAATCCCACTGATTAGAAATTCTATTGTTCCATTATTTAACAGAATTTTCATCAATTACCCACAAATCTCACAGCCTCACATTAGTTGGTTTTGCTCCAAGGATTGAAATCTCTCTGACAGTATTTCTTCTCTTATGCTGAACCTTTGCATGGCTGGATGAGGTCTGAGTGTGATTGAATAAAATGAAAAACTGGCTATTTACCCTGGGTGTGTGTCCTTGGGCAAGTCACTAAAACTCCTTCCCAGGTTAAAGTTCTGGGATTCTATGCTACAGTTCCATATAGATACAAATGAAGAGAGAGATTTTAAAGGAAAAAATGCCTAGAAAATTACTTTTCTTCAGTAATCATTATCTGTTATCAGTTTTCCAGATCAATAACATTTTTCATAGCTATCAATGAGAATATCCCTTTGCAATTTGCCCCAGCTTTTCATATTCTATTTTCTATTTTCATAGTCTATTCAGAGACCCTTCCAAGGGTGCATGGAACAGTGGACATCCTAAGCTTTATGTTAGCTGGATGTCAAAAGCTCTAGAAGGCACTTTTCTCCTTTGTCAGTGATTTTTGTTCTCTACTAACAATTTTTTTTCACTGCTCTCAATCTAAGAAAAGATTTTGAGTTGCTTTTCTCTGTTCTCTGCGTTTTCTTCCATTTTTCACACAGAGGAAGTTGAGTGAGAAGGAATAGAGCACATGTGTATGCTGCTGAGAGTAAGAAGTAAAACTCCCAATTACAGGTTTCCTTTCCAACTCTCCTCTTTGAAGAAGAACAAAACACTACATCCACCCATCCCCATTCTCTCAGCTTTTTGTCTTCTGTGTCTAGAGATGGTGTAAACTGAAATGCACATACGACACTGTATGAAAAGATGCTCCAGTCCCTGAGAAGGGCACTGGCCTTAGGGAAAGAGGAAATAATAACCACAGTCTGCCTTTGACTTTGCCCCTTTCCCCACCAACCAAACAGGTGCACATGCATACACATACGTGCACACGCGTGTGCACACACACACACACCCCACAATCTTTCTAATCATATGTACTTTCTCTCCAGGGAAGACACCTGATGTCTTTGTATTTCTTCTCTCAACCATTTATTCATTTTATTCAGTGCCTCAAGTGCCCTGACTTTGATATCGTTGATACACACTTTAGTAGTCATGACTCCATCCCACCTCTGGTGTGTCAGGCACTGAGCAAGGCCCGGGGACTATGTGACGACAGATTTAGAGGGATCGAATTCTTTCTCTGTGCCAGATGCTGTTCTAAGAGCTTTACAGGGTTTAACTCATTTAATCCTCATGATAACCGCATTAGGTAGGTACTGTTATTAACTCCATCATTCAGATTGGGGAAACTGAGCACAAATTAACCACAGGCCACACAGCTAGTGAGTTTTGGAAAAGCCAGATCAACCCAGAGACTGTGCTCTTAACCACCTCAGAATATTTTGCAGACCCTGCCCTCCTATGCTAGCTGGTGAGATAGCCATGCAAAAAATAATCAAGGCACCACAGGTAGGGTTTCTCCACAAACACAAGAGCTGTGGAGAGGAGGACGTTCCGGGGACAGGGACAGCACATGCAGCGGGCTAGGGACATGAACATCTGTAGGAGGCCTCAGTTTACCAGGGTCGCTGCAACAAAAACCACAGACTGCCTGGCTTAAACAACAGGAATGTAACATTTCACAGTTCTGGGAGGCTAGAAGTCTAAAATCAAGGTGTCAGCAAGATCCCGGTTTCTCTAAAGTCTGCAGGGTTCTGCCACTGGCTCATGGCCACCCATGACTCAGTATCTGCCTCGGTCACAGGGCCGTCTCTCTCCCCACCTCACCACTGCCCAATTTCTCCTGCGTATGTGGACCCCTGTCATACCGGACTACCGTCTGCCCTGATTCCATTTGGACTCACCTTAACTAAGAGCATCTTGAAAGATCCTACTTACAAATGAGCTCACATTCACGGGAACAGGGGTTAGGCCTTGAGCATGTCTTTGTAGGGAACATAATTCAATCCATAACAGGGGCCATGCAAAAGCAACGAGTGTATGACTGAGGTAAAGAATATTGAGTGGGAAGTGCTGGGAAACGAGAATTTAAAAGTTGGGTCCAGATAATAAAGAGTGATTGAAATTATGAAGGGCAAGAAGCTGGACAAGGCTTTCTCTTGCCCTCCCAGAGGATTCCATGTTCGCCAGCGCCCAAGCCTTAAATGCTAACACTAGACTGCCAGGCGTGATCAGGGCAAATGGGGGACAGCTGAGAAGGGACTTGCCAATGATCATAACATCTCATGGCCAAGAGGCATATATCTTCCCAATCACATGGTGATTTACAGAGCTACAAGCAAGTGTAGAGGGTTCTAATCCCTTCCTTTATGTTACAGAAGAGAAAGCCAAGGCCGGGGAGTGAGGCAGCATGTCTGGGATGGGGGGCACCTTGTGTGTGCAGCAGAGGCGACATCACCAGCTCTCCTGAAACATACCCAGAGCGCACTCCTAAGATCACCCTCCCTCCCACAGACCCAGCTGGCCCTGCACACAACCCGCTCCAGAAAGCCTTCCCACAGTATAAGGAGAAGAAAGAAGAGGAGTGGACACACACACATCTCTTGGTTGTCATTTTGAGCCTAATTGTTTTAACACCAGCTGTCAGGTCTGCAAAATTTTTCTCCGGTACCAGTGACCTGCAAGCTCTAGAATAATGAGGATGGGTTTAAAAATAGTTCCAATTCCTAGAATTAGCCTCTTTTTCTCTTACCCTCCCTTTTCCATCTTACCGACAGGCCTAGTAAGAACTCCACTTCAAATTTATGAGTACAAAGCCAAAATTTTTGTATTCAGATTTATGAGGAATGTAGAGCAAAGTGGTAGACAAGAGCACGAGCTGATCAAGCAGAGCCCTGGGCTGTGTTTTCTAGCAACATGGAATGAAAACCTTGGCTGACACTCACGCCTGAGCTCAGCAGCTTGACTTTTGCCAGGGCTCCAAGCTGGGATGCTCGTGCCCTCCACTCTTCAGGCCACTCCAATTCCCCTGGGATCTCCATAGGCGAGCACCCCTACACCTTCCATCTGTGTACCCCTTCTCAGCAGTGGGCCCACCAGCTCCCTATGGCCTGTCCCAGACCCCACACACTCAGCTCCTCTGAACCAAGCAGCATGGTGGCAAGGGACAAGCCAGCTCTGCAGGTAGGCAAATACAAGGTCAAACACCAGCCTTGCACCTTAGGAGCTGTGTGACTTGAGCCAAATTCTTAAATCTCTCTAAGTCCCCATTTCCCCAAAGCGGAGCTCCTATGATTTTTTTGAGGATAAAATGAGATGAGAAATGTAAAGCACCCTCCCACCCAGTGCCTGCAAGGTAACAGAAACTCTTAAATATGTGCTCCTTTTCTTCTCCTTCCTTTGCCAAGCCTCTTCCTTTTTCAAGCCCCTCAAACATCCTTTGACAGTAAATAAGGGAGATTTCGGTCCTAAGGAGCTACCATGTTTGTGAAGGGGCACAATCATGGCATTATCTACATCACTGAGAAATTGGAGACAACTTTAATGTCTAACATTAAGGAGATGGTGAAGTTTTGATTCTTTCCTTCTGTGAAAATAATATGTGGCCACTCAAATTCTATTTTATTGACAAGAGAAAATATTCATAACATAAAGCTAAGAGAAGAATACAGGATATAAATTGTAATTACAAAATCTCATTAAGGTGAATAAAAATGCTAAAACAAAATTAGACAAAATGTTGACAGATTGTCTCTGGGTAGAGGTTTTATTAGTTTTCTCTTTATTTATACTTTTTTTTTTATTTCCAGAACAAAGTTTTAAAAGAAAAAAATCAGTGGTCACCAGACTTACAGTTTCAACGGCAGTGTTTGGTTTACACTATTTGGAAGGAGGATGGTCTTCTAACCAACAAAATCAATGAGAAGTTCTGAAAAAAACTATGGTCCAGATTTGACCAAACAATGAGGAAGCCCAAAGAGAATGAGGAAATGGGTCTTGCTCTATATTTGGTTTGACTGTTTTAGTTTGCCAGGACTGCTATGACAAATACCACAAAACTGGTCGGCTCAAACAACAGGAATTTACAGTCTCATGATCTTGGGAGCTAGAAGTCCAACATCGAGGCCTTGGCAGGGCTTGTTTCTCCCGGAGTCTGTAGCATTCAACAACCCTCTGTCACACGATGCTCTCTTTCTTTCTGTCTCTCTCTCAATCCTTGTGTCTGTGCCTCTGAAATGCTTTGACTTCCAACTTCTACTGACAGACTGCATCAGAATTTCCTTTGCTTGTGAGGATGCTCGTTATGGATTAAGGCCCACCCTGATTCAATTTGGCCTCCTCTAAATAGGATCTTCAAAAGCCCTATTCACAAATGAGTCCACACCTTAATTAATAACATCTTCAAAGGTCCTATTTACAACTAGGTTCACACCCACAGGACCAGGGGTTAAAACAAGTTCAAACTTGTCCTTTGTGGGGGGCATCATTCAATTCCCAACAATTGGTTAAAGAAAAGAAAGAGAAGGAAGGAAGGAAGGAAGGAAGGAAGGAAGGGAAGAAAGAAAGAAAAGAAAAGAAAAGGGAGCTGAGAGGAAGCTTTTACGGAACTGGCCCTCCTGCAATGGAAGGGCAGACGTCGCTGTGTGCAGAGAGAGCCCCAGCATCTACCCTCTGGTCAAATGAGACACTCAGCTCCAGGCCATAATGAAATTCCTGGGGCAGGGTCAAGAAGGCCTGTCCAGGGATCCCAAAATTTAAGATGAAAAAGAACACCAGCATCTCTTATAAACCACCAATGTAGGGGATTAAGAGGACTATGAGAGAGGGAAGGGTCTGACATCACCATCTCCATATGAACGCCCAGACTACGGGTTTAGTTAATAGACTGTTCCGTCTGTAAGGGCAGTCTCAGAACTCTGTACCGGGAGGAAGCTTGCAGAACACCTAACCTAACATGTTCACATGTTACAGATGAAGAAACTGAGGCCCAGGGAGGTGAAGTGATTTTCCCAGAGTCACGAGCCAGTTATAGCCATATTTTGGATTAGAACCCAGCCTTCCTGATCCTAGTCCTGCCTTCTTTCCACTAATTTTGGATGGTGAAACTAGATCATTGAAGCTAAAGGAGGTGGGGAACAGAGAGCAACAAGCCACTGTACTACCCTGGTGCCCTCCAGAGAAAAAACAAGGTCACTGCAGTGAAACAGTTTACAAGGTGGAAATGGCGTCCAAATGAGAAGTAACAGTGCATCACAACAGACTTTTCTTCCTCACCGAGCAGAGCGCATAATTGCTTTTCAATATAATAGACACATACTCCATGTTTGGATCGTTATTATTCTTTCCTAGAGATTTTCTCTGCTATTTCATCTCCTCAAGGTGGAGAAGGCTGTGTTTAATTGGCTGTGAAAGGTTGGAATGGAAGTAAGATGCTCAGACTGGAAAGGAAATTTCTGGATGAGATTCCATGAAGCATCTATGAGCACATGGTCTAGAAAGCCAGGGACTGGCCAGCTTAGCTCTCTGGTCACCACCCAATGCCCAAGCCCTTTCCTCAGCTCAGTCTTTGCCTGTCTGGCAGCCAAGCCTCCCCTGCCCAATCCCCTGCTTAGGGAGGTGCACACCTCTTCCAACCTGAAACAAATCCTATTAGGTTCTAAACAAACCCTATATATGAAAGTCTGGATTGGGGGAGGAAAAATGTCAGAACAATTACTGGCTTTATATGATGAGTTTGTTCACAGGAAGCAAGAAATAGAACTCATATTTATTAAGCATATGCTAAATGTTAGATGCTATATATTTTCTCTTTTTATTCTAAAAACAACTCTGTGAAGGATAAACCCAATTTTTGCTGGGGAAATTGAGGCTCAGAGACTGTTCAGGGTCAACAGTTAGGAAATGGCCTTTGTATAACACATTTCCCTGAGGCTTCCTCAAATAGAAGGCAAAGTAGACAGCTAGGAAGGGGCAGAGCCTAGAATCTTAGATATTCAAGCTATTAATTACTGCATTTACAAAGGCAGAAGTTTATTACAACTGAGCAGCAACTTGTCTAATGAATAAAGCAAAATTTCCATCTACCTCCTAGAATGGGCCTCTGGATCCCAATTCTGGACCAGCCAGCCTGGCTTGGATACTCCCTCCGGGCCAGCCCTCTGCCAGCAAGGCCCCGAGCTCTCCATGGGATGAGGGGCTGCGGTCGTTACTGCATCTCTGAAGCTCAGGCTGAGTTAGCACCGGAGAAGAAAGAGAGAGCTGGAGAGAAGCTGTGACAAGATAAGGAAGGAACTTCCTGTCCCCACATCCCTCAGAACGTCACTGGCCCCCCATCACCTGAGTGGCCACAGCTGGGCCGCTCACAGCCCTGCAAGAAGCAAGCAGGCACGCAGGCTCTGGATCCAATTCCGCGACTCGGCAAGACCTTAGTGAATTCACGTCCCTTTGCCATCCTGGCTTCCCCAGCCTCAGCTCTCGGCTTGCTCTCCCTTCTTGCCCTTGCTCCCCACAGCACTTCCTTCCAACCAACCCCGGTCTTCTCCTCAGGCCAATGGGATTATAAAGATAACCCCTGCCCTTCTGCTCTAATAGGTGCCTCAAGAAGAAAAGACCATGTTGTTGCCACGTGGGTTCCCAAAAGTACACTCCTTGCAGGCCTCTGTGAAGGAAGTACAAATCACTACAAACCACTTCCGCTCCGTGCCCCTTGTCCAAGACTTCCCCCTGCTGGGATTACCTTACCCCCATCCCCTCTCCCGGAAGGGCCAGCACAATTCCTCCACAAAGCCTTTCCCCTCAGGAGGCTTAAAGCACTCTATGGTACCCTTTCCTCGTATTGTCATTACTGGTGTCCACACATGGTCTTCCCTACTAGACGGGGAGCTTTTTCGGGAAGAAGCAGTCAGTGTGCACACACAGGCATGTGACATTCCTTGAAGAGATCAAGCACTCAGCAGTGTCTGTTGTTCTGTTTGTTGCCAATGGAAGGAGGTGGGAGAAAGGGGCTGTAGTGACTGTGGATTGACCAATACCCAGAGCGAGCGGAAAGGACTAAGCCATAGTAAATGTACAGACCCCATATCCTGGAGGGGCCTTGTGGTGCCATCCACCCTCCCACCAGCACAGGAAGGCCCTCCGTGACAGGCCTGACAGGTGACGCACGGGTGAGTAGCAAATGTTCTCGTCATGCCCTGACATGGAACACCCAGGCCAGGGTGGGGGTGAGAGGTCAGTCACCCCAAGCACTGCCTCCTGCCCCCAGTCCCACTGCCAGCATGTCCAAGGTGGAGGCTTGGCACTGGGCACTCCGAATGCCAGGAAACGGAAACAAAAGGGTCTCCATCCTCAGGCGGTGGTTCCACTTCAGCTGGGATGCAAAACTACTTCACGGAAACAATCTGGGTACAGTTACAGAGCAGCACATCTTTGGAAGTTGAGTCAGAGCTTAGAATAGGAGGCCCTAATGGGGACACCAGAGCCCCGAGGACGGAGGTGACCGGCCCAAAGACCACACCGTCAGTTAAAGGCAGCGCTGTGGGCAGATCCCAACCTCACAGCTCCAAGCTCAGACTCTACCCACTGTGCTGCCTCCGCTCCCCAAATGCACAGCCTGGGAGGCCCAGAAGGGAGGCTCAGTTGGGACTGAACAGGTTAAGTCAAGAAGGTACCTCCCCCTCAAAGCAGCAGGTGAGCCTTAAAGTACTGAATTATTCATCAAGTCCTCACTCACACCCTGAAGAAGCAGAGATAAATGTGACACTGCCCCTGACTTCACAGAGTTCCGGTTCCAACAGAGGAGTCAAGTTTCTCATCATCATCATCATCATCATCATCACCACCACCGTCATCATTGTAATTACCATACTGATACTAATACTGTATTACCTAATCTGTGTCAAGCACTGTGGATTTCATACATCATCATCAATCCTCAAATAATCTTTTGAAAATAGGAATTATTTTTACAGGTGAGAAAAATGCTGCTCAGAGAAGCAATGCAACCTGCCCAAAGTCATACTGTCAGAATTGGGATTCTGGAGAAATTCTGTTGGACTTCAAAACCTGCCCACTTTCTACTATCCCAGGCTGCCTCTATAAACAAAACATCAGGCTAATATGTCATAGATGCCATAACAGACATAAGTAAGGGGGTGATTAATTCTGCCTGTGATGGTGAGCAAGAAATACACAGGAGAGGAAGCAGTCAAGGCAAGCCTTCCAGAATGCTTTCGCGTTCTCCTAGTGGACAGTGGGGCGGGCATGTAATTCAAGGAAGGGAGAGCACACATGCAAAAGCCGGGAGTGGAGAGGGAGTGCTGAGCATTCAGGGAGCGGTGAGTCCTGAATTACTGCAAAAGTGAGTGAGCTGCAGATGAGGCCTCTCTCTCTAGCTAAGCCAACTTAGCAGGTGAACTCACTGCCCTCCCCACTACGTAGGACCCGACTCCCAGGGGTGTAAATCTCCTTGGCAATGCAGGCTATGACTCCTGGAAATGAATCTGGACCCGGCATCGTGGGATTGAGAACAACTTCTTGACCAAAAGGGGGACGTGAAATGAAACAAAATGAAGCTTCTGTGGCTGAGAGATTCCAAATGGAGTCAAGAGGTCACTCTAGTGGACATTCTTACATACTATATAGATAACACTTTTTAGGTTTTAAGGTATTGGAATAGCTAGATGTAAATACCTGAAACTGTCAAATTCCAATCCAGTAGCCTTGACTCTTGAAGACGATTGTATAACAATGTAGCTTACAAGAGGTGACAGTGTGATTGTGAAAACCTTGTGGATTGCACTCCCTTTATCCAGTCTATGGATGGATAAGTAGAAAAATGGGGAGAAAAACTAAATGAAAGATGGGGTGGGAGGGGGGGGATGATTTGGGTGTTTTTACCTTTATTTTTTATTCTTATTCTTTCTGGTGTAAGCAAAATGTTCAAAAATAGATTGAGGTGATAAATGCATAACTATATGATGGTACTGTGAACAGTTGACTGTACATTGTGGATGATTGTATTTAATTAAAAAAAAAAAAAAAAGTGAGTGAGCTGTGCAGATGTGGCCTCTCTCTTTAAGCTAACCCAACAGGTGGATTTGCTGCCCTCCCCCCAACATGAGACATGACTCCCAGGGATGGGCCTGGGCCTGGCATCATGGGACTAAGAAAGCCTTCTTGGACCAAAAGGGGGAAGAGAAATGAAACAAAGTAAAGTTTCAGTGGCTGAGAGATTTCAAAGGTAGTCAAGAGGTCATTCTGGAGGTTATTCTTATGCACTATATAGATATCCCTTTGTAGTTTTTAGTGTATTGGAATAGTTAGAAGGAAATACCTGAAACCGTTGAACTGCAACCCAATAGCATTTATTTTTGAAGACAACTGTATAACTATATAGCTTACATGGTGTGACTGTGTGATTGTGAAAAGCTTGTGGCTCATACTCCCTTTATCCAGTGTATGGACAGATGAGTAGAAAAATAGGGACAAAAAAGTAAATGAATAATAGGAAGGGATGGAGGGATGGGTTGTTTGGGGTGTTCTTTTTTACTTTTATTTTTTATTTTTTCGGAATAATGAAAATGTTCACAAACTGTCTGTGGTGATGAATGCACAACTATATGATGATCCTGTGACCAACTGATTGTACACTTTGGATAATTGTATGGTATGTGAATATATCTCAATAAAATTGCAAGGAAAAAAAAAAGTGAGTGAGCTGTGAAGGAGGAGGAACCGTGATGGACAGGTCCAGAATGCCAGGGCCTCGCCACTGACCTGAGGAGCGGGAGCTCATCCTGTGAGCTGCAAAGAGACCAGGGAGTCTTGGGCCAGGGCAGTGAAGTGCTCAAAACCATGTTAATGAGATCACTGTGAGGCAAAGAAATAAAGACAGGGATGTTTATTATTCTGCTATTTATAACATCAGAAAAATGGCAACTGCCTACCAGGCCCACCACAGGGAACTGGTTAACTAAACTTGTTGCTCAGCCATACAACGGAATACTCTGTTGTCATTAAAAATGATGGCATGGGCATGTATTAACATGGAAAAAGGCTATGATGCCTTGGTTAAGGAAAAATACAATACGTTATGTTATTATTCTATTTTTAAGTCTATATATGAATATGCTAGAAAAATTACTAAAAGATACTAATCAAAATGTTAACAGTGGCCCTTTCTGAACTGTGAGATTACCTTTTATCTTCCTCTTTTACATATCTATGTTTTCAAAGTTTTTACAATGGACATCGCTGGAGATTGAATCATGCCCCCCAAGAGGATGTTCAAGCCCTCACTCTGGTCCTATAGGTGTGACCACATTTGTGAACAGGACTTTTGAAACTCCTATTATTAGTTAAGGTGAGGCCACACTGAATGAGGATGGGCCTTAATACATATGACTGAAGTCCTTGCAAGCAAAGAGAATTGGACGTGGAAGTAGCAGCTTGAAACCAAAGCAGCAGCAACCAGGAGAGAGAGAGCACCACGTGACAGAGGATTGAGGAATGCTACAGACTCCAGGAGAAACAAGGCCTGGACATCTGGCCTCCAAAACCAGGAGGCAATAAATCTCTGTTGTTTAAGCCAACCCATGCTGTGGTATTTGTCATGGCAGCCCTGGCAAATGAAGACATTCATTCAGTGCCAGAGAAGAGGGACCTGATTTAGGGACAGCTGGGGCAGAGGGGACAGTATGTTGCCCATATTATCATCATTTTCATTGTTCATTCCTTCCCCATCTGTTGGCTGCTAGTCGCTGGAGATACAAATATGACCAAGATACTATTTTTTTGTTTTCCAAGAACATATATTCTATTGATGGGAGATAGAAAAGTAAACTGCTAAGTAGAATGGAACAAAGCATCTTTGGATGCACAGAAGGCTAGGAGGGCAGAGCACAGGCCACCTAATCTGGGTAGAAGAGGACCTCCCCCTGGAGGTGGGACCTGCAGGCTCATGAAGGCAATGCCCAGGGGAAAGGAGTTTGGTGTTTGAAGCACAGTAGAGTGTGTGCAAAGGATCAGAGGCCACAGGGAGCCTGGCATTATGCTATATATAGAACTCTTCCTTGGAGATCTTACAGAAAAGCTATACATCTCTGTGGCTGACTCTGACAGGTACACAACCAACAGCCTATTTCTGTAGTAACTGCAACACAGAAAGTAGACTCCTCTCCTTCCCCCAGGGAATAAACATGATTGATCTAAGCCAAGAAGGTAAACCCATTTCCCTTTACTTGTGATTCATGTAGAGGTGGACTTATGGCTAAATTCTGGCCAAAGAACCCTAAGAAGGAGCCTGCTGGAGATCTTCTGGTTAGGTTTTTGTTCCTCAACAAGAGCAAAGAGCTGCTAAGGAAAAGACTCATTTCATACCTATTCCCATTCTTCCAGTTTGGAATCCTGCTGTGTGAGGATGTGATGCTGGGAGCTGTGGCAGCCATATCATGACCATGAGGGACAGGCCCAGAGAATCGCAGAGACAGGGACCCAACTTCCTAACAATTTTGAACTGATGAACCACTCTTGGAAATGCTTATCTCCAGATTTCTTGTCATGTGAGATAATTAAATGCCTTTATTATTAAAGCCTCTCTCAGTTGGCCCTTGCAGCCAAAAACATCCTAAACAATACGCCTGCCTTGATAACAAGAGATAATATGTGAGCTTTTCTTGTCAGTCTGGCAGCAACGTCTTGGTCCCTGTGATCATGTGAAGCTTGAAAGCTGATACTTCCCTAACATCAGGTCAGACCTCCCCTGCTGCTTCTTACATGCACCAGGAAACAAAGCTGTTAAAGCAGCTTCCACACAGCCATCATCATCACTGCCATCAATATTGATGAGTCAGGTGCAGAACAGATTACACCAAATTCACAGGGGAAAGCAGACTGAGGAGTCAGAGCAAAGAGAAAATTATTCCTCTTCTATTCCCCCAAACAAAGCACACTTGGTGACAGAAGCAGGAAACCAAGTAAACAAAACGAAAGCCTACCAGGATTTCATTTGTACGGTGCAAGTTAAAGAAGGGTGGGCCAAGGCAGCACTTTATAGTATCTTTGTTGTCCCCTGGTCTCCTTCTGGGCCCCTTCTTCCCTCTGTTCTTGTCCCCTTTCCCTAGAGGTAGAAGAAGTAAAACTCAGGCTTGTGTAGCAATCAGCAGGAAAGCAGCTTGAGATCGTGAGGTGGAAGGCAGGGCTGCAGCAAGTGGGGCCCAGAGCAAAGCAATGCTGGGGCAGAGCCCTGGGTGAGGGGGTGCTCCCTGGGGGAGGAGAGAGGGCAGCATGGGTCTGCCTTTTCTGACTGTTGCATTAGGGTATTCGCCCAGACACCAGGACAGTGCAGCACTGTGCCAACCAGGGCCTGCCAACTCAGCTGTTTCATCTCACGTGTGAAACACTTGCAAAGAACCCGCCAAGCTTAACCAACCAACCTGTCACTGTACTCTCAATACGCCCTGTCCTGCTCAAACATCCTCAGTGGCTCTTGCTGTCTTTGGAATCAAGTCGAATCTTTTTAGCCTCATCTTCCACCATATTATCACACCCACCCACACCAGCCTCGTCTCCCACTTGGCTCCAACATGTACCAGAAAGGCCAAAGATTGGCCCAGGCCTTCAGGCAGACAGCCCATGAAAAAACTACTAACTACACCAAGGTTTTCTTTGGTTTCCTCTCCCTCAGGTGTGGTACACCCCACACCCCGACCTCCCCACCCCACCCCACCCCCTATCCCCGCTAGGCCCATCCTCATCAGGGGGCTTCCTGGGCTTCCAGTTGAGACATCCATCTGGGCTGAGGGGCTGCTGGGGAGGATTGGATGATCCATATGCAAAGCCACTCATATCATTGAAAGCAAAGGGGTCACAGGGCATATGGGCCCAGTGAAAATGAACAACTGCTTCTGCTTCAGGCTGGCTGGGGCTGTTTGAGTTTGGGTTCCTTTGCTCTCCAAAAGTTGAGGAGAAACCATTTATAACCACAAGTACCTTCTAGCTCAAAAAGAGCAAGGGCCTAAAGGACTTACTCCTCTTCAACTGTTGTCTCAAGTCATGTAAGGGGGGTTGTTTGAACAAAGAGCTAGACCCCCAAATCACACCTCTCCTAGGAAGTCAATAGGTGTGGGTTGGTCCTATTCTGTAGCTTCTTGGCCTTTGGCAAATCACTCCTCAGTAAATCAACCCCAATCTCTTCCTCTCTCTCTCTCCTTTCTCACCACCCTACCCTGCACCCTCTGCTTGCTCAATTGCTCACTCTAGCTCTTGCTCTTTCTCTCGCTCTCTCTTTCCGGTTCTCTCTCTATCTGAAAAGATGCAGGTTCTGGTGGAAATAGCATGAGCTATTCTACATGAGCATTCTACAAAATACCTGACAAATATTTCTCAAAATCTTCAAGGTCATCAAAAAACAAGAAAAGTCTAAGAAACTGTCACAGCCAAGAGTAGCCTAAGGAGACATGATGATGAAATGTAATACTGAACCTGGATGGGATCTGAAACAGAAAAAGGATATTAGGTAAAAACTAATGGCATCTGAATAAAACACGGACTTTGGAAGACTAATATAATCAACAAGTTATCAATATCAGTTCATTAATTGTGACAGATGTACCACACTAATGTAAGATGTCAATAAAGGGGAAACTGGGAAACAGGAACTCTGTGTCCTACGATCTTCTCAATTCTGTAAATTTGTATATTCCAAAGTAACAAGTTTATTAAAATACAACAATAAAACTGGTCCCAGGCACTTACTTGTGGTTTGACTCTGGGTAAATTACGTCACGTCCCTAAGCCTCAGTTCCTCATTTATAAATTGGCTTAATAACGTCTACTTCATAGGGGTGATGTGACTGTTAAATGAGACAACCCGTGTAAAATGCCAGCACAATTCCTAGCATACAATCAGCATTCATTAAGCATTCCTTTTTTAAAATCCCAACCAAGAAATTTATTTTTGATTCAATAACAAATAATAGCCAGTCCTTATTCAAAATTTCCCAGTTTTCTCCCAAATGTCCTTTCTAGCTTTTTTTTAAAACCAATATCAAGGCTTATGCATTGCACTCTGTTGTCAAGACTCTTTATCGCTCTTTAGTGTAAAGCAGTGCACCCACACACATTTTTGTTTATCTTTTCATGACACTGACATGAAGTTAAACCAGACAGTCACAGGAGGTGAACGAACAGCTTACAACCACAGCAGTGGGGCCAGTGAGGGTGACCTCTAGACTGAGTGATGCACCCCTTTTTCATTCATTTACTCTCTGTTGTGTCATGTCTACGCAATACCAGGCATTTTGCTAAGTATTCTAAATCTCTCAGCAACCCTATCAAGTCAACATTAGCCCTATTCAACAGATGAGAAAACTGAGGCTTAGATCAGTTAAGTGACTTACCCAAAGTCCCACAGCAGTCACCTGCTGAGCTGGGACTTCACCTCTGCCTCCAAACTCATGCTCTTTCCAAAATACCATAGTCCCTGCCCTCAGTGAATGCCCCTTACTGGGAGAGACTGGCATGGAAACAAGCCTTTAGACATAAGCACCATTACACAAGCAATTGGGAGAGGCCACAGGAACAAAGAGAAAGGCAATGTGGACGCCCTGGGGGGAACCAGCAAGGCATCCCAGGGAGGGGGCTGCGCTGGGCCTTGAGGGTGGGGGAAGCAGGAACCTGCCCTGCAGCCACAAAGCTGATGCTCTTTGGCCAATAGGGTTTCAGGCTGGAAAGGAGGTGGGTACCAGGCTAAGCAGGGCCCTGAGAGTTTTCATTCATTATTTCACTCACTCATTCATCATGCATTCAACAAATTATTTATGTGCCAGTTTTGTTCTAGGTGCAAAAAATACAGCAAAGAACAAAAGGGACCAAAACCTTGTTCTGATGGAATTTACAGTCCAATGAGGAAGGAGACAATAAACAAATAGGTCAATAATACAGATGGCCATAGCATCACAGAGAAAAATAAAGCTGGGAGGGAAAAACAGGAAGTAACTGGGCTTTCAATTGATCCATTGAGATTTTCAATAGATAGAAAGGCCCTGCTGCAATATTTGAGTAAAGACCTGAAGGAGTGGAAGGAGCAGGGTGGAGAGCGACAGGAGAATGTTCCATGCAGAGCAAGCAACCAGAGCCAAGGTAAAGACGCCACAAGAGGCCAGTGTGGTTGGACCAAGAAAGTATCCAGCCAAGAGCCGAAATTTGCTCCTGCGTCCACCCAGGAAGCCACGCGTGGTACTAGGTGAGTAACACGATATACCTGTGGATGGTAGGGAGACCAGAGCAACAAAAAATAATTCAGACATATTCATGCCTGGCACCATGCTACAAGCTTAGGGATGGGCACCAGAGGGGGGCACAGTGAACACATGAGCCAAGAAGCTATCTATACCAGAAAAAGCATAAGGGTAGTGGGATAGGAGGTGGGGGTGTCAGACATGTCAACGACAAGAGCCCCTTAGCTATTCTCATGCCCGGTAAGGACCTCAGTGAAGAGAACTTGGGACATGGCAGGCAGGGCCTTGAAGCCCCTATGGAAGCACGTGGAGAAGGAGCCCACCTCCTCCAACTATGCCTGGGGCCAGCCCTGCAGAAGCCACCCACGGCCTGGCATTCTAGGCCACAGGATTGCCACCTCGGTCCCCATTCCTCAGCTCTGAGTGCTGGCATGGGACAGGAGGGAAGGTAACAGACTCCTAAGCCCCTCTGGGATCTCAGTTGCTAGGGAACCCATGTGGAAATAAATTTCTGTGAGTTACTTAACCTCTCTGAGTCTTCATTTTCTCATCTGTGAAATGGAGCTAAGAAAAATACTGAGCTCATAAAAAGAATGAAATGCGTTATGTGCAAAGTGTTCGTATTATCTGCACATAGCAGGAGTTCAAATAATGTTAAGAGTCTCTCATTAGGCTAGGCCTGCCTATAATTGTGCCTAAGGGCCTCCTCCCGAATGCCTCTTTGTTGCTCAGATGTGGCCCTCTCTCTCTAGCTAAGCCAACTTGAAAGGTGAAATCACTGCCCTCCCCTCTACGTGGGATCAGACACCCAGGGGAGTGAATCTCCCTGGCAACGTGGAATATGACTCCCGGGGAGGAATGTAGACCCGGCATCGTGGGACGGAGAACATCTTCTTGACCAAAAGGGGGAAGTGAAAGGAAATGAAATAACCTTCAGTGGCAGAGAGATTCCAAAAGGATCCGAGAGGTCACTCTGGTGGGCACTCTTATGCACAATATAGACAACCCTTTTTAGGTTCTAAGGAATTGGGGTAGCTGGCGGTAGATACCTGAAACTATCAAACTACAACTCAGAACCCATGAATCTTGAAGACAATTGTATAAAAATGTAGCTTATGAGAGGTAACAATGTGATTGGGAAAGCCATATGGACCACACTCCCCTTTGTCTAGTTTATGGATGGATGAGTAGAAAAATGGGGGAAGGAAAAAAACAATCAAACAAACAAAGGCACCCAGTGTTTTTACTTTAATTGCCCTTTTTCACGTTAATTATTGTTATTTTTGTGTGTGTGGTAATAAAGGTGTCAGGGATTGATTTGGGGGATAAATGCACAACTATGTAACGGTACTGTGAACAATCAAATGTACAATTTGTTTTGTATGACTGTATGGTATGTGAATATATCTCAATAAAATGAATTTTAAAAAATGCATAAAAAAAGTCTCTCATTATTAGTGAAGTGGTTACTGCTACCATAATTATTATTACGGGCAGCAGTCCCAAACTTGCAGCTCCGTTAGTGGGCTACCTGGGTTTCAAGCACCATGGGAGGAGGGAGAAGAGCTGGAGAAATCTAAACAGAAAACCTCTCCCTCCTCCCAACCCCCCCCACCTACCCCTCCTCCATATCCCCCGCTGGCCTGCACTTCTCTTTTTCCCCTTCTTATCTGCCCCTCTCCTTCTCCCATCACCATCAGTCTAGTGCCACCCTTTTCTCATGGTTTCCATAGCCTTCCCCCATAAGTCATCCATAAGCACACTCACAGCTCATTAACTACCACAAACTAATACATTTTGTCTCACATCAGGCTACTTCTAATCAATGGTGGTAATAAATGCAATTCCATTCTAATAATACTTTGCACTTCCAGGACATGTTTCATCCAAGGCCTTGCTTATATCCCCTGGCCTCCCAAGGAAAAGGTGGTGCTCTGCCGTGTTGGAGTTTCTTGCATACAAGTAGTATAAGAGCCATCATAAATCTGTAGACCAGCCCAGAGAGAGGAACTGAATTTCCCAAGGTCACACAGCTGTTGGGGGCCAAACTGAAATTATAACCTGGGTTTCAAATCTAACATGTATTAAGCATTTACCTACTACACATGAGGCTTTTACTCCTCATAGCCATTCTAAGAGGTAGAGACTATCAACACATCTGTTTCACAGAAAAGGGTACCACCAAGGCTTAGAGACGTTATAGTGCAAGGTCTCCTGGTAGACGAAGGATTCAAAACTTAGGAGACTGCTTCTGAAACCCAAGCTCTTTACCATTATGTGGTTTTCTAGAAGCTTGAGTCAAGAAAGTGGAGAAGAGAGGAGGGCTGTGGGAGCAAAGGAAGAAAAAGACAAGGATTTGCTATAGTACTTCACAAAGTGTGGTCTACAAATATGGGATCTGAAGGTCAAGAAAGGAAAAGGCTCAAAGAATAAGGTTCTATTTATTTGTGTGAGATACGTGCTCAGCGTTTCCCCTGCTGCCTGGAAGGGCTCTGAAGGCATCGGCTTGGCTGAAGCAGGCTCCAGAGAGTGAAGGACCAACTTAAGTACCAGCAATTTGTCTCCAATAATTAATGAAGAGAAACACTTAACCTATGTCCCCTTCTTGTTAAATCACAGTGCCTAGATCTGGCCCCCAGATTTGCTTTGCTGGGAACCACACTACCAGTATAATCCTCTCAATCCATGCAGTGTGCTTCTAGAACCAGTGGGGAGGGCTGAGAGCCTCCCCCAGTAGGTATGGAAATTGGCTGTCTCATTTTTATATTGATTCTTTACCCATACTTGGTAAAACGAATTAAACCAAAAGCAAAGCCTACTTCAGAGGGGTTCCTTAAAGAGGAGTCTCTATGAAGTCCTGAGGCCACCTGAGGAGCTCTAGAGGCATCCTGCCCGCAGCCCTGTCTTCCAGCCCTCCTGTCCCTCAGCCACTCCTGTGGCCATCCCTGGGGGCCACCAACCTCCTGCAGCAAACCCAAAGCTACCACGGGCTGCTTCGGAAGAACTCTGCTTTGTCCACACGCTCCTTTCCTCACACAACAGACAGGCCTAACAGGCCAGAAGGGATTTGTTAGGCTCTCTAGATCCATCATAATCTGAGTGTTTAAAGGTCCCCAAATGCCCATTTAGACAATCTACGGTTTCTAACAGCCTGTAAATACTCTGGGACTCGGTCAGCATTTTTAAAGGTCCTTAAATAGCTCATCTGCATAATCCATATTTTCAGAGTCCCTAAACATTTGTCCTACCTACCTAATCTCCATCTTTATTATGCATGAGGAAGAAAAGGCTCCAAAGGAGGGTAGCAGCTCTATGCTCCCCTCCTGGGAAGACGGATTCTTCTTTTTAAAATGACCACATTTTTAAAAGCAGCCACAGAACTAACCACAAAGGGAAAATATTTAAAGGGAAGCTGTTAACCTATGTAGGCTTGCAAATGTTCTTTCCTTGAAGTCGGGAAAATCCCTTGTGGGCTCCCTGAGGATACTAATTACACAACCGGCCACTGCAAACACTTCAGTTAAGGCTGCAGCTCTCCCCATCACTCCCTCCCTCCTGCTTTGTTCTCTCCTGGAGGCCACGCAGAAGGCACATTCTCCCTGACCATCTTTTTAAACATCACTTTTCAAGGTTTAGTCTGAGCTCAAAGCCTTCCCCAGGGGAAAGAAAAGGTGATTTGCTAAGAGAAACAGGTCCTCGGGACTGTGGGCCTGAAAGCTGCTCGTGTAGGTCACTCAGCACAGATCTAGGGTGACCCTTTCCCCAGTGGGCAACAGCGTGTTCCCAGGGAATGGTGGGAAAAAGCCTCAGGAAGATGAACCCAGGACCGGAAACACCCACACTGCTGCCCCTTCTCTCTCCTGGCTGGGGAAATTACCTGTCCTGTTCAAAAGGGAATCCAAATTCCAACCACCTACAACTACACGCAGAACTTGGATGACTCCCACCAACATTAAGGGGCAAAAGAGGCCAGAGGAAAGAGTGCATGCTACATGGTTCCATTTCTATAGACCACTGGCTGGGAGGAAGCATTTGAGGGCACTTCTAAGGTGCTGGTAACACCGCGATCGTGCTGTTTACACGGGTGTGTTCACTTTGAGAAAAGGCACAGAGCCGTACGTTTGTGTTTGTTTTTTTTAAAGGTAATCCAGATTCCTTTAGCGCATTTCAACTTCCCGGCAGTTTCTCCTAGCACTGCTGTTAAATCCCCTCGTGCTGAGCACATCTGGGATGCCCAACTATCTGTCAAGAGGAATTGCTTTTTCTTTGACCAGAGTTTTGAGATGATTTCAGAAAGGTTTATGGAGAGGGGAATATTCATAATAACGATGGTGTATCTAGACCGACTGGGAACCTCCTTGTCGCGGGACCCTAACCCAAACCCATACCTGCCCGAAACCCAGCAATCCTAAAGAAGGATACCTGGGGGGGAGCCGAGAAGGAAACTGGCAGAGAAAACCGGCCAGGTCTGGAAGGCAAGAATGGCTCCCTGTTGAAGGCCTTTGCAGCTCAAAACGGACTCTAGGCCAGGGGGCTCTGAGCAGGCCAGGCTGCAGGGCTGGCTGAACGCGGAACCCACTGCCAAGCCCACGGGGACTGGCCGAGCAAAGCACCCGAAGGCGCGAGTAGAAAAGCTAGAAGCGGGGAGGGGAGAAGAACGTGGTGAGGACGAAAAGTGGAGAGGAGGTAAGGGGGAAAATGACAAGAAAGGACATTCTACGATGCGCCGAGCACTGGGGTCGAGGCCGTTCATACATATCCTGGATCAATCTTCCCGACACCTCCGCAGCCTGGGGGTCATTAACCCACATTACGCCGCGGAGGAAGCCGGGGCTCAGGGCGGCGAAGCGCCATGCGTAAGAACACCCGGCTGGTGGCTGGTGACCCAAACACGCCTCTGTCTCTCTCGGCTCCAAGTCTCGGCTCTTTCCGGCCGTGCTGCTGGGCAGGGGGAGACTAGGTTCTCGGACAGTCCCGCTCCTTCGTAGATCCTTTGCTAACACCCCGCTCCCCATGTCCCCATCCTCCAACCCCGTTTGCTCCGACTGCAGCTCGCGGGTCCGTAGCCCGCCCCTTGCCCCGCCTCCGCACCCCGCCCCTCCCTCCCTCGGGCCTCGGGGCGCCTCCCCGGACCCCACCGGGGCGAAGGCGAGGGCGTGAGCAGGGGGCTCCGGCTGGCGCAGCCTGGCCCGCCGAGGGACGCACGCCGAGTCAGCCTCCGAATCCCGTGCCGATGGAGAAGGGGCGGGAAGCTCTACGAAGATCCACGATTTCCGGATGGGACCTTCCTCCGCCCCCACCCCCGGGTGCCGCGCGGCTCGCCAGAGGCCTCAGTGTCCTCTTTGCCTCCACCCCCGGGACGGAAAGAGCACTGCTCAGCGAGCCAACGCCGCGGTCTTGGGGGACGTCCGCGCGCCGAGGCAGGGGAGCCCGGGGCGAGTGCGCGCGGTGCGCGGGCGCGACGGTGACTCTGGAACCCTCCACAGCGGGAGCCGGGAGACTGTTCCAACCCGCTCGGCCCAACGCCCCGGCCCCTTCGCCCACATCCTCCCGCTCCGTGTTGTTCCGGTTTTCACCAGCAAGTCCCAGTTCGCGCCCGGAGAGCGTCGCCCGCGTGCTTGCTGCGGACGCGCGGAGCCTCGGGGGTTCAGGGCGCCTCCGCCTTCCTCGTCACTGCCATGACATCATCCCCCACTGAGTCCCCGCCCCCGCGCCTTAGCCTGGGGGAGCCGGCGACTGAGCAGCTCTACTTGTGCGTCCGCGTCCACTGCCTGGCTCTTCGGGCTCCCCCTCTCCTGGACTGGCCACCCTCCCCCTCCCCATCCTCCGGTTGAGCTGGCGCATCTTTGCCAATCCACTACCTCATCTCTTCCCATTCCAAGCCGGCAAGGCCTGAGAACCAGCCTAGCCTCCTCTCCCTCTGTTTTCCCACTTCCTTCTCCACTTCCACCTCCTCTCCTTAACCCTCCACAACACAAACCACTGAGCAAGTCACCTTTCAGATAGGTAAATAAATAAGATGCATAGATCCTGATGGACCAATCCAGAACCCCAGTTGGGCCAGGACAGTGGCAGACTTAGACAACCCTCTCGATGGAAATAAAGCTGCAAGGTTCCCACTGCTTATACTGTGCCAACCATAAACTACTTGAAACCCTTCTGTAACTAACTGCAACAGCAGCTTGGCCTACAAATCCCCAAGTGGTGACTGCAACTGGTTTGAGCACAGCTCCGGTTTCATTGAGGCTTTCCTGCCGGCTTCACCGGATGAGTTCATTCCTTTGACAAGCATCCCCTGAGCCTACTGTCGCCACACGCGGCGGGGTCCCATCATACCGAGGCCCACTGGACACATGCCTGCCTGGTAGGGGCTAACATTCTAGTGACGCCAGAGACACCCACACAATAACTCACCCATTCTAGAATGCAGGTGCCCTTGGTGAGGGAAGGACTGAACATTATGAGACACAACGGGGGAGGCATTTGACCTGGGTCTTGAAGGATAGGCTGGGGGTTGGTTCCCTGGAGAAGAACAGGCATTTTACAGGCGGAGGAGCCAGGACATGCCCAGAAGGGTGGAAGTGCCTGACCTCTCCTGGAACCCTGAGCAGTTTTGTGGGGCTGGATCTCAGGTACCCCAAGTGACGGATGGAGGGCTGGGGTATAGATTCTGGTTGCAGAGAAGGAAAGGGTTGGCTGAGGCCACACTGAAGGGGCTTTGAGAGCCAGCCTATTTTTTTTTTCTGTGCCTCTTTCCTCTGTGAGACCTTGTCCCCAGACACCTGAGGTGACAGAGGGTGAACTCCCAGGCTTCTGGGCCAGGTCTTCAAACCCAGGGACACGTGACAGAGAATGAATCATTAGACATCAGTTCTGGATGTCAAAGGGTTAGAGCAAGCCCTCCCTCTGACCTAAATTACCCCACCCGTCCAAGGAAGGCCTCCTCTTCAGGGTGACTCAGCCCCTGGCTCAGGGCTCCCTTGGCTGTGGCAGCTAAGCTGTGTAACTAGTTACCATGGTGACCCCAAGGAACCAGTTTCATACCTGTCTTTCCTGAAGAGATCTGGATGTCTAAATTGCTCCCGAAATGAATGCCCTGGGCACAGCCACTCACCTGCGGAGTTATGTGGCAGGCGATCTCTCTGGGCCTACCTGGCCTGCATGAGCTCAAAATTGGGGCAGTTGTGAAGAGGGGGAGGCCTGAGGGCAGCTGCCTCCAACACAGGGACTCTAGGCTAGCATTTCTCTTGATAAACAGAATAAATCCTCAGACCCCCAGGACAGGGCAGAGGACAGAGAACATGAAGGCAGAACACAAATTTGTTGAGAACTACCAGAAGCTGTGTGGAGTTAGTGGGAAAATTATGGATCAAACTGGGAGTTTCCAATATTCCAGGACATGTCCCTTCAAGAATACACTTGGGAAAGATGCACCATTTTCACTGAAGGTAAACACACACACATGCAGCCACCAAAATAGTGCTCCTGAAACACAGCCTGTTACTCTCTTGCCCCAAGCTATCAATAGGTTCCCACTACCAAGAAGAAAACCCAAACTCCTCACCCTGGTCTCAGACCCCTTTTATAATACTTCCCTCACTGTCTACCTAGTACCACTCTTCATGCCCCCACGAGAGCCCCACATGCCATAGCCCCAGCAGACAACTTACTGTTTCCCACTCTTTCCTGCCACTACAAGTTGTCTCAAGCTGAGCCTCTGCTTTAGCTGCCCTCCATCTATATCCATTTCCTCAAGTCATTTTTCACCCTCAAGTCTCAGCCCTAATCTTCAGGCCCCCTCACCTCTTTCCTACCCCCTGTTAAAATTTAATTTCTCCATCCTTGTTGCATTTTTGGACCCCTATTAGAGGGCAGAGTCTGCCATGTATCATATATATATTTAAGTGTGGCTGTCACCTCTACAGGTTGTGATCTCTTTACCCCAGACAGGGTCTAGCATAGGTCCAAAATTAATGTGAATTGCACAGCACTGATTCATCCTCCCTTCCCTCTCTAACTTGGTTTCTAAGACCTTCACCAGAGATAAACAAGGAAACCCTAAGTGAGCAGTCACCCCATACTCACCCATAGAAGTCTCTAGCCACTGGTAAAGAGACAACGGGCTACAGGAACAGAGGGAGCCAAATCCTTCACTACCAAACTTCTGGACCACCCACTGCAATTGCACTTCCTCCATCCCAGCTGTTTAGAACTGCAGCTGGCAAAGGAAGATGAGCTGCTTGACCTTATCTGGTGATGGAGACAGGGCTTCCTGGTGTCAGGAACAGGATACTAGACTCTGCGGCTGATGCTCCAGCTCTACCGAGGCCCGATCCCAGGGCAGTCTCCAGAGAGAGGTTAGCAATTGGCAGGCTCTGGCTCCAGGACACAGCCAGCTGAGGCTGCAGGACCTATAATCCCAACAGGCCCCAGCTGCCCCTATAGACACAGCCCTTGGAGGCAGAGGTTAACATGGTTAATTGGTTCCAACCTTCTGCTAAGAGTATGAGCATTGATTAGGCCCCCATGGGGCTCAGAATCTGTGACCTATGGGGATGGATGCTTTACTTCCTTAGAAGCTTGAACCCAGAAAAGAGAAATCCAATCAGAGGTCATGGTGCTCACTTCCCAGCTGGGCCGACAGCATGGCAGAAAAGCAGTGGGTTATAAATAGCAGAGGAGCAACCACTGAGAAATCAATGAAGAGGAGGGAAAATGGTTCTCTTACCCAACGTGAGGCCTGGCATGCTCCTCTAGGGAAGAGCTTGGCATAGGCAGAGCAGATGCCAGGAAACAATGGGCCACATTCTCCTCATCCATCCACAGTCCCTCTGCCTGCCTCAGAAAGGCTTGCATCTGCCCTGAATCCCCTGGAGGATGGGGACTGACAGAGCAGGAATGGGATGACGGGGCTTGGATGACGGGGCTTCAAATAAAGATCTAGGGAGTTGGGTTTGGGTGGAAGCAGGGGGTAGGCCTGAGTTAATGTGACTTAATGCAGGAAGCATATGCTGTGTGTCCCCCACATTCCAAAATCATGAACCCCTTCCCTTGTCATTCATGCTTCCTTACAGAAATTCATCCATCCATTCAAATATACAATCATTCAAGAATTTATTCAAATGAGAATTGAGTCCCTACTTTGTGCCAAGCCCAGTGCTAAATTCCTGTGACCTCACTTGTAATAATGGTGATAATTCTACTGGTGTTTCACAGGATATTTGTGTGAATCAAACAAGAAAATGAATGCCATCGTGCCTGCAGCCTGTGAAGTGTTATGCACCTACTAGTGAATTGGGATTTTGACAAGGAGAACCCCTTTGGGTACTTCCAAGAGAGGAATATTCCAGCCCCTAAGAGATTCCTTCCCCTCCCTTGGTCCTCCCAACCCCAGTCCAGGAGCCCTTGATTGGCATTTATGGCCTAGTTTCTCAGGCCAACTTTTTTCCTAATCTGAGTATTGAGAATATATTTGTAAGATCCTTTCAAATGTATGCACCTCCCAATACTTGCCACATGACCTTAGGCAAGTCAGTTAGCCTTATGTGTCTCAGTTTCCTCATTTGTAAGATGGGGAGGATAATAGCCCTATCTCATAGAGCTGTTCTGAGGATTAGAAGAGTTCCTATATGTGAAGGGCTTAGAATAGCAGTTGACACATAGTAAGTGCTATTAAGGGTTAGCTACTTCCTTATCATACTGATGTTGCAATCTGCCACTGGGAAATGAGTAGTCAGGCTACCCACTTACAAAAGAACCTCAGAGAAACTTTTGGGCAAATGCTTCTGGCTTTAAGACACATCAACCCTAGTCTTTCCAGGCCTTACTCAACTTCAAAACAACATCTTCCTTGGGGAGGAGATTCCAGGACCCTCTCTTATAAGCACTGGCTTGAGACTCTGGGTCTTAATGCACAGCAGTCTCTGAGAGAAGACAATCCAGGGTCTCACAGAAGGGAGAATGAATAAAGAAGCCTGTCTTCCTTCTTCCTACAATGAGGCAGGTCAAAAGATCAGATTTTTATTGTGATAGAGAAATGAAGGACAAGAGATACCAGTAAAATGATGGGCTGCAGAGAGTTTCCAGATGCTGCCGACTTCCATTAAATTCCATCAGACTGAGTATATAAATCCATGGGTAGAGGAACTGTCTTTTTAAAATAATGGTTTCCATTCATTACACAAACATAAACTGATTGTTATTTCTATCTTCAGAACCCATACAACGCATAGTAGCTTCTAGCCTTCTGCTCCTATAAAGCAGAAAACAACCCCAGCTCAAATAGAGTGAGAGGAGAACTGTGACCAGGAGCCCAAAGGCACATCAGATCCCCAAAGCACCAAAGTACCTGGAGATTTTGTTGTTAAGCACATCAGGGTTCATGACTGCTATGTGTGCTTGGTGCTCTTGTACCTTTTATTACAGAGATTGCCAAATCAAAGAGCATCAAGTCTTTCCTCTTGATGGCTTCATTCCACTATGCCAAGGTTGAACTAGCCTCCTGAGATACAAATGTGACATAATACCTGCCCTCAAGGAACTCTTAGGACAAGCATTTTTCCCCGATCATCCCCCCTGAACTTGACTGTGTTCCACAAAGACCTCGTTCCTTCTGCCTGTCATCCTCACTGCCACCACCACTGGCTTGTCCTGACTGGCTTGTGTGTTCCAAACATTTATTTAATACTTGTCGCCAGCAGAGAATTGGACTGGATACTGCAGAAAACAAAGGAAAAGAAACAAGCCCATGGTCTTAAGGAGTTTGTAGTCCCCTGGGGAAGCTTTCAAGAAATGTAACCAAAGCAGCCCCTGCCCTTGAAACCTTTCAGTCTATAGGCACTGTGTCACAAGCAGAACTACCCCGCTTCTCATTCATGTAATTATTACCTGTGATAGGGAGTAGTGCGTAAACAGAAGACGAATTTTGTGGTCAATAGCACAAATAGTCTAGAAAAAGAAGCTGTAGGGCAGTGTTCCCATGGCACTTCTGGGAAAGGACCATGGGTCACGAACCAAGCCCATGTCCTGCCTAAGTTACCATTGCTATCACTAGGAGAAGCAGCATCTTTGAGTGTGGGCACAGATATTTGTGCTCAGCTGAGCCTGGAACCCAAACTGTCTTAGAAGAAGGAGTGGTCAGGCAGTGCTGGGGGTGGGGTGGGGGTGGGGTGTCGGCAAAAGTGTCCACTTCAAGTGGGAGAGCATGTGATGAAACAACAGATGTTAGGATCTGAACTTGGTGCAAAGGGTTGGAAGGTTAAACTGAGCCATCAATCAAGAGATTCAGTGGGCAGTGGGAGCCGAGAACTCATGTACTTCCATGTGCGTTATCTTTTTCAACCCTTACAACTACAAATAAGGTTGATTTTTATTCCCACTTCACAGATGCAAAAACTGAGGTTATCCTGCCCAGGGCCCAGCAGTTGATAAATGTAAAACTAGGATTGAGATCCAGGATCTTTATTCCTAAAGCTTGTGCTTTTTCAACGATGTCATGCAACTTACAAAAATAGATCATTTCCACCTCTATATGTACATTTGTTCTCAATATTTAATTAGTATTTAACTCAGCATGCACCTCTTAATTATCCTCAATGTCCTAGTACCTGATCTAGGCGTCTCTAACCCAACACCAGGATTTGGGCTCGTAACAGGGAGAAGCTCCATTCTCATCGCTTTCCAGACACACAGGAAAGAAGTGTCACTTTCCCCCGTTCCCTTTCCACCCGCAGTACTGTTGGTGCTGACAGTACATCGTTCCCAGTTACCCCGCTGAGGCAATTTCAGCTCCAATTTGTTCAAACCCCAGACCAAAGGCTCAGGCTCAGCCTCTGATGTGCTGAACAAAAACACGAGACAGGAACTTGTCTCAATCAGTGACTTGGCGCGGGCTGCGGGAAAGTGCCGGGGCGGGGAAGGACGGCTCCCGCCCTCCGCCCCGCGCCTGCGGCTGCCCTCGTTTCGCGGCGCCGCAGCTCCCCGCCTGGCCCGCGCGTCCCTTCCTCGCCCAGCGTCGCGGCCGCTAGACGGCGCCGGCGGCCCCGCAGCGCTCTGGCCGGGCGACCTCGGATGCGGCTGCGCTGGCCCTCGCCACCGCCGCGGGGCGCTGCGCTCCGAGCAGGCTCTAGAATCCCCTGCAGATCCCGGCCGCGTTCTGGTGGGTGCTGAGTGGGGAACTGCACGAGCGCCTCCCCGCTCCCACCAGGTGAGCGGATGCTGGGGGTCCACAGGCCTCAGTTTGAAAATCACTGCCTTGGGGGTCCTAGGCTGGAGCAGGAAGGTGGCATGGAGGTGTCCGCGCTCCTGCGTGTAGGGATTACTTTCTGAAGAGAGATTATTTTATAATCTAAGAATGTCCCTTGGGGGTGCTCCTGGAGCACTCCTCCTATTTAGGGTCGAGGAAACTGACAGCCAACCTTCAATATATTTTAGAGCAGCTTTTCGATGACTGCTCCCCAAAGGCTCCCTCTCCACAAAGCCGGGTGGACCTTCCCCCACCTGAAACTTTCGCCCCTGCCTGTAACTACTGGGAGCTCAGACTGTACCATTCTTAAGGTATGCATGTCTCTCTAGACTGCATTTTAACTACTGAGGTATATTGTCTTTCTCCAGCTAGGTGGTTTGGGCTCCTAAGGACCCAGTGGTGGGAAAATTCACAGAAGAGAAACTTAAAGCCTTACCAGAAGAATCAATGAAAGCTCTCACAAATATTTCTTCACACACATTACAATAGTACACAGACAACCCTCCACAAAGACATTTTACACATCTTAAATTAGTAATAAAAGATAACGGTCAATTGATTTCCAATTTCCTTCCTTTGCCCTATAGGTGCTATTCAGGAACTTGCTCTTCCACAAATAAAATATTAAATTATATATTTTTTGCTTTGCTGTAGTCAGCGCCTACTAAGAGGCATGTGTCTGATTCCGCAGCCAAATGTTAACTCCCTTTCTGACTTCATGGCTTTGGGTTGTTGACCCCTGCCCCTTCCTCCCACCCCCGCAAGGACCGACACAAAGGATGGCCATAAACCCTTCTCACATCCTCTCAGCTCTCACCCTCCTATCCCCACTGAGCTTGGGGCTTCTGTCTCTTGGCTGCCTGCATTTCTCTCAGAGGCAGATTTACCATGAAGCTACTTAAGCTAGCTTCAGGGCCCGTTACTTGCATGGTCTCCCTCTGAGGCCCTGACTTATAAATTCATATTCTTTTTTTTAAAAGCGGGCCCCCAAATTGTAAAAGCTTCAAGCTCCACAAGACCTGGATCCACCTTGATCTCTCCCCAGATTTTACTGCAAAACCTCCTTCCCTGCCTCCATCCGCAATCCAACCCCTTTCTGTTCCCAGACCCCAGCTTCCTCTCTTTCTAAATATTCTAAACAGATCTCATGATTCATCCATGCAACATATATTTACTGAATGTGTAGTGTATTCCAAGAACTTTTCTAGATGATGGAGATCCCTGCCTTCATAGAGCTTATATTCTAGCTGATATTCACATAAAATGAAATGTAATTCTTGACACTCATAGAAAAGGCATTCATTCATTCATTCACTCACTCAACAAATATTTATCAAGCCTCTTCTATATGTCATACAATTCTAGAAACTGGGGTACACCATGAACAAAACAAAGATCCTTACCCCCATGTAGCTTGTATGAAGGGAAATAAATCATAAACCATAAAGCTGAATATTCCAGAATTTTACCTAAAATAAACATGTTTTGGAAAAGAATTGCCATCCTTGGTTTGTCTTTCCTTCTAGAATATAAGTGCTTTGAGGGTCTTGTATCCCAGAGCCCAGCACAATACTTGCAATAAGAGAGACTCAAGAAATATTTGTGAAATGAATGAAAACACCCCTGTGAAAGATACATGTAGCTGGCAGCTGGCAGAGTAACTAATGTTTTTTACAGGACAATTCGGTTTCTTCCTTGGTAAATTCCCATACCTATTAAATACAAAGCTGCTAATGTCAGGACGCAGGTGTGCCATCTACCACTCAAGATTTTGCCCCAGAATGGCTTACTGCAACGGGTTTGGAAGGTCTTGATTCTCTTTTCCATGAAGTTATGGCTTCCCAATTTTCCCGAGTGGCCTTAAACAAGTAACTCAGTTCTCTCTGCATCCATTACCCCTTCAATAACCACCTACCACATGATGCAAACAGACACAACCATGCAAGAGAAGCAAGGCTTTACAGAGGGCAGACACGCATTGTGGCTTGAAATCAGACAAACCTGGTTTTGAACTCAACTCTGCCACTGCCAGTTGGGTGACCTTCGACAAGTTACCCAATCTCTGAATCTGTTTATCAGTTAAATGGTGACATAACAATCTAGGTTGTAAGTCTGCTCCAAAGATTAAATATGGTGATCCTTGTAAAATGCTTAGTAATGTGTCCAGCACATAATAAGCATTCAGTAAGTGGTAACCATTAATATCGTTGTAATTGTTCTTAATAAACTCAACTACTGTTACTAGCCAAGCCCTTGGCCTCTTTCTCGTGCCTTGATCACTCCAGGACTTCATCTGCTTCCATCCCAGTGCTATCACCCCTCTGCCCATGAGGCCAATCACCTTGAGGTCCCACTTACATATCCAACACCTGCTGGAAGGTGGCTCCTCTCCTGGCCCCCATGGAGATCCGAGAGAGCTAGCACCACAGACAGGCTGCAGAAGAAAGTCTAGAATTGACCCTTTTAAAGACACAGTACAGATGATGAGCAGATGGCTGCAAAGGATGGGAGTGTGAGCCTTGGGAACTTCCAGAACTGGACTGTTCCTCTTCCCCCCAGGGTTGCAGGCATGTCTTGGGTTGGGGCTAACACGGTCATCATTAAGTTGGTCGGGGCCTGCCCACTACACAAGGCTGACTCTGAATCCCTGTGGTTCCCGGTAACCAAAGCCCACAGGCAGGGCTCAGGGGTCAGATCTCCCACGGAAGACAGCTCTGATGTGATTAGGGAGAAGAGCAAAGCGCTCCAACCTTCTACAAGGCCTTTGAGCTGATTGGAGTGTGTCACACAGGGATAGACAGAATTTATTTCATCACAAGTTCAGACGCCTGCAACAAATTTCCAGACACTTTTGCTCCTGACACATCTCCCAAACACACAGCCAGCCGCCGGGCCCTGCACTCACCCCTGCCAGATTCATGTCTACTTCAATAAAAACTTCAATTCAGTGGTGACTTTTGATGTCTCTGCTGCCTTTCAGCACATTTTTTTTTTAATAATCTGACTTTAGAGCCTTTCTTCTTTATAACAAATATGCTTTCCTTGCAAAAGGAAGGAATACCTTTGGTTGATGCCATCTATTCAAAAAATGCCTATTGAATATCTGCCAGGGCCAGTGGAGAGCTAGACACTTGGGGTGCAGAGAGGGTTTGGCAGGAGAATAGAAGGATGCTGGAAACACAGTCCCTGCCCTCAAAGAAGCTTAGAGTTGGGGGGTGGGGTGGGGGGAAACAGACATTTACACAACTAATCCCAACGCATGCCAGTCTTGGTAAGTACACCAAAAGAGGGGAGCACAAATTGCTTCAGGAACAAAAGACTAATTCCTGTGTTTGCATGGGCCTGTGATGGCAAGTTTGTGCATTCATGAGTTAGAATTTATGAATATACAATCATAGTGCGTGAAATAAAGCTCTTGATCTAATAATACCAATACATGCTAGATAGAGTGTGACTGGATGAGTAATTAGAGAAGCTCTGGGGTATGATGTTATTATCCTCCCTTGTAGAGGGGAGAATATCAACTGCCTATGCTTATATAAAGCCAGGCTCCCCAGTGTGGCACTGTCTAGCCTTATGTGGCTACTGAGTGCTTGAAGTATGGCTGGTCTGCAAATTGAGATGTGTTGTAATATGTATAATACACATCAGCTATCAAAGAATTATTTTAAATATCTCAGGAAAAAAAGGCTTATACTGATTATATGTTCAAATGGTATTCTGATATATATTGGGTAAAATAAAATATATATATTATTAAAATTATTCTAACCTGTTTTTTCTTACTTTTTTTTTTAATACAGCTATTAGAAAGTTAAAAATTCCAAACGTGGCTCACATTTGGGGCTCACATCGTATCTCTCTTGGACAGGGCTGGTGTAGATCATTCATATCCATTTCATCATTTAGTTCTCACAGCAATCCTAGAAAACAGCATTAGCCCCTGTTATAGGTTGAATTGCACCCTCCCCCCAAATACATGTTCAAACCTTAGCCCTTGGTCCTGTGAATGTGACCCTTAATTTGGAAATAGGGTCTTTGGCAAGGTTATTAGTTAAGATGAAGACAAAGTGGATTAGTGTGGGCCCTATCCCATATGACCCATGTCCTTATAAGAAGAGGAAATGGACCCAGAAAGTCAGACCTTAGAGAAGACAGCCATGTGGCACTGGAGGCAGAGACTGGGTTATGCCACAATCCAAGGAATGCCAAGGACTGCCAGCCACAACCCGAGGCCAGGAGAGAGGCTCAGAACAGATTCTTCCCTGCAGACTTCAGAGGGGGCAGGGCCCTTATGGCACCTTGATTTCAGACTTCCGGCCTCCACAACTATGAGACAACACATTTCTGTTGTTTTAAGCCATACAGTTTGTGGTGCTTTCGGGATCCCAGGAACCTAAGACAGCCCCAAATGAAGACACACTGACAGAGGCGCAGAGAAGTGTGAACTGTCCCAGGTCACACCACACAAAGCTTCAGCAACTCACTTGATGCAATGCCTATCTTGGGTCAGTGGCTCAAGGTCTTGCAGCAAAAGGAAGGTCAAGACAGCCATGGAACCAAACGTCCTTCTTTCCCCAGTCCACGCAGACCCCGGTTTGAAGTGCTCCTCCACATTTACTGGCTGCGTGACCTTGGGCCAGTCATTCATGCTCTCTCAGCCTACTTCCTCCCCTGTAACATGGAAATAACACCTCCCTGGTGTGGCTGTGGTAAGAACGAAAGGCTATCATGGATGTGACTTAGCAAGGAGCCTGAGTCATCCATGGTTGGCGTTTAACAAGTGGAAACAGTCATCACTATATCACGTATCCTAAAAAAAAACCCTCCATCTGGTGCCTTCTGTGTTCAAGGAGGCTGGGCTGGGAGCCTCCTCCTCCTCGGTGCCAGTCTCCAGGGCCTGCCATCCCCCGACTGCTCCCTCCTCTCCCTGAATTTTGGTCCCCGTCAGTGTCTGGTACCAAGTGCAATATTAGGAGCGCCTGATGGCAGAGGCACAACTTACTCCCTGCATGTCCTGGGCCTGATGCTTCAGAGCTGAGCAGAGTCAAATGCTCACCTGATTGCTTAATTAATCCATTATTTGAAATGAAGACTGGGCTTCTGCATAGTCACACTACTTGTGATGAGTTGAATACCACGTGACTTCTTGCTTTCAGGAATGTCCCATTTGTGTCCCCTGCCTGCTGAACCCATACTCCAGCCATCCAGTCTCACCTGGGTTCCTGTGGATCCCTAATGTAGCATTTAACACTCAGTGATATACATTTGTGTCCTAATCATAATTATAGCTAATGATCAGCATTTACTATAAGCCAGACACTGGGCAATGCTCTTTCCACGTATTGTCTCATTAATCCTCACAGCAACCCTAGGAAGTAGATCCTATCATTATGTCCATTTACACATGTGGAAACTGAGGCCCAGACACGTTCAGTGGTTTGCCCAAGCTCACACTCCTGGTGAATGATGGAGATGGGGTTTGAACTCTGGTACTTCACTAATAGCCTCTGTGTGTGACCCTGGTCTGAGCTGCTTCCTAGTATGTGTCTCCATCTTACTCACCTATAAGCTCCTTAAGGGCCTGGACCAAGCCTCACTCACTTGGAAGTCGCCCAGCCTGGAGCCCTGGGGCCTCACTGGTGGCAGACATCAGTGAATGCTGGCTGGGGGGAGACTCTGGGCCCTCAGTGAACTCCTCCCAGGCCTGTGTGACAGGCACTGCTTCTCGCTGCTCTGTTCCCAACTCTAAGAAGTCCCAAGAACCCCACTTTGACTTGTGGCCATTGTCTCCACAACCCCTCTCTCCTAGGACTCTTCACCTTCACAGTTCCAATCTCCTTCTGAAGTGATGACCCCCACACCCCACACCCAACCTCCACCTTTTAATCTCTAAACACTGTCAGCACATCTCCTTCTAGAAGGACCCTGCTGCCCCCTCAGCTTCACCATGTCAAAAACAGACCTCATTATGTGCCCTTGCCCAGCCATCCCCATCTCCATTTATTCATCTTAGTGGTATTTCTGTTTGCCCTTCTGTCAGCCCTCTCTAACTCCTTTCTCTTATTCAAATTATCACCTTTCAATGTTTCCTTCAGAATTTCTCTGGGATTAATGTCTTTCTTTTCCTCCCCGTTCCAACACCCTGGCTCAAGCAATTTTCCACCCACACTGGAACAACTGGTATACTCTAACGGGTCTCCTTTTATCCAAATCCATCCTACACACTAATCTGCAAAAGTGATTCTACTCAAACCGTCCACATCACTCCAGAACCTGCTATGGCTCCCTAATGTTCAGGGAATTAAGTCCACTCTCTATCCCAGTATTCACAATCTGCAACATCTGTGCCCCACCCTGTGCCTGACCTAGTCCACCCTGTACATGCCCCTGCACACACCCCTGCACAGATTCCTGCTCCAACCGAGTCAGTTCCCTTTCTGCTGCCTGCCTGAACTCATTTCCTCCTCTGAGTGGCTCCAAATACTGTACCCTTGACTGGAATATGCTCCTCTCTCTTCCTTTTCCATCTGGATGTCAACAGTCCCTTCCAGATTGGTCCCAAGTCCAGCCACACCAGGACATTCGCCCTGGTAACATCAGCCCACACAGGATCTTTTGTTCCAGACTGCCCAGGGCAGGTATCACCTGGCTGCTATTTGTTTTCTCTCTCCAGAGCCCACTGAACCACTGTCCTGGCAGCTGCATCTCTTGTGCACCAACAGGGTACCCTACAGTCAGAAGGTACACAGCATCCTCAGATTGCCAGCCCCAAATCAACTTGTAAGTTAAAATAATCTTATGACAAACCCAGTAAAATATAACCTGCTTGAGGAATCTGGCATTTTGCTAAAGGACAACCATTAGCAATGACCTCCCTGGGATGGTCTCTTTCAATCTGAGATCCTGCAAGTCAAAGGAATGTCCCTGGCTGGGACTCAGTTAATGTCCCTGTGGCTATGAAGACAGGACCAGGTCCTCCAGAACAGCTCCTATCAGGCAACAGTGAAGCAAGTCTGACTAAGTGCTTAGGAAACTGAGGCTCAGAGAGGTGACACAGCTAGTAAACCATGGAGTTGGTAGACAGGACACCTACTGGCTTCTTCCCTAGCTCACAATGGATCCCCCTTCTCTGTAACTGCCTTCTCCTCCTTGATTCCCAGGGGTAGGTCCTGACAACCTTGTTTGAGAGGACCCTGTCCATTGCTTACTGCTGATTGGACCAGAGATGGACTCCTGACTGACGCTGGGCCAATCAGAGGCCCTTTCCCAGACTCTGCCCTCTCACCACAAGACAAGCTGACTCAAGCTGAGCCAGTCAGAATTTGGTATTGGGAGAGGAAAAGAAAATGCTCAGGGAAGAGACAGTGAGACAGAGACAGGAAGAGAGAAGTGCATGGGTTTCTTTGTACTTCCACCTCCTGATTCATGGTGATCCCAAGACCCAGTTGCTCTCTTGCCTTCGGTCTTACGAGTTATGGTTTTGGGGCTTCTGCTAGCTCAGCGGGCTTCTGTTACATCCAGAAGGATACTAAGCAATAGGGTCTGAAGCACATCGAACCACAGGGCTGGAGCTCTTGATTCAATGGCATGCTTCAGAGACAGGCATATCTCACAGGGGTTCCTGGCTCAGGAAAGCTGGACCTGTAGTGGAAAGGACCAATCAAGGGGACTGGCTACAAAAACCCAGCAGCAAAGCTATGAGGGTCCAGGAAACAAACCCAGAAAAGTAAACACTCAGGGACTCTCAGCAGCTGAGGGGCCAACCTGAGGAGCTGTCACACAAAGAAGGGGGGATTTACTCTGAGCTGGGCCAGGGAGCAGAGGTGGGGTGCAGATTTCGTGGAGGCAGATTTCAGCATAATAGAAAGGAGAACCTTGCTGGAAAGTTGAAACTCAGCTCAAATGCCACCTCTTCCTCCAAACTTTCCAGAGCTTCTTTGGCTAAAATGAACCTCACATGTGAAGTTAGTGCTTGATTCTCACTTCCAAGTCAGTACATTTCACTTGCTGCTCTACGATATAGTTATTAATATGCAAATCTTTGCTTCTGTACTAGACTGAAAATATATGAGGCGGAATCCATGTCTGATTTATTTTTGCAGGCCCATTGCGCCCAGCCCAGATCTAGATCGAGACAAGAGTCTTGAAGGATTTTTGCTGAATGAGACACACAGTGGGACCCCCACCAAGAAGGCCCTGCCCTGATGTTACTGTTTCCAGGTAGGCTGTGTGACCCCATAAAGGGCTGCAGAGAGGGGGCTCCCTAGTTACATAGGAGACTGGGCATGATTACCCACCCAGTCCCTGACAACTCTTGAATTCTAGGGAGAATCTTGCCTTTGCTAATCTAAATTGAGCACATCAAGATTTGCTCATCTTGTAAAGGAAGCATTCTTTTGCTTCCTTTACAAGTTGGCACCAGAAATAGGGCTGTGAGCCAGATTAGCGACGAAATCTGTCAAAAAATATCTCCCTTCCAGAAAAAGCAAGGGAAAACAACATCTTGGTGGGTTTTTCCAGGGGAAGAAAAAATGAAATAGTCTCTTTTTGCCTTCTATGTGTTGCCCTGAAATGGCAGTTTTTACAGAGAGAAAACATATTTTTCCTAAGCAAAGCTGCTTGTGGTGTGAAAGATGGAGTGTGTGCACCACGCACAAAGACAGAAATTGGCCCGAGGCTCAGCTACACACGCGATTTCACAGGAGTTTAGATTGGGGGGGTGGGGGGTCTTTGTTTTGTGAAAATGGGGGAAAAAAGTTGTCCTGGATCAAATTCAAGCCTGGTGTCCAGTACAAAGTAGACCATAATAAAGAGGTGACAGATGAAGTGGTGAATGGCAATGGGCAAATGCCCTGATTGGGCTCTCCAGAGAAGGTCCAGGCTTACTCTGGACAGCAGGGTGGCTTGACAGCTGTGGCCATCTGCAGACAGGAGCCCAGGGTTGGCCGCAGGGCCTGGCCGGGGAAGGAAGCCCTCAATTTGAGCCCTGCATCCTCCCCTCTGCAGATCTAACTCACAAGACTCTTGAGAAAATTTAAAGGAGGTCATGTCCATAAAGAAATTGCCCAAGCCCTGCCCCCTGGTGAGGAGCTGTGGCAGCTTTGCTGGTGATGGGGGCGGGAATGGGGTTAGGGATGGGGGTGATGGGGATGATGATGATGATGGCTCCTGCTTCACTTACTGTGGGCACCATTCTGTACCCCCTTCCTCTCCTCTTAGCTCTGCCAGCCATTCAGATTCAGAAGGGCCCTGCCTCAAAGCCCACCTGGACTAAGTTGCTCAAAGGGTAGGCAGAGAACCACCTTCATCAGAAAGCCACCAGGGTGTGTGTGAACTATGTAGATCCCCAGGTCCATGCCAGAACTTCATAATATGACTCCCTGGGGGTAGGAGTGGGGCAAGGAATATACATTTTAAACAAGCTCTCTGAGTAATTCTTAAGTTCACTAGATGTGAAGAACTACCCATCTAGTCTAACTCTCTCATTTTACGAAGGAGGAAACTGAGGCATGGCGGGGAACAGGTTGACCAGCCAGTGATGGCAGAGCCAGGACCAGAACCCAGATATTCAAATTGCAAGAACAGTGCCCTTGCCACTCCCCCACAGACTTTCACTTATTCAGCAGTCTGTACTGAGTGCCAGCTGTTTGTGGAATACTGTCTGGGACCCAAAAACCAATCAGACAACATGCTTGCCCTTGAGAGGCATACAATCTGGGAGGGGGAGATAAAATGAGTGTGTGGAAAGTGGTGAGTGCCAACAGAGAGGAACAGAGAAGGATTGAGGGAGTTCAAACAAGAAAGCCGGGGTGGGCGGAGGAGAAGGGGCTCTTGAGCATGGGAGGCCAACACGGAGGAGGCAGAACTTTAACTGGAGCTTTGAAGGCTAGGCATTTAGCCAAACAAAATAAACAGACAGGCGCTGCAGGCAGGGAGACAACACGAGCAAAGGCACAGAGGCAAAATGTTCAGGACTCTTACAGGAAACAAGAAGAAGCACCATTTGTCTAGAGCTCCAGGTAAAATGGGGCAACATAAGGTGCAAAGCTGGGGAACCAGAGAACACAGAGAAAGCCCAACCAGGGCTGGGCTGGGGAAGTTGGCTTTTGCCTTATAAGCAACAGGGAGACATGGAAGGTTTTCAGGAAGGGAGTTACATGCATCTTTGCAAGGTTAACCTGACAGCAGCTTGAAGACGGATGGAATGGGGAGATGCTCTTGCCCACTGAGCTGAGGCTCCTAAAGGTGCCAGCTCCTGAGGGAGGCCAGGACCTGCCAGGTGCCAGGTGGGACAGCCTTAAACTCCCTAGGCCTGTCCACCCTCCCACCTACTTCCTGCCTCTGATGGAGGACAGGGTTGTCGGAACAGTGTGTGTGTGGCGATTCCTATGGCCAGGGCTGTTCTGTGCTCTGTCCTAACCCAGCACATCCACCTCCATCTATATCCAAGTCCAGCTTTGACTGTTACCTTGGCAATGATGAATGAGATGGGCTTCTTCTGGGGTGCAAAGCTAATGTGCTGGCCAGAACCCTGAGAGGCAGCACATGTGTAAGAAGGAGGTGGCATCACCAGCTGGTGCCCCAAAGACTCTGGGTTTCATGTACATACACATTTAGTAGCAGTGTGACCTTGGGCGAGTTACTGAATCTCTCCGAGCCTCAGTTTCCTCATCTGTAAAATGGGGATGATGCGACTTACCTTAAGAGACTGTCATAAGATCAAGAGAAAAGTATAGCAAATGGCTACCCCAGCCCAGCCTGGATACAAGCCATATGGTGGCTACTCGGATGATGATGACAATGACGCCATTTCCAGCTGGCACCATAGGCATCACCACCATCAGCAGCATCGTCAAACCACCTTCCTGTGTTGCAATAGCGCAGGCCCCTCATCAGTCACACAGGAGCCAGGAGATCAAAACACAGAGTGAGCTCTTTGCTTCAAGCCCTGGGCAAAGTGCTGCCCCAGGAGGGGTAAAGGATTAAGGTCACATCAGCTGCATGAGAATGGGCTTGTCTGACCTCAAAGGGGTAAAGGATCAAGGTAGGGTAATCGGGGAGCTTAGCAGATCCATACAAAAAGGTAGGATGAAGTCCCACAGTGGGTATCCACTGGCCTGAAAGCAGGCTCTTCTCTGCAGCTAAACTCTCAGAACCTGGGCCACATCCTGGGGTTCTTGCTGAAGAATGTGGAGGCCTGAAGTGTTCAGTTTTGTCCAGAAGTAGCACAATGAAGGAGTTTGCAGATATTGAGAGTGACAGCTCTTTACATGTGTATAGACAGGGATGGGTCATTTACAAAACACTTTCAGATCCATCATCCTTACAGGGGAGCAGAGAAGAGATTATTGAGCTGATGGTGCAAATGGGGAAGCTGAGGATGGAGAGGGTATGTGGTTTCCTATGTCCCACAGACCACTGTAAGGAAAAAGGCAGGTCGTATGTTCCTAAGTATCTTATTAGAGACCTGTTAGAAATGTGACTAGAAGTTACCTCCGAAAGTCCCTTCCTACCACGCAGAGAAAGGAAGAGCATTTTAGAGTTTGTAGGATTCTCAGAAATGTTCTAGTCCAATCTCTTCACATTCTCGATGAGAGACGAGAGACCTAGAGGGATACAATCAGTGCCCTGCCTCAGGGAATCACACGTTTAAAGTAAGAAGAACTCTGTAGAGATCTTCTAACCAAGTAGTTTTCACACTACGTTTCCTTGACCTAGAATCTTACTATTCAAAGTGGATCAGCAGCAGCTGCAGCATCACCCGGAAGCTTGTTAGAAACACAGATTCTCAGGCTCCACCCCAGAACCCCTGCATCGGAATGTCCGCCATGCCGACCAGCAAGCTCTGTAGCAGCAAGCCCCCTAGATGACTCTGATGCCTGCTGAAAGTTGGGAAACATGGCCCTTAAGGTTTTTTGTGTTTGTTTTTTTTGGGGGGCTGGGGAAGGTAGGTGGCAGTTCTTTGAAGGGTTCAATAGAAATTGGAAGCAAATTTCATTAGGCAAATAAAACTATGCTTTTAAACCACAAAAAGCAGCCCTCCACGAAACAACTCCAAAAAACAAAAAATAATTGGGGCAAAGTCACAGACTATAAGGTTAATATTTTAAAAAATCAATTGTATGTATATAGCAGCTTACAATGGTGAGAGGAGGGGGGGAACAGCCCTGACTCTAAGTTACAGATTAAAGTTAACCCCTTGGGGGCCACCGCCCTACCTCACATTTGCACAGGTGGGGCCCTGCAGCCTCTTGTGTTTGAAGAAGACCGTGGCTGAGCGCGGGTCCTTCCTGAAGACAGAGCTGCGCATGCTCAATCCTGGAACCGCACCGGCAAGCCGGCAAGTACCGTGGCCCGGCCGTGCACTCCGCTCGGTGAGTGCAGGCGCGCATGTGGGCGAGATGCACTCCAGTCCCCGTGTAAAAGTCGGCTATGCAATAACGAGAAAGTGCACACCCAAGATGACCACATCGTTTCCTAGATCATGTTCGTGCTTTTTGTAAATGCTTGTGTTTTTTAATGATCTCACCCATATTTATAAGATGTGGATTTTGTTGAGTGAGACAAAAATTATCTAATACTCCTCTAAGCAGTTTCCAATCTGTTTCACTGATGAGGAAATAACTCAACGATTGTAAGTTAAGCCGTTATAGATGCTTACCATTTACCACTACTTATTGAGCTGATCAGAATTTTCTTAATACTGTGTTACACACACACATACAAAGAAAGTAACTGAATGCTGAGGCTTATATATATGGCCAACTATTAACTATAATCCCTGATTTCACTTGTATGTTCATCAAAAAGGACTCATTTTTCTCATTTACTGATCTGATAATAGGTGAATATTGTAAGTTTTAGCTTATGGAATCTATTTTATGAAAAACATTATTTGTATTTAGTTTGTATTTGGGGATGAGGTGTACAATTAATTTGAGTAAAAGATGCCTCAACTTTTAAAATGTTAGAAAATTACTAATTTAGGTCAACCCTCTCATTTTGCAGATAAGAGATCTGCATCTCCTTGGGGTTGTGTGACTCACCCAAGGTCACACAGGTATGTTGAGAATAATTAAACTGGAGAGCGGAGAAACATTTGTTATGCTGGGTGGAGAAGGGAAGAGTATAATTTAGGGACTTAGCGATCTAGTAAATCTACTGATTTTCATCCTTACTTCAAGGATTCAGAGAAATAATGAGTTTTGCTCTGTTTAGCCACAGGGGGTTAGTTGGGTTTCTGTTGCTTTCACTACCTGGTATAGGTTCAGCCATTCCCCACCAGGAAGACCTTTCCCCACCTTGTAGCTCGAGGCTCCATGCCCAGCTCCAGGGGAGGGCGGGTAACTCAGACGTGGCCCCTGGGAGCCCACATTCCCCGGGCCACGGGGTTTGTTTCAAGGAGAGGCCAGAACCCAGTTAGAGCCAGCAGAATCCTAGGAGACTTCAGCAGGAAGACACCTGTAGGTAATACCTGACAGAGGCCAAGAAAGGAAGTGCAAACCACTCAACTCACCTGCTTCAATGGGTAAATGTATTCAAGTAACAAAATCTATTTTAGATCTAACTTATAACTCTGAAATAGAAAAGAGGGAAAGTGTGCATGCAAAGGTGGGGATTAGGGATGGGCAGCATGGGAGGAGAGAGACCACATGCCTGGGACAAGAACAAAGGCTGACAGAACAGGGAAACCCTGGAACAGAAGTCATTACAGCAGCTGAGGGTGCTACGACTTCCTCTCATACTCAGATGGAGGCTCCAACCACATCCTCTTCTTAGCAGACATGCACCTGTGTACGTTAGTCAGGGAAGCATTTAGGGACCAGAAAGTCTGAGGGAACTTCGGGTCTCTCTGTCACTTTATGCCTAAGGACAATGAGGCCCAGACAGAGACATGGCTGTTGCCAACAAAGGAGTTAGAACAGAGACCACAGAAGCACCAGGCCTGGCCTTAAGGATGAGACGGATGAGCAAGACTCGCCAGGTGTGGAGAGTGAAAAAGTTGGTGGTAACCATCCAATGCTGGTGAACAGCTGAGGGTCAGTCTGGTGGGCACAAGGACTTGTGCTAACTCTGATCTGTATTCACCCCTTTCCCTAGGACAGCAGGTGCCTGAATACATGTTTGTTGAATGACTGAGTGTCCAGCCCTGCCTACACACACAGCTCCCATCTGTCGAAGCAGACCAAGGCAGCCCGAGCCAGTTTTCTCCGCAACATGGGGAAAGATGCTCTCCAGATAGCAAAAGGATGTCAGCCCGTTAGCAGAGCAAGCTTCCCATTCATTTCTTAAAAGCATAACTTGCTCAGTGCTCATGCACTGAATTATTCATGCCAACGCAGCTGGGGTTTCCCTGCCTCTCCGCAATCTCTCACCTTTCTCATCCCGGCTCCAGCCTGCCCTCCGCCTCCCTCGGTTTAGGAAGTTGAGGAGGTGGGAAGAAAAGAAACTCTGAGGCAGTGCCTTAGGAAGGAAGTGGTCTTGGGACTAGAAGCCTAGTACAGGAGACAGACAGGCCACGGGGGTCCCTTCCCACTTCCTTTCCTCAGAAACCAGGTCCCTTCCTGCCCTGAGGCCTCAGTTGTTTCCTGCAAAATGGGAATCACCATTCATAGCTGTTCTCCTTCCCACAGGGATAACAGGGAAAACCAAATCTCCAGAGTTTGGTGCCTGAGGAAGACTCCTAAATTCAGGTAGCTGAATTCTTCAAGCAGATGCTTGGGGCAATTTTTTTTTGTTTTTTTTTTTTTTGCCTCTTTTGCATCCTAGATGGAGTTCCAGGCCCTTTAAGAACATTCGAGTACTCCAGCCCCACAGCAAATATTTAAGGTCGGGTTATCACCCCAGCCAGGGTGGGAGTATAAATGCTATTTAGAATCAAGGAAGAGTAAGGTATACAGTGCATCTCCATACTAAATTTTGCAAATGTTATTCATGAGGAATTTACAAAAAGTTGGAGAATGCTTAGAATAGAATTTTAAGAGAAAACGGAACAGAAAATTGTACGTGGAGCATGTTATCAACTCAGGTTTTGAAAATAATGTTGATAATGCCAATGAAATGAACAAGAGAGTTAGGTGATTATTTGGGGAAGTGAGGTTGTAGGCCATTTAAAAAATAGATGTTTTGATGCTGTCCAAGTTTTAAACAAGGAGAAGGTATTACTGTCCTAGTCTGGGTGTTGTGGTGGTGTCATCTGGGTGACATACAGATGTGTGGACATTACCAGCTATGAGCATCTCAGAACAAATGATTTCAATACATCAGCTTGGTGGCCGGAGCCGGAGGCCATTGGTGAGGTGGGATGAGAGACAGGTCGGCAAAGCAGGAAAAGGTCAGAAACTGGAGATGGGATTGAGGGAGCAGAGGGCTGGGGAGAAGGGAGCTGTGAGAGGAGCCAAGGGCCCTGGGAACAGAAACAGGAGGGCGTCAGGAGAGGTGGTAAAGAGAGAAGACGCCCCGGAGCCAGAGTACGTGTGGAAGGGGCAGCATGAAGGGGTGTGAAAGTACCGCCCCGCAATCCGGCCCAGGCCAGGGCGGGGAAGGCGATGGGGCCTCATACTACTGGTGGAAAAAGACATTAAAAATTGCTTTAATACATTCACATGGTGCAAAAATTTACACATATATTCACACACACACACATATACATCATATGTTTTGTATATGTATGTATGTGTGTATATATTTATATACATGTATATACATATTTATTTCCTTCCCAACCCACCCCTGAACCCCTAAAAGTAAGCATCATAATATAACTTTGCAAAAGCCCTTAATGCATGTATAAACAAATACAAATACACTGTCTTACACACACACACACACCTTTACCAATATCAATTCTAAACACCCTGTTCTGCCCCCTCCCTGACTTTTGCAGGTAACACCACTTTTGCAGTTTAATACTAACATTCCAGTCCCAGCAAAGGGCCTTTTCTAGCCCCTGCCTTCGCAAGTGAGCTCACCTGGGCATTCCCAGCGCTCAGGTCCAGAGGAAGCCCCCACACCCCTTTCCCTGCCAGGACTCCAGAACTCTGGCCAGGGTGGGCGCAGGAGACTGAAAGCAAAACCTTTTACACTGAAATTGGCAAGTCCGCCAGCCGCAGGGCGGAACCGGGCCCGGCAGCCAAGCAGCAACCCAGGGGCAGTGGCAGCCTGCTGGGCCCTCCTGCCTGGCCTCTCCCTGCTGCAGGGGCCCCGCAGGAGCCCTGGGAACCGAGGCCCGCCCCAGGGGGCTCCCCTTCAGGCGGGGGCCTCGATGGAGACCCAAAGCACGCCGGCATTATGGGAGGATGAAATATGTAAACCTATAAAATATAAAATATTAACTTAATTACCGTAAATAATGCATGCCCACTGCGCCTCTGCGGAAGAGAAAGAATAAAAAAGAAAGACCGATGCTCTTAGCAGGAGGACTCCGACTAGTGAGGCTGGCGGGGGGTGGGGGGGTTGCCGGAAATGAGTCTTTCCGACTTGGCACAATGGGGTTAAGCGTCCCCCGTAACAACGAGTCTACGAGTCCCCCGCCCAGGCCATCCTGTGCCCCCTCCCCCATGGAGTCTGCCCTGATTTCTCCCTCCCTCACCCACCTTGGGCTCTTTGGAAGTTCCTTCTTCAGGGAACTTGCTACTGTTGCCTTGAGGAGTTAGTTTTTAGTGACCTGTGCCCAGTCACCAGCAGCAGAGCTCCTTAAGGATACAGACTGGGTCTTGTGCATCTTTGGTTGCCTCCCTCCCTTTGACAGAGTCAGTCCAGGAAATTTCTACCAAATGAATGAACTTTCCCACTGGTGGCCTGGACCCCAGACCACTCTTCTGTCATCATGGTCAGCGTGAATTATACAAATGGTCTCTTATCTCATTCTCAGGAGAACCCTGTTTTGTGAGCAGAGCAGGCAATAGTTTTCCCATTTTACAGATAAGGAAACTGAGGCTTAGAGAAGAAAAGCAGCTTGCTAAAAGACAACATTCACTCTCTAAATTCAGCTCCATTGATCTTTGCTTACTCATAATATTACCTTATTTGTTCTTGGCATTATACTTTTCCACCCTCAAATCACTCTTACACATATTACAGAAATCTGATTCTTATTATCGTAATACTCCCAGGAGATGAGGAGGGCAGGTATTCCTATCCCAGCCCCCTACTTTCCAAGATCTCTTTGACTATATGGCAGCCAGAGGCTTTGCATTCTGGTCCTAGTTACAGCCATAGCCTGCTGTGTGACCTCAAGCAAGGCGCCAACCTCCCCCAGAGACAGCGTTTTCATCCTATAGACTGCGATGGTGATGCTGATTTTATATTATAGTTATATAATTTCCCTAAGCTTCCAGTTCTTCTTCTATAAAATGAAGACAATATTACTACCTACCTCATAGAGTTTGGGAGAAGGTTAAACTAAATAATGCACATATAGTACTCAGCACTGTGTCTGGCACACCATAAATACTCAAGTAAGTACAGCCAGTGTCATCAAAATCAGCATCACCATCACAGTCTATAGCATGAAAACGCTGTGCCTGGGGGAGGTTGGCGCCTTGCTTGAGGTCACACAGCAGGCTATGGCTGTAACTAGGACCAGAATGCAAAGCCTCTGGCTGCCAGTTCAACGTGCCCTGGACATGGTTCAGAATTCTGTTTAGGAGATCTCCATTGCAACTCTTTTGTCAGCTATGTCAACCCGCACACCCACACCCACAATGCCCACATCTACATAAGCTGGTGTGCCACTCACCAACTCACAGCCCTGCAGGGACCCAGCAGCTCCTCCCCACTGGGGGTCGGCTGCCCGCTGTCCTGGGCCTCTCCCATGACCAGATGGTGGACAGAGACCACAGAACTGGAGAACCTCAGAACTAAAATAGTTCTCCCACCCCAATCCCATTTCTTTGTAGAGGAAATCTAGGCCTAGAACAGAGAACTGATAGTCTAAGGTTAAGTTGTGTGTTAATGTCAGAGCAGGAACAAATGCCACTGTCTCCTGAGCCCCAGTGTGGAGTCAGAAGACCTGGATTCAAATCCTAGTCCTGTCCCTTACCAGCCACTTGACTGCCAGCCCATCCTCACCTTCTTTGGACCTCAGTTTTCCCATTTGTAAACAGACAATACATTCTCCCAAGCAGGGCTACTATGAAAATTAAATGCCTAGCATCAGGCCTGACACATACTTGGCACCTAATAAATTTTAGTTCTTCCTTCCCAGATGGACGTCCAGTCTCCAAGCCGAGCGACCACTCAACACACTGAAAATCCACTGTAAGCCTCTGACGCTAAGTGTTACATGCCATCTCTTTCTGTAGAATGTCTTTTACATTCTACAAAAATATAATACCTTAAATCTTGATAATTGACAAAATGCTTCTCTCCCTCCACTCCCCATCCTTTCCCTGCCCCTCTTCCTATTGAATTTCTGTGGTCCCTACCACACAGACTGAACACTGGGGGAGCTTAGGGAATCCCACAAGGAAAGTAGAGGAAAGGTGTGTTGTGTCTCGATGCCTAAAAGTTAAACACCCACCACCACAGTGACAGCCAACATACAACTGTTGAGTCTTACTTCATGACACAGGCACTTTGCTAAGTTACTCTTTACAGCAAAAGTCCCAACTTTACAGGGATAATACTAAGCTTGGGGAGGTTACCTGCCTTGTGAAGATGGTTCTCAAACCCTGGTCTGTCGAACTTCAAAGCCTGGGTTCCTTGACTCCTACAATGAACAGTGCAACCTCTCCTGCACCCCCAAGTGTGGCAGTATGAATCTCCTGTGTCATGCACACACATTCACCACACGCACACATAGCACACACAGGCACAGGAGAAGTAAACAGCCAAGGCAATCAGATGCTCCACGGGTGACACTCAGCTGTTAGAAATCTAGAGCCCACTTGGGCTGCAGGGCCTGGACTTTGATGCTTTATCACTTGGTCATAACCCACCACAGGCAAGCAGCTTCCTGTCCGTATTTGTCAACTTCATTTGCTTGCAGCTCTGAAAAAGCAGACTGTTGGGGACAGGGCATGCAGGACTTGTGGTTCTTCCTTGGCACTGGAAAAGACTGTTTTTAAGGAGGCCTTGCCTTCTCTCCTTTCCCTGCCATTGTCCATATGCCCCTTTGATGAAATGATTTCAGACTTGTACAAACCCATACTGTGATCTCCTAAAACGTATATCAATATTAGAGAGGTGAGGTATGGATTGTGGATAGGGCCTGAGTAATTTCTGTTAGTTCCAGGAATGTTTTTGAATCTAGACTTGAATAAGATGAATATGAGATTTTGGAGGTAGACCCATTTCAAAAACAGACAGCAAAAGCCAGTCCCTAGTAGGCAGTCCTTTCTATCACAGCATCCTGATCTGCCCTTGAGGAAGATAAGAATTAAAGAGGGGAAAAGGAACCTGGAATGCCGGGGCCTTCTCTGAATCTGTAGATGACTTGGGGCATTTTCCTGAAAGCCACCTGTATCTTGTAACTCAAAGGCAGCAAACAAGCACATATCCAGCTCCTGGGACATGCCAGCTCTGTTTGGGTATTAGGCAGATAGTAGTAAACAAAACAAGGAGGTCCCTGCTCTCATGGAAACAAAATTTCAGTGGCAGGAGATATAGACGAACAAACAAGTAATAACGTAATTTCAGATGGTGATCAAAGCTATAAATAAAAAAAAAGTGGAGACTGACAGGGCTGTATCGGAGCCCCACATTCCCATGTTAGGATTGGTCTTTGCATTTGCCCAGCTGCAGCCACCATGACATTGTTGAAGCAAAATGAAGCTAAATGAATTAACCTGGAAGTCCAAAGAGTGCTACAGCTATAGAATCACACACTTTTCTGAGATGACTTTGGCTGAGTCCTGCCTAGGGTGAGGGGAGACCACAGCCTAGTACAGGTTTCCCAAAGGCCCCGCTCCAAGCCAGGGCTGGATGGATCCCCAAGGAACATATTAAAAATACAGATTCCTGGAACAAATACCAAAGAGTCTGATTTGCTTAGTGGAACCTGGAAATCTGTAATTTTAAAGCATCCCAGGGGATTCTGATAAGCAACAAGATCTGGGAATAACTGATCCAGTTGGTTTCCACGGAGGGTGGGTGTCCCTTTCTGGGTTACACTTGGACTCTCTAGCAGGCCAAGGTTCTCAGGGTTTGGGCCACTCCCAGTGCTGTGGGAGGCCAACTCCTGGTTGGAGCCCCTGGCTCTGCTAGGACCTGTGAGCACTTAGTCCTGGGGCCAGACCTCAGGCCTTTGCTCTGTTCCATGCCTGGCCCGAGTCTCACTGCACCCTCCTGCTCTCTGGCCCCCCAGCCTTTCACGAAGTGATGCCAGGCTTGGCTGGCTGCCCAGGCACACAGTGACGGCATTGGCTGCACGCTTTTTACAATGAGATGAACAGGGAGTCTGCTGGGATGAGTCGGGACAAGATCCTGTGACTGCCACCCTGGCCGGCCTTTTGGAGGTCATCCTGCAGAATCGGCTGGCCTTGGAGGCAGGAAACTTTTGGTGGAAAGTAAATGGCTCTGGGCTTCCAGGCGCTCAGAAGCCATTCTTGGGAATTGATGCCTGTTCAGTAAAGCCCTGCAGGGCAGCTGATTCTTGGAAAAAGCCTTGTTGGGGTTCTCACGGATAGAAGGGACTGGTTGGCTTAATGAAATCTTCTCTTGGCATCTCTGGCTGTCTCTTTCTTCTTATTTGATGAGTGGCCACAACCTCTATCTGTTTGCCCCTTTCTCATGACAGGATCAAGCAGAAGGATTCAGAGCTCTTTGTAGGCTGGTACTTTTTTTTTAAGTCTGTTTTATTAAAAGGAGATCAATGCCTGAAGGAGAGTCAGACCCTTGGAACCCGGTCGCTGACCCAGGTGGGCCACTGCTCCCTCTGCCTTTCTGAGGGGTGCCTGCTGGGTTAGCTCCACCCGGCGAGGACCCTGTACTAAGGAAAGCGAATGGCCCGAAGACCAGAGCCTTACAGGGCTGCCTGGCTCTCCCACATATTCAGCACCATCAACAATTCTTTGCTGGGGAACTGGAGAGAAGGAAACTAAAGAACAGGCAGTGGAGCAGCCTTGGCAATGAACCCCAGGTCTGCAGGACAGATCTGCAAGGCTCACCTGACACCTCTCTCTCCTTCCCCAGGGAGTGTGAAGGCGGTGCCAAGTGTTAGCAGCTGATAAAAAAAGGTGTGGAGAATACCTGGTTCTAGTGAAGGGTCAAAAGTAAGGGGAAAAAAGTTAACCAAATCTGTTGGGCAGATGTTTCTACTGACTTTTTCTCTTTATCTTTAAAAATCCTTCAAGATTCACTGAGGGGCAAACAGCCAACAGGAGGCCAGGACAGAAGGCTGTCTTCTTGCCCATATGCCCTTGTAGAGTGGCTGAAAGGACGTTTCAATTTTCTGTGACTCAGTTTACCATTGCAAAATAGGAACTTTAGCATTCTTTACCTTTCCAGGACCCTCACGTCAATAAATAATAATGCTTTCGCCAACAAGATATCAGGTTTCCATGGGTAGTTACCCTGTGCCCTTGAACAATATGCTCTGTTCCTTAGGATTTTCAAGTGTAAAATATAAATGTTTGCAAAGGAATATCAGAAGCAGTTTCCCATCATACTCATGGAGCTGGTGCCCATTGGGTAGCACTATATCCACCATATATTCTATGATTCATGCAATAGAGCCCTTGTTCATAAGTGATTCAATGAAGCTGGTCTAAGTAACAGAAAGAAACATGCCAGACACGGATAGGGGTGAAAGTGTAGTATCAGTAATTTAAAATAATATAATTTCAAATATATGACCAACCATTGGCTATTGTTGAAATCATGGCTAATCTCAGCAATGTCCACATCAGAGTCCTGGCTTGAGCACGTCACTTCTACTCTCCTCATCTGGATAAAATGAACTGGATGGTCTCTGAGCTCCCTTCCTGCTAGGACAGTCTAGAACTCTATGAAGAACAATGAGTAAAAGGCAAATTTGTTGACAGGAAACATTTTTAGATCCCCAGTCAAATCCAAGGAGCAGGAAAAGGAGGGCAAGGAAAAGAACACAGGTGATAAAAACAACCTGACTTTTGAGGTCCCCAGCAAGGCACTGTAGTAAGAGGAAAGAAGTACTCAGGGAAGAAATGGCCCCCAGTTCTCTGCTTCCCTTTGGAGCAAAACATCTCATAGACACTGTGTTCACTCCCATCACCCACCAATCTCTCCAGTCAAGCCTTTGTTCACACTCCCATTGAAATCATTCTTGTCAAAAGTCACCAAGACCTTAGCATTCTCAAGTCCAATGATCAGTTCTCAGAGCCCATCTTACTTGACCTTGTAGCAACATTAATTCATTTGATCAATTCCTATTTGTTTGAAAGATTTTCTTCCCTTGGCTTCCAAAGATGACAGCTTTCTAATTTTCTTCTCGCTCACTGGCCACACTTAGTCTTCCCTGCTGCCTTCTTCTCCTCTTGCCCTCCAAGGGTTGGCGAGCTCAGACCCCAGCACACCTCTCCATCTTTACTTCCTCCTTAGATGATCTCATCCAGTCCATGGCTTTAAATTCATGTGTACCTTCATGACCTGCAAATTTATAATGTCTCCCCAAGGAAGTTTAATTGGCAACTCAAACTTCCCAAATTCAAAACAGAACTCCTGCTCTCCCCTTCTAACCCTGCTCCTCCCTCAGTCTTCCCCAACTGAGTAAATGATACCATCACTTTACCCAGTAGCTCAGACCAAAGACCTAGGTGATACCTTTGATTCCTCTTTCCCTCACAGCCCTAATTCAACCCACTCCCACTTCCTTTTGGCACTACCTTCAAAACATAGCCCTGAGCTCTAGTACTCTTCACCACCTCCACTTCCACTAGCTGGTTCAAGGCACTGTCAGCTTTCACTAACAGCCTCCAATCTGGTCTCCTTGCCTCTGCCCCGCACAACAGCTGGAACAATCCTTTTAATGTGTAAATATGATTGTATGACCCAGTACTGAAAGCCTTCCAGTTACACCAAGCATAATTTATGCCGAGCATAAGTTCTTTCCGTGGCCTCTCTCTCCCCCACCTCAACCAACCTGGCTTCCTTGCCATCTCCCCTCTAGAATGCACGTATTCTGATGGCAAGGGCTTTGCCGTGGGCACCGCTGTGTCCCCCAGGTGGGCACAGTGCTCGGCCCATGCTAGGTGCCCACAGAGATGCTGGAAAAATGAATCGGACATGCCAAGCAAGCTCCTGTCTCAGGACTTCTGTACTTGCTTCTCCCCTGCCTGGAGGGTGCGGAAGGCTTCTTGGATCTGATGTGCTCCTTCATATCATTAAAATCTCCTCTGACCAGTAAATCTAAAATAGCATCACCATTCTCATAGGGTGCTATCCCCTTTCCCAGCTCTATTTTCTCCATAGTGCGGGTTGCTGGTGCTGAGTTCCAACTTGGCGGGCCGGGGCCAGGGAACCTGGTCAGCCCCTGGGGGAGGCGATGGGCACGGGCAGTAGCGCCCTCCACAGCCCCCCCCCCCCAGGGAACCTGACCAGCCCCTGGGGAGGGTAGTGGGCATGGGCAGTAATACCCTCCACAGCCCCCCGGGCCTGAGAAAGTGGAGCCGGCTACAGGCCCCATCTCCCTCACCCAAAATACAACCGTTAGAGGAAGCTTGCCGGAGAAAACCGCCCCCTTTATCTTGCCCGCACACTCCCCGTTGCCAGAGCAACTCCCACCACCGCCAGTGCGCATGCACCGTTGCCAGAGCAACTCCCGCCCTTTTTCAAACGACCTCCGCGCCCTCTCAGAACCAATCCTAGCCTTTATCCCCTCAGCATTGCCATGTAAGGACCCCACACCCCTAACACCGACCCCGCCCTCTATGCCACCCTATATAACTTGTGCTCACTCCTAAATAAACGCTTTTGGTTCAACCCTCCTGAAGAGAGATTGTCTCGCGTTCCTCTCTCGCCGCCCTCCACACCTTGCACGCCTCCGCCGGGGACTCGGCCAAGTCCCCCGCCTCACCCTCGCCTCCGGGAAGAGCCGCCGCCGGTACCCCTCAAGCAACACTGACCGCAGAGGGTTCCGTGGGTGCCCGCCCCTAGCTGCAACCGCACCATAGCACTTATTACTATCTCAAATTAAAAGGATTTATTTTGTTTATTGCCTTCCCCATGAGAATATAAACTCTATGAAGGTAGGAATTTGTTTGTCTCTTGCTCTCACCCTGGTTTTCTCTACCTATTCTCCCTCCTGTTAGTCAAAGTTGGTTTTCCCTCCTCTCTTCCCTCCCATTTCCAGTCGGGACTGCCTCACCCACCTGGGACTGACCCAGAGCCACAAAAGACTGGGGCAGCCTGAGCAGCAGGAGCCAGGGCCTCTGATGAGTGACTCCTGACTCCTCTGGCCACCAGGCCTCTCTTGGTGCTCCCCTCCACCTCCTTGCTACTCCCACAGCCCCTGTCCCCAAGCAGAAAATAACACAAGGCTGGGATTCCAAACTACATGCTTACAAGTCCTGAATAAAGAGTGTTTAAATCGAGGCAATCTTCCTGACCGCTCCCCAGGAAGCTCTCAGGGCTGGGGCATCTCCATTGCTGAGGCCCTGAAGAGTGGGGAAGCCGTTCTGACCTTGGGGTGGCCCTTCGGGTTCTCCTCCTCAGCCAGGTACTCACTCAGGAGGGAAAGGAAGAGAAAGCCCAGAGACCCTTCCTGCCTTCTGACCTTCAGCTCTTCCTGCCCCGCTTCCTACAGGAGACCCTATCTTAGCCTGTCTTGTTTGCTTCCCAGAACTCACTGTGATGTTTAAGTATTTAGTGTACATGTCTGTTTATTTGCTTCTCATCCAGATGAGTCTCCCATTAGAAGGTAAACTCCACTGGGCCTGGAACCATGTCTGTCTTGCTCATCACTTATCCCCAGCGTCTGTCACTTAATAAGTGCTCCATGACTATCTCCGGAATTAACGAATGGAGAGAAAGGTAGTAACTTGCCCAGGAATACCCCACAGGAAACTAGCGTGTGCTAGTTCTGAGGTACTGAAGGGAAGTGAAATGAGAGGAAAGCAGGGCCAGAGCAAGCACTTCTGGGGTAAGAAGTCCCCCAAATTAAAATGCTGTGGACTAGACAAGGCCCAGAACCTGGGCTTCTGGATTCTCAGGCAGTGTGCTTTCTGCTGCTTTTCCATTCACCTGCTTCCGATTCATTTTTCCAGCATCTCTGTGGGCACCTAGCATGGGCCAAGCACTGTGCCCACCTGGGGGACACAGCGGTGCCCACGGCAAAGCCCTTGCCATCAGAATACGTGCATTCTAGAGGGGAGATGGACGATAAACAGGGGAGCAAGATCACTTTAGTATGGGAAAACTAAGACAAAAAAAATAAAACATCAAAATAGTAGTGAAAGAGGAGGTGGGGAAGGGGCTACAGCAGACGGGTGGTCAGGGAAGAGGCTTCCTGGAGGAGGCAACCTTGGAGCTGAGATCTGAAGGACGAGAAGGTGCAGATGAGAGGAAAGTGGATGGGAAGGCTGAGCTGACAAGGTAGAAAGAGCAGAGGTTCTTAAAGCCCTGGGCCTTGGCTCATACACACCCTCATGCCCAGATGCCCTTGGATGGAGACACCTGTGGCCCCGGTGTTTCCCGAATCAAGCCTTGCCTTCAGGGCTGGGATGGAAAGGAGGAAAGGGCAGGAGAAGCTGGGCGTTCAGATGCAGATAAACAGCATGCGGAGAGGCAGAGGCGGGGTTTGTACGAGGGAACACACGTTGCTCGTTGCTCGGGAAGCCAAGCATCCATCGGTGATCTGTGCGGGCCCCTCTGTCTCCTGCTCCGAGGGAGGCCGGCAACAAACCATGAAGGTATTTGCCAGCCTTCCTGAGAGGCTGATCTCACCCGAGGCCATGCAGGGAACACAGCGGGAACTTAGCACAGAAAAGTTGAGAGACTTTAAGGAAGCGGATTAGGTAGAGAAAGATGACAGTTATGGGCAAGGGTCAAGAATGCAAAATGAGGAGGTGACCCAGGGTAAGAGGGGAGGAAGACTTCCAGGAGGGGACCCACCTTCAGGGCCACTGAGAAGACCTCTGGTTGTCAGGAATGAAGATGCACAAGGCTCCAGATGAGCCTGAAGACTCACGGGGAGGTGGGGACAAGAGGAGCACAGGGAATCGGGTGGGAGTTGGGTGGGCTGGAGGCTCTGGTGGCAGGGGACTGGATGACAAATCTGAAGGCATAGGATGGGGATGAGCAGGAATAAATAATTGATGTGTGGCTGCAAAGGCCAGGTAGAGGCATTTGCAGGCAACATCACAGCAGGAGGAACCCAGGATAGCTTCTCAAACTGGACTGAAAGCAGCTTTGAGAGAAGTCATCCTGGTGGTTACAGAGCAGGTTGCAGGACAGGGCTTCTGGGGCCAGAGAGAGGAGAGGGGTGGCTGGGTGGCTTCCCACATGGGAAATAACAAGGCATCCAACAGGACCCAGGCTGGGGCAAAAGGAAAGAGTGATGGATTTGAGATAATACTGCAGCTAATGGACGTGAATACCCCCCAGCAGCCCCAGTCACCCGCTGCTGACTGGGCACCTGGGTAGTTGAATGGCAGGGCTCCCATTCTGCAATTGGAGGGCACAGTCACACACACCCTGTCATTTAATTCTCACCATATTTCCATGAGGCCAGCAGAGGTTCTGGGCAAGCCCACTTTACAGATGAAGAAACTGGAGCTCAGAGAGGCCAATGCTCACCCTTCTGTCCCTGGGACATGGGATTTTACATCCAGTTGAAGATTAGAAATTGGTTCCAGCCAGATGTCACACAACAACCGGACTATTTCCTGGCCTTCCTAAGAGAGCTGAAGGGAACAGGAGGAGAGTCCTGAGGCCAGAGTGGGGAGGAAGCCAGCAGGGGTCCACCCTGTGTGAATGCTGGGGAACCTCTGTCCCACTCATCCCTTACTCTTTGACTGGTCTATCTTGCTTGGTTTCCCTTCTGGCCTCTCCATCTGGCCCGAGCTGGCCAAAGCATGCCAGATCGCATCATGCATTCCCATTCTCTAATGCCTCTGTAAGTTTGCAGATGCTTCTTCCCTTTGCCTGAAATTTCCAGCTTCCTGGTGAACTTGAGTATTCCTTCGAGACTTGGTTCAGCTGTCATCTCCTTCATGAAGTCTTCCCTCAATCACCAGCCTTCCTGTGTTCTCAAAATATCTCCACTTGCACTCACAGCACTGAATGGAGATTATGTTTACAAAGGGCTTGGGTGGGGATAATGTGACAGCCAACATGGGGCCAGGTGGCACAAAGGAGGAACCCAGTGAACAGCTGTGAAGCTGATTGCCTATCTGCCACCTCCCACTATATTGGGTTCCAAGGTTTATGCTTTCTGCAGAACACCTTGGCACGACACTCAGGACAGGGCTGGAGATATCAAGATGGTCCTGACCCCGAGGATGACACAGACAGGAGGGTGAGGCAGTCTTATAAGCAGGAGATCTTCAGTGCAGCAGATGTCACCTGCTGGAGACGAGACTGGCAAGCATGGCGTGCTCAGGGAGCACTGGACCCAGCCTGAGAGAGGCAGGCAGTTCTCCTTAGAGGATGTGATGAGGGAGCCAATGGTCAGATCAGATGTGAAGACGGTGGATGCTTTCACACACAGAAGGAAAAAAAACAAAAACACAAAGGCCTGAAGCAGTGTGGCCCACGCCTCTTGTCACCAATACCCCGACCCCTTTGCCAGGGAAGACTTGGGGTGAGAACAGCTCGGTGCCTGGCTCCAGCTGGGTTTGCCATTTATGGTCAGGATTTACCCTACTCACTCCATTTAATCCTGATAACAACATTGGCTGGACCATGATTCCCATTTTACAGATGAGAGAACTGAGGTTGAGAGAGGTTATTTAACTTGCCCAGTGACACACAGCCATGAAGGAGCAGATCCAAGGTTTTCATTTATGCCCGTCTGACTCTGTTCTTTCCACTCCACTCTGCGGCCACTACATGAAGCCCTTGAAGTCCCAGCCAGGTAGGTGGGGCTAGCTCTCCTGTTCCATTCTCTTCCACACAGCCCAGCTCCTTTCCACTCTTGCTCAGCCCCAGTTTCTCCCCGCTCTGCACTGGCTGAATGACACAAGGTCGCTGTCCACACATCCAGTTACACAGGTTTTCCCTAAAACACTGGCAAACCAAGAGGCAAACAGGTAGGGGACCCAGAGACCCACAAGAAGAGCAGAAGCAGTGACGGGAGGGAGAGAATGTGGAGGGAGATGGGGAGAAGTCAAGAGAGGGCAAGAGGTGAGCACAGGAAACAATCGCTCAAGCCGCTTATTTGTAAGGTAGACAACAATGCCAGATTCTGTCTCAGAAAAAATGAACAAAATGCTCTTGCCTAGTTAAAAGCCCTTTGAGACTAGCATGTTACCGCCACTTCCACTAACAATGATGTCACATGGGGTGGGGGGGCCCCCTTGGTTGGCAAGCCCCTCTCTGCACATCACCTCACTCACTCACCCCCCACTTTTGCACCTGGGACACCCAGAGTCCCTCTTGACCTTCTAGTGGCCCCACCTGCTGCTCCAGAACCACTTACTCTGGGAGTTACCTGCCCCCCTCAGCACCAGTCACCCACCCCTGGGGCTCAATGATCACAGAGAAAACTGGCATCCCACCTGCCACCGTGAGTCTCCTATGGGGACATTTAAGGCCAATCCTCCTGGTCTAGACTTCGCTGAGGTGGGGAAAGCTTAGTCTCATCTTTTAATAAGAAGCATACACAGCATGAAAGGGGCTGTCAAGTCAGGGGCAGACGCAGCACCCAGGAATGGGAGTCAGGGGCTCCAAGGCCCAGCAGAGGATACAAGGGGGCTGGAGTCCAGTGTGCCCGGCCACGCCACGCTGTTCACCAAGGCTACCCCAAGGAAGGGGGGCTTTCTTCTAAGTCCCATGAAGGCCACCCCTGTTCTAGGTTCTGCAGTGAGCATAATGGGTCACCTTGGACAAATCATTTCCCCTTCCAGCGCTCACTCTCCTCAGGTCATCAATAAAAGGGAGGAAGCAACGGTTGGGGGCATAGGGCTTATTTTATCTCTAAAGTCTCCTCTGGCTATTCTCTGTGTTAAATAACCCTGAGATCTCTGGTGCTGCCCACTTAACCCTCTCCCACGAGTCACCCCATTCCCCTGCTGGATGGGATGAACCCATCAATCGCGGGAAAAGATCAATCCCTGATCCTCCTTGTGCTAATTAGAAAGAAAGCTACCTCTGGGGGAGCTCATTCTCTTCCTCATTCCCAGACAGAGGAGCCAATAAATGATTCATGAGCTTCTCCCAGGGAGGGGCCTGGCTGGAGTCACCTCTTCCCCACAGGCGCTGCCCTCCTCCCCTTCCCGTCCCGGCTTTGGCTCCCAGAAACAGATGAGCTCAAATTGACTGGGCAGTGGAGAAATTTATCAATGGTTCGTTCTACCAGTTCTCTCTGGAAACGGCTTTCACTGATCGAATCTCTTTCGAGTCTTCTGTTCCCGAGAATTTCCCACGGGGACAAAGGTTCACTTGTATCGCCTGATGGACAAAAACAGAAACATCCCCCAGTCCAGAAAACTTCACTGTACCCCTTTTGTTCCCTGCAGCAAACATCCCCACGCACCCAGGAGAGAAAGCCAGCCCCCACCCCACCAAAGTGGGGAGGAGAGGGGGAAATATTCTCTAAGATCTGCTTTCTAGAAGTCAATGATTTTTAAAGTGTGTGTGTGCACCATGTTTTCAACCACACAAAACACCCATATGGGCCTGTGGGCAAGCACCCGAAAGAGACACGGGAAAATGGAAAACACGCCTGTGCTAGAAAGATGGCATCATCGTGGGTTTTTTCTTCTCCTTTAAATTCCCTTTAACATTGGGATAATATTTTGATGAGAAATAAAATATGGTGGGGAACAGTGGGGAGAGGGTCACAGGGGTGCAAATTCCAAGGGCACAGAATGTTACAGTTGCTGGGTGGATAGCACTGTGGGTGGGTGGATGACGTTAGCAGCTTATCGGAACTGAACAGCCTTCCTCCTCCCGAGGAGGACATGGCTCTGGACATGGCTTTCCCTGCAGGTCCAAGGTGGCCATATCTGGGCAGTGAATGCTGAGCAGGATCAGAGGAGAAGGAAAGAAGCTCAGGATGAGTCAGTCTTAACTGCTGGCTCTTCACTGATGACCACTAGAAGTCAAGAGGCCTGAGTGAGAGGTCTAGCTCACTGGCTTTGTACCCAGGCAAGCGTGTGATCCATGTACAAGCGTTCAGGTTGTACACTGCCTCAAAATCCCACATCTTGGGGAGGGGTGCTGTTTACATGGTAGATACATGCTGACTTATATGAGAGTGTGTAGATGAGCACAGAGGTTCCTGGCTGAGTCCTCCAGCAGCAGAGGGGAGGGCCCTCCTGCATAAATCCACCTGGCACACTCTTAGCACATCTGCCCACCTCTGTCACGGTGCCTTATCTCAATCATGCTCGGGGAGGGATCTGCAGTCATGTGTCTTTCCTGCCTGCCCCTTAGGGAGCCCAATTCCTGGTCCCACTGTGGGAACCTGGCCACAGATGCTGCACCTTGGTGGAGTGTGGATACTGTGGGGTCGAGAGGGTGTGCTGTTGCTGGCATGTGCAAGGGGCAAGAGGGTGGTGGCTGCCAGGGCCTGCTGGGGACCTGAGAGCTGCTCCTGGCAGAGAGAGGCCGGGCTGCCACATGCTGTACTAACTTAAAGGAAAAAAGTTATTCAAGGAAGGGCCCTTTCTCTGACTCCTGCAAAGGCCCTCGATGGGCTGGGGGAGGCTTGAGTTTGGGGTAGGTCCTGTTTCTCCTCTGTTACAGAGGAATGCCAAAGGGCAACCTGGGGGCTGGAGAAAACAGGATGGAAGCTCATGAGAGGAGGGCTGTGGGTCTGGGAGAGCTGCAGGCCTCCCTTCACACCAGCAGGGACGGAGGCGCTGGCTCCACCCCATCTCCTACCTGGCAGCTCAGCTCCTGTCACCCTCAAATTCCACAGCCCAGGGACAGCCCCGCCTGTCAGACACCAACCCCCCATGCTTGGCACTAGTCAGCTTCTCTTCTCCCGAGTTGGCCTAGAAGGGCACAGCGGTGGGAGGTGGCACCTTGGATTCACCTAGGACACTCCTTGCAAAAAACACATGGTGCACGGTGCTTTCCAAAACAACCTGCACAGCCTCAGTGGCCTCGCCAGGAAGGGTCCCCCAGCACAGGAAGGGAAGGGACGGCGTGGAAGGCAGGGGGCTGCTCAGCCAGGGCACGATCAGGGGCCCTGGGTCACAGCTCTGGCCACACAAACTATTGGGCTGTGTTCCAGCCAAAGGAAACTATAAATAATGACAACAACAAGCTTATTTGAAACCGTAAACCCCTTCATGCCCTATCCCACATTCCCCTGACTTATTTTATTCCCATATAACAGCCTAGAATATTCCACGACTGAAAACTCCTTAAGAGAAAGGAGTGTGCTTTCCTCATTTGTCACTTTCTAAATACTACTTATTTTATCTAGTTATTTTCTTTTCAGCTCCCCGCTACACACACACACACACACACACACACACACACTGGATGCTCGATGAGAGAACGCAAATGAAATTCCAGCTCCTCGATGTTCAGGCCTGTGCCCCATCTCCCAGCCTCGGCCTCTGACACACAGTTCTCCAAAGGGACCGAGCTCCGCTCTCTGGTTCAGGAGTGAACCTCACCAGGAAGTGAGTCTTCTATTAAAAATGGATGAAGCCGGCCTTCAGGAGGTGTCCTGCCACTGCAATCAAACTCAGGGAAGTCTGAACCAAGCTGAGCCTGATTACTATACCCCGGAGAGGGCCACCTGCTTTTTGTTTATTCGTTTACTGGTAAGTTCCTTATTTAAATACAGCTGCAATTTACATTTCCCACAAGTTCCTTCCTTCCCCAGATCCTCTCCATTCTCTGTTTTGCTAAATGCTGAGCTCCCCCAAGTTGCCCTCTGCTGCCAGCGGCTCACAGGCCTTCTGAGGCCTGCTGGGCAAACATTCCCCTCGCTCACTGGGGAAGCATCTGAAGAGGAGGCACAAGTTTCTCTACAAATAACAAAGCCCTTGACACTCTGTTTAGAGATGTACAGGTTCCCCAAAGGCAATTCCACCAGGAGAACCATCCTCATAAAAGTGCCACAGCTTCCCAGCGACTGGGACAGGCCCGGCACCGGGACCACTGAGTTCAGAACCTGAGCCATCCAGACAGACAGCTACTGAGGGCAGCAGTTAACATCTTTGTCAATTTGAGTGAAACGTGAAGATGACTTGTGTTCTCTGCGGCGCACTTCCTTTTCAGCGGGAAAGAGGCCTTCCACTCTGTTCTCTTTCCACCCTGGAGGCAGCCTCCTCATCCACCTCCCTGCCCCTCTCATCTTCCGGGGCTCCAGGCAGCCAGGGGAGGCAACCAGTGGGAGGAGAAGCTGTCTGCTCTCGGGAAAGGGAAAGGCTCTCCGGGATCCCCCGTCCTGCCGTCCTGTCTCTGGCATCACCCTCCGCCTCACTTCTCCTGGCCCAGGCTGGCTCACGGTGCCGAGCAGCCCACAGGCCCACCTTGGTCCCCACCTGAACACAGGCCCCCTCCTCAGCGGCCTGGCCCCACCGCCCTACCCACTCCTGTCCCACTGCCGGGGCATCTCCCTACCGCCTGGCCCTACCCCCGTCAATCTCCACTCTAAGGAGCCTTACCTTCCCGGAGCACAGCTCAAACCACACCATGGAGCAAAAGCCTTTCTTGGTGCCCCTGGACTCAACCAATTTACAAAAATATTTTCCTGCTCTTCCCTCCTACTACCTATATCCTGTTTCCACCCAAACTAAACGATAAAGAAGAAAAATGTCAATTTCTGTATATGGAATCTGCCAGTACTCCCTAACCCCTGCTTTATTTATCTTTATAACTCTTGTCACTATCTATTTTCCTTATTTCTGTTTTTCTCTGTCTCTCCCCCATGTAAGCTCTACAGGGGAGGGAGTTTTGTCTGTTTTATTCACTGCTGGGTCCCCAGAGCATAGATTAGGGCCTGGCACATCGCAGGGGCTCAAAGATCATGTGTTGAATAAATGAATGGACAAATGAACACTGAGATGGTCCATTCATCCCGAGCTAGGAGTGTTCTCGCCCCTTCAATTGCATCGTCTTACTTCAGCCTCACCCCAGCACCAGGAGGCAGGTGCTATTGCTGTCCTCACTTCACACATGCGGAAACAGAAACAGAGAGAAAGTAAATGAGTTCCCAAGGTCACAGAGAGGAGACCAGGAGGAGCCAGAGCCCATTCCTGCTTGGTGCAGCTCCACAGGCCCCAGCACAGAGGGGGAGGAAGGAAGGACCCAGGCCTGATGGACCCCAACCCCCAGACTCTTATTGCCACTCACTGCTCCGAGCCCCCCATCCCTGCAGGCTCCAGACCCTCTGCACTGCTCTGTTTCTTCTAGTCCTAAGCCATGGTCCTCGCCTGGCCGACCCTTCGAGGCCCACCCCTCTGGAATGCCACTTCCTCCAGGAAGCTCTTCCTGATGCCTAGAGCTGGTTTTCTTTGTTGTTGTTGTTTGTTTGTTTTATCACTTTTTTTTTCCAGCTTTTTAATACCTCACCAACTTCCTTCTCTTTCTAGAGTTCCTGAGGACACAGTACATGGGCCTGAATCACCTCTGCCTCCCTCACCACCCTGAACACAGGCTCCATCTTGCAACTAATGAATGAAAACAAGAAGCACTCGCTAAATAAATGAAAGGCAAGAAAGCAGTCATCAAATTGTTTTGTCTGTGTCTTGTCAGACGCTTGAGGCCCACGTGTTGCACTTAACTCTAAGTAACCACCTTCGTTCCCCTGACTTATTTTATTCCCATGTTCATCCTAGAATGTTCAAGACAGAAAACTCCTTGAGAGCAAGGCAAATGTTTTCCTCCTTCTATCTGTGTTCCAATAGCACACAGGCTGTGATACGTGGTAGGATCTCAGTATCTTTCAGTTGAATTTGGTGAATCTTAAAATAGGGAAGGAGAGTAGACATCTTGCAACAATCTTTTCTGATTTTCAAAGAAATGCATGTTTACTTTTGGACATTTAGAAAATACAGAAAAGTATACATATGAAAACACAAATTCCTTTACATCCCTTTAATCCCATCACCCTGAGATAAGCACCAATCAGTCTGCTGAAGTCCTGGCAACACATGTTCTGACATACCCTCTGGACCCAGCCTAGCAAAGGGGCTTGCACTCAGTGCAGACTAGCCTGGAATGGCCACGAGAGCCACCAGGAGGTCCTGAGGATGCTACTGAGAATTCAAAAATATAATTACAGCTTACTGAACTTTACTTAGATGTTTATTAACCTCCTGATATATTGTAATGTAGCCAAAAGGCAAATACTCGTAACTGTTATAACTCACACAGCTGTAGCCCAGATGCCCTGATGCTTTGCTTTTAACTATAACTGAATAGCCTCATCATAATCTAGTGACCCTGAATTTATCTTGTTTTGTAACTTAAAAGTCCTGTGATTCTGTTAACAGCCCCATTAATATTTATTAATGAAGAAAACTGAGCCAACCCACCCCAATTCCTACTTTCTCACAGTAGATAGGGCCAGTCCTAACCAGAATTGGCCTGCCTGACATTAACAGTGGCATAAAACTTTAACCTATAGTAACCTATACCTCACTGTAATACCAAAATCCATGCCCATAATCATACTAAGCTGACATTTTCCTTGCATACATCCTATGATCAAGTATGTCGGCTGTCTGCACATGCTCCATGATTAGACTATCTCTAACCTCGTCATCTCAAACCACTGTACTCATTATCATAAGTCCACCTTTGCAAGATGCTATAAAACTCCCAGAAGCTCTCAATTCAGGGAGACAGATCTGAGGCTCACAAGCCCCCTGTTCTCCTTGCATTGTGCTTTGCAATAAAAGCTCTTTCTCTCTTCGAAACACCAATGCCATAGGATTGGTCATTGTGCACAATGAGCAGCGTACCTGCATTTTGTCCAGCAAAAAGGACAGCTGGCATTTCCACAGAGCTGACTGCAGGCTGGGACTCTGCTTCCCTGGGGCCCAGGAAGCACAGGCAGGTGTGAGCACCACTGCAAGAGGCTCAGCTCCCTAGATCAAGTGACTCGTTAGGCCTGGGCTAACTCTCCTCCAAGAAAACGCTCCCTCAGGCCTTCATTCCAGGGGCAAGGCCCATGCTAGTTCACATACCTGATCAGAACCCCCATACCAACTGTGGAAGAAAAGAGGCTCAGAGAAGTGAAAGCACCTGCCCTACATCACACAGTGAATGGCAAGGCTGAGTTCAAACACAGGTCTAGTGCTCCCAGAGATGGTAAACTGGATGGCATATTCTTGGGTCTCTTTATCAAGTTTCAGACTGTCAGGTGGGAGGGCCCTGGAAGTGCATCCAGCCCAAATGACTCATTTTAAAGATGAGAAAACTGGTGAGAATGACTAATGGGATCAGGACCAAATTCTACACCCCTTGTTTGCTCATCTCGTCCATGCTGTTCCCACAATACCAAACTGAGTTATTCAATAGCTAACTATTTTATTAATGCCAGTACAGTCATTGTCACTGTCATTGTCGTCATCATCACTTTCCTGACTTCCATGCAAATGGAAAAACCCAACTCCTTTGTCCCTAATGCAAAAAGGAAGCATCACCCACGCCCAAACCCATATGGACACTGGATTTTTTTTTAAAAATCATGTCAGAAAACCAAGATCCTGAGGGATTCTACTGTTTTTAAACTCTGAATAAAGTTTGCATCTGAATGAGCCAAGCTTAGTATCTCCAGAGGAGGAGGAAAGAAGTGGGCCCCAGCTCACGTGAAAACACAGCCCTCCTTAGAAGACAGGCTGCAGAAGCCCCCGTGGGCCAAGCTAGAGCTGGATGGGAGCAGCGGAACAGTGATAGAGTGTGGGTGCGTGGGTGTGGGTCTCACAGATTTAGAGAAAAGAAACCCAAAGTGGATTTGACCCAACTTAAGGCACAGAGCTGTTCTCCAAGCAGGCCATGAGCTTCCAGGCTTCTCTGCCTTTGACTTGCTGCTCCTTCTGGCCTTCCCACACTTCTTCAACTGGTAAACTGCTCCCCATCCTTCAAGACCCAGTTGAGCATTCCCTCCTGGTGAAGCCTTTCAGATTCCCTTCCTACTCTGTAAGAGAACCGGCTTTGCCCTCCTCCATGCTTTCACAGCATTCTATTCATTCCTCTGTGACGGATCGTAGTAGAGTACACAGCTAGGGCATTATAAAACAACCACCGCTACCATCCATTGAGCAATTATTATGTGCCAACCACAGAAAACACGTTATTTTTAATCCTCATAACTACCCTGCAAGGTAGGTGTTATTACCCCCATTTTACTGATAAGGAAACAGAAACTCAGAGAGCTGAAGTAACTGTCCCAGAGTCCCTCATTTAGCAAGTAAGGCAGGACCAGGCTCTCACCCAGGATTGTCTCAATTCCATGCTCAAGCTCTGTCCAATCGGCCATTCTGCCTGGCCCCCTATCTAGGCTGTAAGATTTCTGAAGGCAGGAACTATGGCTAATATTTTGGTAAATCATCAGAGTGCAAACATTTTTGGTGGGCGAATAGATGAATGAATGCACGGGTTGTTGGATTTTTCCATCTTAATTCAAGCCCATTCCATATTAGATAGATAATTTATACCAGACAATACAAGTTGGCATCATTCCTTTTATTCCCATGACTGGTAAGAAGATTGAGTAGAATGGCATATTAGGGTGAAAATTGAACCTCTGTATCAAAAAAACCCCAAAAGGCAATGGCTCAAACAAAACAGGATTTGATTTCTCTCACACATTATAGTCCAGGTGTGTAGGCAGCTCCGTTCTAAGTAGTTCTACCAGAATGTAAAATAGTGCTACCACTTTGGGAAAATAGTTTGGCAGTTCCTCAAAAACTTAAACATAGAGGTACCAGAAGATCCACTCCTATACCCAGGAGAACTGAAAACATATGTCCACACTAACACTTGTTTCAGAGTAGCATGACTCATAATAGCCAAAAAGCGGAAACAAACAAAATGTCCATTAATTGATGAATGGATAGATGAAATGTGATACATCCATAAAACAGAACATTATTTTGTCATAAAAAGAAATGAAGTTCTGATACATGCTACAACGTGGAAGAACCTGGGAAATATTATGCTACATAAAAGAAGCCAGGCACAAAAGGTATGAGTCCATTTACACCAAATCAGATGAAATTAGATAGGTGAGATGGTTGTACAACTGTATGAATACACTAAAAAACACTGAATTGTATATTTAAAAAATAAAAATGAATAAGCTAAAAGGAAAAAAATAAGGAAGTTCTGTTAGGGCAGCTGCCCCCTTCTTAAGTGGTGGCTTCCAAGGTTTCCAGCCAGTGGAGAGGAAGGGTGGAAAGCCACCTGTGCCAGTTTGAATATATTGTGTTCCCCAAAAGCCATTATCTTTGATGCAATCTTGTGTGGGCAGACGTTATCAGTGTCAGTTGGATTGTAATTCTTTGAGTGTTTCTTTGGAACGCACCCCACCCCGCTGTGGGTGATGACTCTGATTGGATAATTTCCATGGCGGTGTTGCTCTGCCCATTCGGGGTGGGTCTAAGTTGATCAGTGAGCCATATAAATGAGCTGACATAACAAAAGAAACTCAGAGCAGCTGAGAGTGAACCTTTGAAGAGGCGCTACAGCCAAGAGGGACACTTCAAAGAATACACTGGAACTGAGAGAGGAGCTTCAGCTTACAGAGACATTTTGGAGACAGGCTTTGAAAGCAGACTTTTTCTCCAGAGAAGCTAAGAGAGAACAAATGACCCAAGAGCAACCGAGAGTGATATTTTGGAGAGAAGCTGAAGCCTATAGAGGAACGTCCTGGGAGAAAGCCATTTTGAAACCAGAACTCGAGCAGATACCAGCCATGTGCCTCCCCAGCTAACAGAGGTTTTCCGGACGCCATTGGTCATCCTCCATTGAAGGTACTCGATTGTTGATGCATTACCTTGGACACTTTATGGCCTTAAGACTGTAACCGTGTAACCAAATAAACCCCCTTTTATAAAAGCCAGTCCATCTCTGGTATTTTGCATTCTGGCAGCATTAGCAAACTAGAACACCACCCTCAAGCATTTATCCTGCACAAGTGAGGTGGAAATTGCATGAATCATTCCTGCCCAGGTTCCTTGGTGGGAACTTGGCCACGTGGTTATACTGAGCCCAAGGAAGTCTTGGAAATATGGTCTATCTGGGCAGCCATGTGCTCATGAAGGAGAAAATCTGGACGAATTTGGAGAGAGAGGGGATAAGAATCTTAATCAGAAATGGTAAATTAAACAAAGGTAATCAACTCTATCATTTGGCTATTTATTCTGCAGCTATTAACTATAATAGCTAACATTTATGTAGGACTAGGCCCTGTCCTAAGTTCTTTACATGCATTATTTCATATAATCTCACAACAACTTATGAAGTATAGAAATATGTCTATTTAAAAATGGGGAAACTGAGGCACAGAGAGCTAAATAACCAGCCCAGGGTTTTACAGCTCCTACGTAGCAGAGCCAGGAGGTGAACCCAGATCACTGAGAATTACTAGTGTAGAAGTTGTTTCTTTCTCAATTTCTGAAAAAGATGAGAGAAATCTGGCACAATTTTTGTGTTTCAGCTCTTCCTCTCCTGATGACACTGGTCCACTCTAGCTTGTGGTTTTCACTGGGTGGACCTAAGGCAGAGGCACACAGCAAGAACTCAGTGAAATCCTTGAACAAACGACAGCTTGCGCAGTGTTCTCAGACTTTGGTGAGTATCAGAGTTATCTGTGGACCTTTTTGAAAGTATGAAGGTCTGTCTTTCCACTCCACACCTGCTGGCTCAGAATCTTGGGGAAGGGCATGTTTCAAAGCTCCTATAGGTGATCTGCTCTGGACCAGAGTCTGGGCATCGCTAGCTAAGCCACCAATCAGCTAAGGTTCACTCCTGTTCTCTGAGCACTCTCTAAGGTCAAGCTCCTTTGGATCCATTACCTCCCAGAATCCTCCCCATACCAGTATCAACTGTGAGGCCAGTATCAACATCCCCAGGTTACAAACAGGCTACACCACACAGCCAGCAAGAGCTCAGTTCCAAAGCTGCATCTCCTGCCTGTGTGCCCACAGCTATATCCCCCACATCACCAGCACCTCCCCAGAAGCAGATGCCAGCCCATCTGTGAAACTCTGCAAGCACTGCCACCATTTGCTTTGTGATCTACCTCAGTCGTTGGCCCCTCATGAATCAGTGGACTTTTCCCATGATCACCCTCATCCAACAATGGGATGACATATGGCACCTCTGCCATCCCTTTGGACCACTGGATTCCAAATCCTTACCACGAATCACCTTGGAGAGGTTGCTAAAAATCCAGATTCTGAGCTCACCCACAAAGATTCTGATTCAGCAGGTCTGGGGCATCGCCTGGGAGCTGTATTTTATCCACCACTCCACGGCAAGCCTGGTTTGGGAACCACCTTGTGGATCTTTTAGTTTCACTCTCTCATTTTATGAGGTGGTCACACACAGACCAAGAGGGGGCCTTGACTCACTCTCCCCTGCATTAAACCCTTCTGTGGCTCCCAAGCCAAGTCCTCTTCTTGAGAAACTTGTTTCAAATGCACAGAAAGCTCTCTTACCTCCAACTGGGACACTCTTCCCTCTCCTCCTCCCATTTTGCTGTGCTCCTATTCATTCCATCAGCTCTACATCACCTCTTCCAGGCAGCCTTCTTTGATCCATTAAACTGCGGTTGGTGTCACTTTGGGCTCCAACAGCACTCAGCTCGCCACGGCACTTACCAAGCCGAACTGCAATTATTTGTCTGTCTCCACTTCATTGTCGTGAAGGCAGGGACCACCTCGCTCCTTGCACATTCTACTTTTTTTTTTTTAAGGAACGAATGAAATAAAATGCGCACCACAGAGGCCTCCCGGCTCACGCTTCCCCTCTGCGGCTCCCAGAGAGCCGGGCGGAGGATGGGGAGGCGCTGAGAGGCCGCGGGCCCGCGCGCGGGCGTCACTTAACCGTGGGGCACTTCACGGCACCTGCGCCCCCGCGCGTCTGCGCCGCAGGAAAAGCCGCGCGCCGCGCAGCCGGCACCGCGCGAAAAAGCGCTCCGGCGCGGGCGGGGGAGGCAGGCGGCCCGGGAGAGGCAGCTGCGGAGCCATCTGCTGCGCAGGGGGGCGACGCCCACTCCAGTGTTTGTTTACAAACCGGGTCTGCGTGTGAGAGAAACACGTTCCTTCTTCCAGGCGCGCCGCAGCGGGTGCCAGCCCGGGAGGGGGGGCCGCCGCCGGGGACCCGGCACCGGAGAGCTGCTCGCGCGTCCGGGAGCCGGGGCCGGGGAGGCGCGGCCCGCATGCGGCCCTGTCCATCGCCTGTCCTCCACCTGTCACCTGTCGGCGGCCGCCCTCTCATCTCCACGCCTTCCCTCACTCCGGCTCCCCCACGGAAGGCCCAGCCCCCGGGGTTCCAGTCCGGCTTCGTGTCTAACTAGCTGTGTGACTCAGTGTTCCCATCTGGAACAGGGAGGGTGGAAAGAGTGTAGTCTCTATAGGGGTGTTTTAGAGTTGAATGAGGAAAACCACACGGTGGCACTTAATAAACAGAAACTAGGGTCGTGTAGGTGACAGGGTGGGTCTGAAGCATTTTACAAAATGTCTCTATAGTCCAATTTCTCATCCAACTCAGTAATCTCTTTTATAGCAATTGCCAGATACAGGTGATAAGGCCAGGATTAAAATTCATCCAGAAAAAGAAATTCCATTCTGAAAAAAAAGCACGTGCATTTTTATTTTCCCTACCTCTGCAGCTACAAGTCCCAAGGTGGAATCAGAGCTTGGGGGAGGGAAGCAGGTGGAGATAAAGGAGAATATCTCCAGGCCATCTCCACCCCCAAGTTCCAGCTCAGTGGGCTGGCTTCCATCCTGCAGGTGCAAGGTGAAAGGGGGAGCTCAGGGTCCGCAGGGCTTCTGGGCACCGGGACTGAGAGCAAGTCTTTGGGGAGACAGCTACGTGAGGGGAGGGCAGAGCTGGCCGCATCATCCTTTCTCCTCCTCCCCTCCTATGTGCTTGCACTACTGTTTGTTTCCTGGCTACAACAGTTGGAAGAGGTTATAAAGAGATTACAAAGATGAAATCGCACTTCCTGCCCACAGAGGAGCTTACATTCTGGAAGGGGAAGATGGAACAAATACTAACTACTGCTATTCATTGACCACCTACTATGTGCCAAGGGCTAAGCTTGTGCTTTTCCTGGTGATTCATTCAATAAATACTTACTGCAGCAGGCACTGTGTTGGGCACTGATGGAAGAGCAGAGAATAAACTTTGTAGCTGTGGAGAGACAAACAAATAATTCCTATGACAATACATAGCCACAGGGGAAGTGCCTCTTTTACTTTTGACAACAACCCTGATAACTCAGAACAGTAAATATTATTATTACCATTTTACAGATACAGAAATAACAACTCCAAGCTCAGAAATGGTGGAGCCGGGATTTGGAGCCAGATTCAAAGCGCATTCTGTGATGTCCACCTGGGGAAGTGGTTGGAAAAGGCTGGTCTCCCGATTCCAGACTGAAACGGTTGGGTTATAGCATCATGTTCAAAAATTTCCCCACAGCACTGGGCCTAAGGCAGGAGATGAGTCCACTTGGAGAGTCCCGTTTTTAAAATACTGAACCAGTAAAAATGTGAACACACTCTCACTAGGAGCCACTACCTGACAATCCCATTTGGCAGAAATGCAGACCAGTTGGGGCCTCCCCCCATGTCTGGGTGGGTGAAGAGAAGCCTCTTACCCACTCTCTCAGTGGAAACCCATTCGCTTGCTCATTCCATACACCCTGAAAGACTGTCCCTGCCCTGGAGAACTCAAAATCCAATCAGAGAGATGGAAACACAGCGCACATATGGGGTAAGAGGTGGAAGGGGGCCTGTCCGGGGTGCTGTGGGAGCTTAGAAGAGGAATAAGGACCAATAATCCATTCCCCTCTTCTGGGGAGCAGGGGAGGAGGGCAGGGCAAGCCCATTAAACACATTTGGTCCATAGACTGAGAAGGAGGAGGGAGGCTGGGCGGAAGACGGAAGTCAGGACCGCTGCCTGCCAGCAGTGCGAAGACTTAACCCGGGGCACTGAAAAAGAGTTAAGTGTGTGCGGGTCAGGCAAGGACACAGCCAGGATTAGATGCTGCAGTTCTTGGTTCCCTGGCTGGTGTCCCTCGGCCGTGCTGCTCCCTGTGAAGCTCAGGCAGGAATTGTAACCAGGTGAAACCAGGACAGCAGCAGGCTAATACATCCAGGGGAAAATGATCTGAAAAAACAGAATCTCATGGGACAGACAGGCTGGGAAAACCAGGAGGCCAAGAGAAACCTGACCTGACAGCACAGAGCAAATACAGTCCAGTCTGGAAGTATGACAGGTCGAGGGGAGAAGCCAACACCGGCAGGGTGTCCTCTGGGAAGTGGGGAGAGTTTCCACCTGCCACTGGCTGGCATGTGCCTAGGCACTGGGGGAAATGGTCTACAGAGAGCAAAGGAGACTAATATACCCCAGGAAGTTTGTAGAGTCCAGGCCAGAGGTTAGGAGTGGAGCTACAGGCTTCAACAAAAGACACCCGAGGTAAAATGTGACATGGGATATGTGTCCTGAAATGGCATCTATAAACAGAATATTTACAAACAGAATCAGATTTCCTCCTAGGTTGATGTCTTCATTTGTATATTCCTTCCTTTCCTTCATTTAGACCCAACCCGATCCCCCAGTAAGAATTTATAAGTCAAATGGGCAGATGACAAGCTTTCCAGCTTGGCAAGTTCAGGAGACACGTCAAAATCTCTGCTCTAAGTGCCTGGTACAGCACAGGACCCAAGCAAAATGGGGCCTGATTGGCCAATTACATGCACTATGGGCAGAGAGTTTATATTTAAAGCAAAGAACCCCACAGTAATAAGCATAATTATCCTTCAATGTGATCTGTTTTTTAAAGTTTGTTTCATTTATTTTATGGAACCTACTTTTTTTTTTTCCCCAAATATTGTGACATCGTCAACTATATATTTACCAAAATTGTTTGCTCTTCTTCCTGGGCACTAGGCCAGACTACGTTTCCCAGCCTCCTTAGCGATTAATGGGGTCATGTGACTGAGTTCTAACCAGTGGAAAGTGAGTGAAGGTGAGTGTCCCTTCCAGGCCTGGTCCAGAAAGTTCTCTTACAGGTAATTCTCCCTTCTCTTTCCCCATGCACTGGCTAGATGTGAAGGACTCCAATACCTTAGGAGATGGAAGATGGAAGTAGTCTGGGTCTTGAAATACCCACTTGAAAGCTGCCCATGAATTACCAACAATGTATTCTTATGTGGACAAGAAATAAATATAAATCCTGTTAAGCCACCAAGATTCTGGCATTTCTCTATTACAGCATCCAGCATTAGCCTAACTAACACAAGCACTTACTATATGCATAGCACATGGCAAGCCAGGCTGGGGTGGGATATGTACAGGTAAAAGTCAAATATGAATACGTGAGGAAGGGGCAGAGGCTGGAACATTCACGGAGATGAGGCCTTCTGTGGAGGTCCTGGTACACTTCTCTCAGGGCAAACTTTTAGAACACCTCACCCCTACCCACATCGCAGCTGCAACTTGGACTTTGACACAGATAATCTTTCTAATCACTTCACATCTACTCTCCTTAGTGCTCTTCTGCCAGATATTTAGACTTAGCTGATTGCCTCAATTTTTTTTTTCAATTAGAGATTGAGGCAATGCATCTCTTTTAAACTCTTCCCTTAAGCTAATAATTTCCCTTAATCTTTTGAATTTGTGGCCAGTTCTGAGAAAAAGCTTACTGAATGCTGAAGAGCCTTGCCTTGCTCAAGCCTCTATTTCACTCAGCCGTCTCAAGTTCTCTTTTAAATCCAGGTCCATCAATCCTTCCATTTATACTGCTTTTTTGGCTGTATCTCCTTCATGCGTCACTTTCCTACATTGCCTTTTCAGGTCCTGTAGTCCCACTTTCTGCTCTGCCCTATTTTCTATTTCTTTTCCAAATAAGTGGTTTCCTTCATCTTCCATGCGTTTCCTCCCTTCCTAATACTCCAGCCAAGCTACCACTTTTTCTCTGAGATACCCTCCTTCCCCATTAATCTTTCAACTAGGAAAACAGGGGTTAATTCTGCTTTGAATCTTGTTCATCCCTACCTTAGTTAAGTTGAACCATGTGGGTAGTGAACTAAAAAATTAGTTAACTGTCATCATCCTTGCTCTCCTACCTCCCATGGTGGTAGCCAATTGTCTTCTGGCCATGTACGTCACAAACTGCCATCATGATAAGGGGAAAAATGTCCCACCAACATCCTTCAGGAAAGGAAGCAGTAACATTTTATAGGAAAAAAAATAAATTACTTAGTCAAAAGTATATTGCAAGAATTCTTACTGATTCGGTCTCAGCTTTTACCTCTTTAAACATTACATTTTCTGCCATCTTAAACAAATACACACCAACTTCTATCAAATGTTCTGAACATTTCAAATATTCATGTTTCTTTAATCTCTATGAATTTATACTTTTTCCACTTCCAAAAAGAATTGTGAAAGCTTACCATAAAAGGCACATAAATAACCAAATAATTTATAACATGAAAGACTATGAACCACTTAAAGAAGGGACAAGATCTATGGGACAAGTAGCCTAGGCTAAGGATAGTTACTGTCATTGAGCATAAAATTTACCCTGAGGCTCAAAGTAGACAAAGTGAAAAGGAAACAGAAGGAGTTACAAAACTCTCATTATTTAATATTAGAAAGCATACTATATATGACCATGTTTACTCTCATAATAAAGGCTTTAAAATACTTTGAAAATATTTCTTTATATCCTGCCTATTTGCTAAATGGGTATGACAGAATAAAATAAAAAATCATTATCATAAAAATAAAGATGAAATATGCTAAGTAAGGATACATGTGTGGAGAGAGGAATAATTATAACTTTCCTTTTAATAGGCTAGGCTCAAGGGAATGAAAACAATTGAGCACAGAACTTAGCTCTAAACTTCCCAGCCCCCATGGCAAAGATGGAAACACAAGAAGGTTACAGAGCTGTATTTTTCCTAACTACAGTAATAGAGAAGATTGTGTCCTAATTATGAACCAAACAAGGAAGTCATCTTATGGGTCTAATCATGTCCCACATTCTTGAGAAAGTACTTTCCAAGGTTTTATCATGTAATCCTCAAAATTTCTGGTGGACTTTACTCTTCAATGGTTTAGCCATACTATCCAGGGCTCTGCCTCTGATTTTTTAAAATTCAATTTTATTGAGATATATTCACATACCATAAATCATCCAAAGTGTACAATCAATTGTTCACAGTACCATCATATAGCTGTGCATTGATCACCCCAATCCATTTCTTGAACATTTTCTTTGTACCAGAAAAAGGGAAAATAAGAGTAAAAAATAAAAGTAAAAACCACCACCCAAATCACCCCACCACCACCCTATTTTCCACCTAGTTTTTTGTCCCCATTTTTCTACTCATCCATCCATACACTGGATAAAGGGAGTGTGATCCACAGGGTTTTCACAATCACACTGTCACCCCTTGTAAGCTACATTGTTTTACAATAGTCTTCAAGAGTCAAGGCTACTGGGTTGGAGTTTGGTAGTTTCAGGTATTTACTTCTAGCTATTCCAATGCATTAAAACCTAAAGAGGGTTATCTGTGTAGTGTGTAAGAATGCCCACCAGAGTGACTTCTCGACTCTATTTGGAATCTCTCAGCCACTGAAACTTTATTTCGCTTCATTTTGCATCCCCCTTTTGGTCAAGAAGATGTTCTCAATCCCATGATGTTGGGTCCAGATTCATCCCCAGGAGTCATATCCTGCATTGCCAGGAAGATTTACATCCCTGGAAGTCAGGTCCCACATAGAGGGGAGGGCAGTGAGATCACCTGCCAAGTTGTCTGCCTCCAATTTTGATGCCGTCTTTCCCAGTTATTTGGCTCCCCTGGCTATGCTGGGTGCCACCACACCTGGAGTCTCATTTACTTATTTTTCTCCCTTAACTCTACTCACATTTTTATTTAATACATTTGGTGTCATCCTAAGAAATTATAGCTTTGGTGTGCTTGTTGCAGTGTTTCTCCTCTAAAACACACTAAATAAATGTCTGCAAATACGAATATTGTTCTTAAGACTCTGCATTAGCACAGCACGGTATCCACTGTCTTTCCTCCTCTTTGCTTTGCCCCCAGATGGTTCATAAGGGAACTTTCGCCAGAGAACATTTCTCTCAAGCTTCCAATTGAAACTTCCCACGTTAGTCTTTGAAAGCTTCCCAACAGACACACATCTTCCTCTACACTGCTTCTTGTGGCCACTGGGAACGTCTTCATTCATCCTGGCTTGTGACTGACTTCCTCCTTCCTCACTTTCCACCCGAATTTCATCTGTCCCTCAAAGCCCAGTTCCGGTCCTGCCTCCTCCACAGACCTTTCCCTAATACTCAATCTGGAACCTGGAGTTTCCTCCAGACCTCCCCAAACACCTATCTAACTCCAACCACATTACACAGAGGCTGTCCAAAAAGGGATGGTCAATTTTTGTGTATATTTCCAAGCAATCAAGCATATAGTAGGTACTCAATAAGCATGGCAAAACGTCAGGTTAAGCACTGAATTTGGAGCCAGGAAAACTGGGTTCTTGGGCACATCACTCGAGCCTCAGTTTACCCAACTATTAAAATGGCAAAGCAGTCAGACTGGAGAGGGGACTTCACATTCTCCAAGGTTCCTGCTAACCTGAACCCGCCTATTCAACTCCCCCTTTCTCCAGCACCTTACACCTGTCTATGCAGATTCCCTTATGTGCACCCTGACTGGATTTTTCAGCTGCAAGGTTGCTTGCATTTACCCACAAGCAACTCCCATCCATGGGTTCTTAAAAGCAGTCAGTAGCTATTCTCTTCTGTAAAACAACTCTCACACACCCTGGCATCTTGGATAGCCAGCCCACTGCTCCTGATCACTCTTCTCAAACTTTCCTTAATGTCTGCTTGGTCTAAACAGACTATTTTTAACCTCAATTTTCCTCTGCTCAGTTTCTCTGCTTCCCATCATTTCTACTGCATCTTCAGGAATACACTGAACTTTTCTTCCTCATATAAATATTCAGTTTATTCTTGGAGTTCTCTGGCTGTTTTTGTACTTTGGTCACTGAGTATTATTGGACTGTACAATAACAAAAGCACTGGATTCTAGTCACACAGTCTTTTAATCCTCAAAGGAAAAAAATATTGGGGCATTATAATCATCGTGGCTACTTTACAATTAAGGAAGCCGAGGCTCAGACAGGCTCACTTAGGACATGAATCCAGGATTTCAAAAGCCAGACCTCACACTCCCCCTGAAAACATGAGAGGCACACATCAGCTCCAGGTGTGACCCCAAGTCAGGCCACCATCCCCCCACCCCAAGGGACGCGGGGAGCTGGCTACTCTTCTCTCTTGCCATGGATCCATGGGGGGGGCCTGGTGCCCTTTCACCCCAGGGGAGGAGGCTGCTTAGGCCTCTTTCCCCAAGACCACCTCCTCCCTCACCCCGCCCTCCACTTGGCTCCCGTCTGCATGTCTCTCCCTGGGTGTCCTCAAGTTCCCTAGCTCTCCAGGCCTCACCAGCCTCCTCCGGTCATGGCCCCACAACCCCAGCCCCTTTGGCTACAGCAGGAGTCAGGCTGGGGACCAATGCCCCTGTCACGGCTCTGAGATGAAGGTGCTCCCTCCTGCTGGCGTGCCCTTCCCCGCCCCGTTTCACTGGGTTCCTTCTTCAGGACTCAGTCAGGCTGGCACCTCACAGAGGAGCCCCCCTGATCTCCCACGTGACGTGGGTGCCCACTGCCCAGCTTGTCGCTCTGCACTGTCCCTGTCCGCCCACCTGTCTGCCTCCTCCACGAGACTCAGCTCCCAGAACCAGGCTCACAGTGCTCACTGCATCCCAAAGCCCAGGGCTGTGGAAGCAGGTGAGCAAGCCGGAGCTGCAAACTCACAGGAGTGTGTGGGAGCCTTGATGGGATGTGGCTGTGAAGGAAGAGGGGTAGGAGCCTGCCGGTGGGTTGAGTATGGCACCAGGCCTGAGGACAGGCCATGTGGGGCTGTCTCCCCTGGCATAAGAGAGGGCAGGTGTGAGTGGCGGCTTGGGGTCCTGAGAGCCACAGAGAGAAGGGGCCATCGGCATGAAAAGAACAGCACAAGCATCCAGGTCACATTCTGGCTGGGGGCAGGTGGCCCTGACTCTCCCAGCAAGGGCAAGGGTTATGCCCGTGGTGGCAGCAGGGGGCTCTGGCAGAAACCTACTCATTTGCCTTTAACCAGAGCTCCTTGAATTCCCCGTGAGTCCCACACACCCGGCAGTCACCGTGGGGCCTTGGCAGAACCTGGGTGCTTCTCCTGCCTGGCTGATCTTGACCCAGGCATCTCCCCTCCACGTCCTACCACCCCTTCTGATATCAAAAGGGTGGAGTTGAATAATCCCTGAGTCCCCTTTTAGTATTGACACCACCTGAATCTAATTTTTAAAATGTTGTTTGAGATTATTAACTATGCCTGACATGGTACTATTTTATTTATCTTAGATATGGCACAAGCAATAATAGAAGTTTCTTTAAGGGCTAAGATTCCCAGGTGAAAAGGACACCCCCACACACCCTCTCCTGTGTTACTTCTCTCCCCCCTATATGCTTTTGCTATTACCAAAATCCAGCTCCCTGGGCTGTTTTTCCTGAGCACAGAGCTGGGCCCCATTTCCCGTCTTCACTTGCAGTTGGATGTGGCCATGTGACTAGTTCCAGAAAATAGAGTAGGAGTAGAAGTGGTGTGTGCCACTCCTGAGACAAGACTTTTCGGAAGGGGCCGTGCCCCCCATGCTCTCTCTGTCTGCCAGCTGGATGCAGATGACAATGAGGGCAGGGATGGGGCAAGCCGGGCTTCTTCAGTTACCATGGAGAGGAGCGCCACCCATCGCCTAGGAATACTCACCTTTCACCACTACCTGAGCAAGAAATAAACTTCCATGGGGTTAAGCCAGTGAGCTTGTGGGGTCTATTTGTTACCACAGCCTAACCCACTCTAGCTAATACACTTACACTATTGCCTTCTAACACAGCATTGTAAGTGAGGGCTGCGTGTCTACTGTCTGCCTCCCCTACTGGATTCTGAGCTCCTTGAAATCCAGGTGTCGGTTCTCCTTTTCTTGGAGTCTTCAGGGTCTACCTCAATGCCTGACCCCTGGCATGTCTCAATACCAGTTTATTTATTTGGAAAAAATGTTGCATCTTGAACAGCCTCATCTAAGCCATCTTCTCTGGGGCCCTCCCAGTGTCTGAGGCTGAGTGCCCCTGTGGCTGTCTGTGGCTCTGCCTTACAGCAGTGCCTCACGGCTCCATCATCAGAGGCCATCAGAGACAACAGGGGCCTTGGGGATACACCCTGGGGGTGTCTGAAAATGTGTGGGGCACCTTGGGTTGTCACCGTGACTGAGGGGCATCACCAGCATATGGTGGGGGCTGGGAGGCCAAATTATCTCTTAGTGAACAACAGTCCCCGCAATGAAGAACTGTCCACCCAAGTGCAATTAGCACCCTGCCATTGGCAGTCACCAGGCTGACACTTCTTGTGCCATTTCCCATTTATTCTTGCCCTTCTTGCCCCATCATCTGCTAAAATACTTCTTTCTCTTCCTGGCCTGCTCCCTGCCTGCACAGCACCTTCTTCCTCCCTCTTCCCAGTTGCCCCTGCAGGGAGCCGGCCTGCTTCTGGCAGCGCTGACTTGGCAGCTCCCCGCTCCTGGCACCCACACCCCTCTGTGCACAGACTGCCCACGATGTCTCTTTTGCACACAGACTGCCCACAATGTCTCTCCCCCAGGGAAAGACTTCCCCGAGCAGCCCCCAGCTCCCAGCAAGCAGGTGGGCAGGGATCCCACAGGGAAGGTGGACTCCTGGCGGGGCTGCGGCTGACCCACAGCCCAGCTGGGCACTCCTGGCTCTGACACCCTCATGGGCTCCCATCAACAAACAGCCCGCCTGTTGTCTAATGGGGGTGGGGTGCACTCTCCTGTCACTCCCCCCACCCATGCACTGGCAAGTAGCACAATTATTCACACCAGGTTCCTGGGAGCCTACCTCACTGGCAATAATTTCTTTCTTCCTGCAGAATGGCATCTAACAGGCAGTTAACTCCTGCCTTGATCATAATTCAATCTCAGGCCTGTACTCTCCCCTCTGTCATCCACCACAGGCTGCTACTCTTCGCAGAGCAGCTATCCCACTGCTCCATTCTCCAATAAAATGCTGTGTCCTTAAACATGGCTAACTTAGGAGAGCAATCACCAGCCTTTCATGCTGGCCTCCACCCTCCCGTCAGCAGCCTCAAACAAGTGCTGTGACCTCTGCCATCCAGGATGGCACCTCGGTAAAGAACAATGGCCATAGGGTTCCTCCCTAATGGGAAAAATTGTCGAGGCCCCACAGTCTTTCGTGAGGTGAGCTCATTGCACTCTCTGACATGAAAGAACCGGCTGAGAAATCTCTATCGGGAGGAGCCAGGCTCTGCCCTTCTCCACTGACAGGTGCCCTGGGTTCCTTCTCTGCCTCCCAGAACTCTGAAGCAGCCCCATCTGCCGTCCGTGGAAGCCAGCTCTCCCGTCATCCCCAGCCTCCATCTGCAGCCTCTCTCTGCAAGGCCGGCCCTGAAGCCCTGAGTGGAGACGGTGTTGAGAGACAGGCCCCCAGGACCAGGCTCACTTCAGGCTGGGTGACTACAGCCACCGCTCTTTCTCTTTTTCCACCTACTCTGACAACCCTTGATGGGTATACCTCTGAGCCACAGCCCCAAACCCCAAGCTGCACCTTCACCAGCCCTAGAGCTGAATGTAAAGGAACCGCCTCCAAAGTGCCATCAGCTCATTGACAGTTCCCAAAGAGCGTTCTACAAAGAGTTAATAAGCAAACTAAATAAAGGGGAGCAGGTAAGCTTAGGGGTCAAAGTTTCTTTATTGAAGGACCTCCCAGAGCCTTCAATACACTGATGTGTGCTATGAATTTCCAGGAAGGGGGTATAGCATATGGTGTATCCCAAACTCATTTGCAGGCAAATTTTTGTGCCACTAGAGTTCCTAGGAACACCCTGTGGGAAATGCTAACCTGAATCATCCTTCAAGAAGGGCCTTGATATTAACCTGAGGATTAGTCAAACACAGCTGGGCTAGCTCAAGATGTCTGTCCATCTGCAGGTCTTTCCCAAGAAGCATTTCCCAAATGGATCCTCTAAAGTTGGGTGATGAATTATGCAGAATCCCTCCCCCCCGCCGGGGTTCCTCCAGGTCCCACGGCTTCAGTGGTTCAGCTTCCAGGTATTGGTTCTGGGAATCCTGGCAACACAAATGTGGAAGAAATGGAAAGAAGATCCACGAAACGGTGTTGGAATCCACGAGTTCTTAGCCAGAGGGTCCCCTGGTCTCCACTACAGTCATCTAACTCATATATTCACTCTGGTCTTGATTTACACTATTGTAGAATTAGATGTTATTAACACATACCTCATAAATTCCTCCTAAGAGATTTAGGTAAAATACGGGGGCTGGGTTTGCACCATCACACTTCATTGATAAAAAGATTCCCTCAATGAATTTAAAGAGATGTTTCTGCTAGATTTCACATATGTGGGCAGCAACCAACAACTCTGAGGATGTAGGCCCTATTTCTGGGTGGGTAAGAGGATCTTAGAGTGGTAAGGTAGGACTGAATGGGACTGTCAGTGGTAAAACAAAACAAAACAAACAACAACTAATGAAAAAGCAGGCTCTCTACAAAGCTAGTCTCTAAGCTAGTGCCATCTGAAAACGTGTCAGTACCTCACTACTGGATCCCAAATGGGATAAAAACATTGATGCAATGATTCCTCACGTTTATATAGCACTTTACAGTTTACAAAGCACTTTCATGCACAGGATTCATGCACAGCATCATAACATCCTTACAGAGTAGGCAAGGCAGAAAGAGCTCTCCCATTTTATGAACGAGGAATCAGTAATTAAGCAGCTTGTCTGAGGGCTCTCAACTTCATGTCAAAGCCAAAACCAAGATGGAAGCCTTCTGCCCCTCTGCCCGCTGCCCCACAGTGTCTACTGCTGGACCCTCCACACCGAGCATCTGGAGGTCAAGGGCTGGGCCTTATTCACCACTGTGCCTCAGTACCAGCTCTGTGCCTGGCATCTAACACACATCAAATAAATGGATAATCAACCAACCAATCAATTGGGGTGCCATCCCCCCCAAATTCAGTAATAACTAAGCATACAGGGAGATTTCAGGGAGACAGATATGTGGCCATTGTTTCCTGGCAAGACTCATCTCCTTCAATGGAGCAAGATCGTAAAAAGAGCAAGTTTGTTAATGGGCACCCACATGCACATATTCAAAGCTGGGCACTGGCTGGATAATACAGCAAGCTGGATGCAAGTTCTTCAAGGGTAGAACAGGCTTCCTTCCGTAATGCTGTTCACTGTACAGCAGTCAGGGCCCTGAAGGACTTAAGGAATATTAATACAGATGAGGGTGAGGACCAAGTCAGGCTGCAGCAGGAAACGGAAGGCAGCCCAGCACCCACCCTCTCTCCCACGTAAATGCCGTCTCTGTCAGTATCCCAGGGCTTTCATGTTTCCTCTCCTAATATTAAGTGTCCAGGGAATATATGCCATATGCTAAGAAAGGCAAGATAGAACATCTTTTCTTTCACCCTAAAAAGCTTACAATATAGAAGAGTAAAATAAAGAGCACACTGTCAAAATGAATACACAGTAATCACTCAATTTGCTAACATGATGTGTCCAAAACCCAGTTTTGTGAGTTGTTTGAACCCAGAACATGTTTCCCCAGAAGAACTGAGCACTCGATGGAGGCTGTGCCTCCAGACAACCCTCCGACCCTCAGTCAACCAACATCAAGGGTAACAAATAGCCTTTACGGCGAACACAGCCCTGTCACATGTCATCTCCTTGTGTTCTAATAACCCTCTGCTGGAGAGACAGAACTATACTCAGTCACCGCATCTTGCAGGGGGGTCTGGAGGCTCAGAGAGAGGTTTTGAGACTTGCCCAAGGTCACTTATCATTTGCCAGTGGAGCCGAGAGTCAGATCCAGGGTTTCCGTCCCCAGGTCCCACGACGAGTGGAAAGAGAAGAGAATTCCACGCCCCACCCCACCCCTCTGCCCTGGGACTCCAGGTAGAAGGAGGGTGGATGGCTGCCACCAGGCGACGAGCATGGGTGGGGGACAGTGGTGCAGGCAGCCACAGGGCAGAATGGCTGTGGGCAGAATGTCTGAACTGCGCCAGGGGCTGCCTGCTGCAGGTGTCCCCAAATGCTAAAGGAATCTGTGATCAGCACATTCCAAAATTAGAGTCCTGGCTGTATTTTACTGAGAAGGGTAACTGTTCATTAGCTTTTGTGGTGTATATCCAGTGCCTGTCCCAGAATCCTAAACCCTATGGATTTCCTGCGTACTTGGAATTGCTCCTGATGACAGTAATTAATGGCCGTGATGAACTCTGGAGACTGTGTTTCAACAAATGTGTTTAAACAAACGTTGGCTGAGAGTCAACTAGTTGCCAGGTACTATTTGGAGTTTGAGGGGTTAGAAGGTTAATTCAGAGACCTATCCTGTCCTCCAAGAGTCGCAGCCAAGCACGGGCGCGCAGACCAGTCCACAGTCCACGGCGCACCGTCATAAAAGGCAGAAAGTGAAAAGCGCCCCAATGTGACAACAGTCCCGTTTAAGGACATCCCCAGCTTAGAGACTCTAGTAATACACATGCCCTGTTCATCTGAAATAGCTCAGATTTAGTCTTCAGCCATAACATATGCACCAATCAATACTGAAGATGAATTAAACCAATGAAAATCAATCCCCAAGCCAGTTTTTCTTTCCAGACCAAAAATTTTCATCAATAAGAGAGAATTACAAGATGCCACTGAACTCTGATACCTGCATTGCACATAGTTCAATCACAGGTTGTGAAAATAGATTAAGAAGTGGAAAACCTTGCCAAGAAGCTGTTCTGCTGGTCCTTTGGCAGACAGAGAAAGAACAATGGGGGATCCGGGGTCCCAGAGGAAAGTAAGATCCCTCAGGCAGACTGTCCCACCCAGGCAGCCATGAGCGAACACCCCCTCCCCCACTCCCAGCTCACACAACAGCTCCTGCAGGGGGCACAGGGGCTCCAGTGCTTGCTCAATAGGCTGGGAATCCGGTAGGAAGTTCCAGAAAGCTACCAGGAAACAAGTTAGAAATACAGAGCACACCCAGTTTCTAGTTGGTTGGTTTGAGAATGAGAACTGGATGAAGTACAGAAATGGATTTGGGTGACATCATGGAAAGCTAGGAATCTTAGAATTGCAGTTACTAAAGGCTTCTGGGCAGGAAAGTAAGACTCAGAACAACAGCAAGTTTGGGCCTATTCTTGGGACCATGAGGGAACCTGGATATTTTTCCAAATGCCCTGCCTCTGAGGTCCAGACCACAGCCATGGGGCTCAGCTCCGGCAGGAGCAGAAAGAAAGGAGCCAGGGCACCCGGTCCATCTGCCTATATGCCCTCCCCCCACCCCTGGGTCTCCCCCGACCTCCGGAGCTCCTGCAGGCCCTGGGGCCCGTTGTTGGATGCACAGCTGAGTAACGCAGTAACCGCCAGGCTGGTGGTGGTGGCGAGGTGGCAGCAGGCTCCACCCTGCAGGATGGCCCGGCCATGCCCAGAGCTGACCCAGGCTCTGGCTTCATGATTCATCTATTTATTCAATCAGCCATTTCCTGGGCACTGGCACTGTACCGGGGATTATGCTGGATGTGGGTAGAAAGAAATGGAGGTGATTATTAAATCACAGTCTCCCCCCTCAAAGGTATAATGTAGCAGGAGACATCCGTTCAATCAGAAAACATTCGTTGAGCACCTGCCATGGGTCAGAGCTAAACCAGGCACTGCAGACACCATCCCTTTCCTGGGATGCTCCCAGTCCATGTTGGCCTTGAATCCTGAGCCCCTGGGATGCAAAAATCTGGGCCTTTACATGGAATAGTCTGATTCACACAACCCTTCAAAGGACAGACAGCTGTCTTCAGCTGCTGGGAAACCCCAGCAGCATGGGGCAGTCAGTGGAGAGACGACAGGCTTTGGAGGCCAGGGTTTCAATCCTGGTGCTGCCTCCTCCAACTGTGCGAGCTTGGACCACTTCCCTTCCTTCAGCGCCACCTGGAAAGGGTGGGTCATAATAGTACCACCTCAGCGTGGCTGCCAAATTAAAGAGGTCCTAGGCACCAAGGGTCTGTAAATAGTAGGTGCTCAGTAAAGTTATCTCCCTTTAGGAAGTGCCATGGAGAGCTTTCTAAAAGATTTCTTTGTGAGTGGGGGCCCACAGCTGCCAATGAGCAGGGTGTTTGGGTCCAGAACCCTCTATGTGTCTGCACTGGGGGGGGCAGAAGAGCTGGGCAGAGCCCTGCCCTCGAGCCACCCTCTGTCGCCCCGGCTGGGAAGAAAGGACACATGGGCTGTCAAGGTGCAGGTGCCCATCGGTCACAGCCACCCCTCTGCCCAGAATCCTCCAGGCACCCCTTATTCTATTCGGAACAGAAGACCAAGTGCGCTCAGTGGCCTCTCGGGCCCCCCGCCCATCACTGAGCACACCCCCTGCTTCCTCCACTCCACCCACACTTGCCGTCTTCCATCCCTTGACCACACAGGCCACCTCCCATCTCAGGGGCTCCTGCCTAGAACAGGAACAGAAATGCAAGCCACAAGTACGAGCCACAGATATCATTTTTAAAAATAGATACAATGTAAACCTCTCTAGAAGCCACATTAAAAAATTTTTTTTTGTAGACTACAAGGGGTGACAGTGTGATTGTGAAGACCTTGTGGATCACACCCCTTTATCTAGTGTATGGATGAGCAGAAAAATGGGGATAAAAACTAAAGGACAAATGGGGTGGGATGGGATGATTTGGGTGTTCTTTTTTCACTTTTATTTTTTATTCTTGTTCTGGTTCTTTCTGATGTAAGGAAAATGTTCAGAGATAGATTGTGGTGATGAACGCATAACTATGTTATCATATTGTGGACAGTGGATTGTATACCATGGATGATTGTATGGTGTGTGAATGTATTTCAATAAAACTGAATTTAATAAAAAAATAAAAATAAAAATAAAATTTTTAAACGATGAACTTCATTTAATAGTATACTTTATTGAACCCAATCTATCCAAATATTATCATTACAACATACAACCCATGACAGAGATATTTTACATTGTTTATTTTCATGCCAAGCCTTTTACCCTCACAGCACATCTCAGTTTGTACTCGCCACATTTCTAGTTCTCAAATGCCACAGTGGCTGGTGACCACATTGGTAAGGACAGGCCTAGAATGTTCTTCCCCAGAGGTACCCATACAGCCAACTCTAGCCCCTCAGTCAGGTGTTTGCTCAAATGTCACCTTCCCTGGGAGGTCTCTGCTGATGCCCTTTTTAATACTGCAACCCCCTCCCATGCACAGACACCCCTAAGTGTCCCTCACCTAACCCTACACTCCCACAGCCCCTGCCAGCACACCGTATAAATTATTCATTCCCTGTGATTACCATCTTTCTCCCTCCACTCAAATGTAAGCTCCACGAAGGCAGGGATCATTGCCTGTTCTGTTCTCTGATGTGTCCTGAGGGCCTAGAACAGTGCCTGGTATGAGGTGGATGCTCAACACCTATCTGTTGCAAAAATGAATGAGTGCACACCCCACAACGTCCAGCAGGCACTCCTGCCAGGCACTGCCCCACTGCTGGGCGTCTCCTGGCATGACAATACTGCAGCTCAGAGAAGTTGGGTGACGCAGCACGTCAGACGGCTGGAAAGAAGCAGGGCCGGGATTCTGACTCCAAGTCCAGTATTCTCGTTAACAACACGAATCGACAGGTGCGCAGAGAAGGGGGCAAACTGATAGTGACCCAGCTGTGGGTGTTCCCCAAAGAGGTGGGCCTTGGCCGGAGAGAGCGAGGGGATGCCTGACCCCAGGTTTAGGGGAAAGGGCACTCCAGGTCAAGGGGGCAGTGGGAACCCTGACCGGGAAGCTGCTCGCTCGGCGGTTGCGAGGGGGCAGGAGCATGGAGGGAGGGAGGCTGAGGGGTGCAGGAGAGGGAGGGCCTGCGCCAGACTGGAAAGGAAGCAAGATCGCCCGAGGGACACTCGGCAGGCCCGGCAGGCGGGGAGAGCTCAGGGATGTTGCAGACGGAGGCCCAGATGCAAGTCTGTCTCTGATGTCTCTGACGTGACTAGCCAGGTGCTTCCCAACAGGTGACTCCACCTTGACTACAGGCTCCTCATGCATATGGGGCCACGTTTACCCCAGCAAAGGCTTTATGTCTGACTAACCCCAGCAGTGGGCTGAGCACAGACTGGTGACCCCAAAGAGGGCAGGGAAAGGAGCCATCAAATAAAAACGGGGAGATGGGTGGGTTTGTCCCCAACTTGGTGGCACCCTCCACAACCCAGTACGGAGGCAGAGGGAAGGATCTGGATGGGATACGGTCCCTTCACTTCCTCGACACCTTGAATCCAGACTCAAGTACTTGTGTTAGTCTAGTGAGCAAATGCAGGGCCCATCCAAACCACCACACACTCTCCTCACGGGACTGGAAATTTCCATTGGAATGTGAGGCACTATCTTCTCTGAAAATGATGTCACTGGCAGTAAACTCAGCACAGTGGTTGGATCAGGGCTCTGGAGCCACACAGTCCTGAGTTCAAGGCCCCATCCTGCCATGTGCAAGCCATGAGGCTAGAGCAGGGTGCCATGTAAAAGCACCTAGCTCAATGCCCAGCATGTTCTAAGAGCTCTATCAGTGTTAGCTATTATTACTAGTTGCTAATACTACTATCATCACCATTATTGTGTAGTGACCTACTTCTCTGCCAAGTTCCATAAAAAGTTGTATACTTGAAAGAAACTGGAATTTGGACTCCCACATCCCTGGTTTGAGTCTCAAAGCCGGTACTCTCTGGGCTGTGAGTTTAGGTTAAGTTTCTCATCCTAAGACCCAGTTTTATCGTCTGTTAAATAGGTCTAATAATACCCAACACAGGGTTGCATGAAAATAAAACAAGATGATGAATGTGAAAGTGCCGGCAAAGTACAAACAGCTATGAAGCATGACATTGCAAGTCTATAATCCCTTATCCACAATCCACAAATCCAAAAAGCTCTAAATTTCAACAGTATTTTTTTCATAACTCTTGGTGCTGAGCTCAGATCTGAACAAACAAGAGGTTTTCATCTTTATGTGTCCTACTTAGTGCAAATATTCTTTTGCTTTGCCAAAGAAACCCTAATGTGTTTGATTATGAGGTGCCGCCCCAGAATCTATAATCTTACAGGGTAGACTCCATATCATCTTTCTAAAACCCCAAAACTTCCAAATTTCAAAACACGTTCAGCCCCAAAGGTTTCAGATAAGGGATGGGGAGCCTGGGGGAAGCTGGGGTGGCTGGGGATGGATGAGGAGGTGCCCCAGGCCTCGCTGTGTATTTTCAAGAACCTTCAAGGTCCAGTCCTTCTTAGGTTACCTCTGGCTGAAGCAACTAGAAGGGCCAAGGAAGGAGCCTGCAGCTCTAGTTGCTGGGATTTCTCTCCCATTCCCTCTATAAAGTAGAAATCCCCCAACCTCGCGGGGAGGAGCCTTATCCTGTCTCTTCCGAGCTCCGAGCTCCGGGAATGAATCTGGATGCAGCCTGCCCCTCGCTGCCAGTCCCCATGGCAACCGCTCCCATCTGTGTCAGCACGAATGGATCTGCTGCTGCTAAAATTAAAGGAGGAGGGAAACCCTCACATGGTTAGCCTTTTCTGCTCCTCAGAATCCACACTGTGGGGGATTCGAGGAGAGCTGCTACCTTGGGAGCGGTTTTCCTGGTGTTCAACCGTGCTGGTTGCCGAGCGGGTCCTGGGAGGAAAGCGAGCTTCCGGCGGCAGGTGTGAGGAGAGGCCCACCCTGAGACGGAAAGGACCCTCAACATCTACCCTGATCTTGATCCTAAACCTCTTCAGACAGCTGCGTTTTTAATGCTCTCTGGAGAAAAATACTCTGTGAACTCTCCTGGTACCTCACTCTAGGATTTATTGAGTCTTACCGAGTCCACCAGGAAGACAGGACTATTTTTAAAATTTCATTTGGAAGGATAAAGTAGGGGAAGGAATTCCAGAGGGAAAAGAGAACTGACATTTATTGAATTTCTTACTATGTGTCCTGAGACTTTATAGACATTATCTCCTTTAATTGGCACTAGGAGCCTTTGGGTTTTTGTCACCATTTTTATGGATGGGGAAAGGAGGCTCAGACAGGTCCATTCGCTTTTCCAAGGACACACAGCGGTTGAATACTAGTGCTGGGATCCAAACCCAGCTTTGGTCAGCTTTTCTACCTGTGCTTTCTCCACTATTCCACATGCTGCTGACCCACGTGTGAAGAAAATTGGCTCCTCATTTGCCAGAGCCTTGAGGTTACCACTGGTGAGTCCCAGGAGCGCCAAGTTCAGGAAGGTTTGGGGAAGAAAGTAGTCACACCACAACTGGGGGATATGACAGGTGTGCACCCCAACAGGAGCCAGGCATCGTGGCTTCTTCCTGTGAGTCTGTAGCGCCTCGGGGGAGAACCCTGGTCGGGCTTCTCCTTTCCACCCCTTTCCCCACAGAGGAAGTGGCTGGAGGCACTGCCCCACCTTCCCTTTCCCCAGGTCCTCTGCGTGACCTTGGCCGGGAGCTTCCCTGCAACATTCCCACCTGCCCCTTCCCTGTGAGTCCTGCCCTGAGCCAGGTGGTGGCCTGGTCCAGGCCGGGGTCCTGGCTGGACATCCTCCCCTCTAAATCCTGATGGCAGAAAATGTAAATCTCTGGATAACACAGCAACATGCACCCAGAATCAAGGCGAGGGCAAAGACTTCCTCCCAAATTTGCTCAGAAAATAGACCCATTGGCGCCTTGTCCCAACTCCTTTCCTGCAGGGAAATAACGTCGCGGCTTCCACGCTCTGGGCCCGGCCTAACTCTTCCATCTGGGGTTGCTCCCTTCTCCTTCTCAAACCTCTTTGCTCCAAACTCCTCTCTCTGCTGTTTCCCACGCCTGCCCCCAACTCCAAGCTCCTGGCGTTTGTTCCCAATGTGCCTTCAGCTAGAAATGACCCTTCCAGTATCTCCGGAAGTCCCCACCCACCCACGCTCATGGCCTTGTCCCTCAGCCGGGCGACTGGCCCTCCCTGGGGCTCCTCACACTCTGACTGGCCTCAAAGGACACTCAGCACGTTTTACCTCACAGTAAATCTGTGCATGCTCTTTCCCCCACCCCACCAAGTTCCCCCAATAGAAATACATTTTGCCCTGGAGGAAATTCAATAGTGATTATTTGTTAAGGGATGAATGTGGAATCGGGGCACCAGACATATTGGCACTCTGCACGGTCTGTTGGGCGTCACGTGATTGGGCCTCCTTTGCAGCTTCCTGTCCTGTCGCTGTCCCTTCGCTTGCCACAGTCCAGCCGCCCTGGCCTTCCGTTGGGTCTTCCCAGCCTAGGTTCTTCCCGATCCGGGGCCCTTTGCACGGGCTAGCACCATTCCCAGAACACAATTTCCGGAGCTTGTCACAGGCCTGACGTGCTCCCTCCTCAGGGCGGCCTTCTCTTATCTAAATTGTGCCCCTTCTTCAATGCTTTCTGGCGTTTATTTTCCTCAAGCTCTGCTGACCCACAGAAGGCTGGATGTGGGCTCTTGACTGACTGGTGCTGAGCCAACTGGCCTCTCTCAGCTGGCTCCTTGTGCCCGTCAGAGGCCACCCTTGGGTGGGGGCGGGGGTGTGAAGGCTGGTCCCAATGGAGACCCAGGGAGGTCCTAGAAATGAGCCTTAAAAATCCATCTGGAGGTTCCTGGCTTGCAAGAAATGGTGAGAGAGGAAAGGGACAACAGCCCAGATCTGTGGAATCACAGAGCTGACATCCAGCCTTCCTGTCCAGCCCTCAAGGCAAAGAGGCCTTGGGGAAGGGGACTTGGGGCCTGTCCTCGTGAGCACTCTATCCGACCAACTGGGGCTGAGCGGCCAAGCAGAGCTTCTCATGGGCCAGGCAAAGGCTTCCTTGGGCTGTGCCGTGACCACTCTGGTGGATGGGAGAGGAAGCAGGGACATGTGGATGTTAAAAATGTCAACCATTCTGCAGCCAGAGCTCTGCTCCTTGAGCAGAAAGCAGACGTGAGGACACATTCCCGGTTTCCAGCTGCCTGCTCCAGAGAAAAGTGCCTCCTCCCCATAGGAAAAAGTGGCCTCTGAGCAGGAGGTGCCCACGTGTGCACGGATATGTGTGCATCTTCACCTTGATAGTCTGCAACGGCAAAAGAAGGTGTGTATGTTGGAAGGTGGGGGGTACAACCTAGATGTGTATCAATAGGGGAATAAATAACTTTTGGTGTGTTAAGGTATATCACACAATAGAATAGATGTAGCTTTTAAAAACAATGAAGTAGATCTATATTTCTGGACTTGAAAAATGTCCACAGTGAATAAAGCAAGTTGCAGAGCTATATATCTACTATTATGCAGTTTTTGTAAAATAATAGCTGTGTATATGTGTGTGTGTATATATATATACATATATATATATATATATATATGCATTTGATTAAGCATACACATAAAATAGTCTGACCTATTAACCACATCAATTGTTAATTGTCATCACCTCTGAGAAGGGAAGGTGGTATTGAAGAGGGACAAGGAAGAAGGGAGATAATATTTTTTACTTTATACACTTCTTTGAATTTTGATATAAAGACTAGGTAACATTGCTGTAAAAAAAAAAAGTGAAAAATAAAGAAAATAATCACAAAAACTGCCCAAATACCCGTGTTCTCCCACAAATGAGCAATATACTATAATGTTTCCAGAGACCCACCTCAAAAAGCAAGAAAAAATTGCCAGTTGCATTTTTTAATTGAGATATGAATGAATTTTTTTTGTCCATTGCCTAATTAGAAAATCCTGGACCTCTACATTCATTTTAATTCCCTTAATAAGATAGCTTCCAAGCAAAGTAAAAGAGATCTCTTCCCACTCAATTCACCCAAGCTACAGAATGAACCAAATCAGGGATTTGTCTCTATAAGAAAGGACAAATTTTAGAAGGAGGGTGTAAGGAAGGAGGGAAAAAGGAATCAGTAAATGTCAAAAGAGCTATCTCTATTATTTGGCTCATTTTAGCAGTTTAGCTATTTATTTATTTCTCATTATCTGAGCAGGAGAATGTAAGAATCACAAAACTCTAGAGGTGTAAAATCAAGACTTGCAACTGTAATGAGCTGAGCAGGCGCCACTGGCTGTTCCCCCAGAGCCGTCTGCCCAACCCACTTCTGCCAGCCAGTCAGGTGGGCTCTGCTGAGCATTGGAAATAATTTTGGGGTCCCCACCCACAAGAAAGAGAAGACAACCTGGAGAGAATACAATAATAACCAGAGACCACCCGTGTCGGGCTGCACTGTGCAGTTTACACAGCCCCTCATTTGAGCTGTCAACAGCTTTGAAAAGGAGAATGATGGAGTTCTCATCATGCCTATCTTATATATATATGGAAACAGAGGGTCATAGAGTAAGACATGGCTAGTAGAATGACAAAATGTGCAGGGCACATTAACGGCAAATAATCCTGAAGAAAACACAGAGCTCTGTAGCTATTTGGGACAAAGTCCTCCATTGCAAAACTTGAAAGTTCAAACTATTACTTTAGAAAAACCCAGCATGCTGTTCTTACAGGGGACTGGGAAAGCAGTCCCACCCCCACCCCCACTTCTAGGTTATCCATTTCAGATAAATGGCACAATTTAGATGAAAATAAGTCCAAATTCTGAAAAGTAAGATTATTGAGAGAAGTATTTAAATCATACTCTAAAAACGGCTGCTCCCACAGAAAACTGGAAGGTGCAAGAGAAATCCCGAAGATGGGCTTTAACTTTAGCATGACCTCAGCTTCCTAATGCATTCATCACCGAAATGGAACAGATCTATTCCTGCAGGGGCAGAATTACACAGTTATCCACGATCCAATGTCAAATAGGTTATCCCTTGATTAAGGTCTCGGCGTGGATGAGAATTTTATTGGAATGATTTCCATTATCTGCACAGCAATTCATCACAAATACATTTAGCCCAGTGTATTTCAAATATTATTTGATCGCACATATAAATGTGGGCATTTAATTCCTTTTAATCAAGAAATGAAACGCATCTCCCCGGCTTCCTCTCCTGGGACTGTTCCATCCTAGGAAATTCCCATGTAAGCCAGGTTCAGACAAGCCCGCGGTGGGAACTCCACTCGTCGAGTTCTGTCTTCTTTCCCCAAAGCTCCCGCCCTGATTTAAGACCATTGAGTTGAAAGGGAAACTTACAATCAAAGAAAATGTAAACAAGAATAATCCCTGTCGGCTTAATGGAGAGATAGAGAAGCTTTAAAGTGCTTTAATTAGTAGGGGGTTTATTCTGCAACAGTTCATTAGCAGTCAGTGTAAGTTCCAAAGGATCCCTAAGTGTCACTTGGACTGCGCCTCCTCGCCTGGGTCAAAGGCGGCAGGAACAAATATTTTTTCCCCTTCGCGGATGGACGGGGTGCCAACTGGCCAGAGAGGCGGGCAGTGGACAGTTCCCTGCAATCCTCCAACCATGAACTCTAGGACTTAGACAGGAATGAATGGCCAAGTGTCCCGGGTGAGAGGGAGCCAGAAATCAGGCCGAGGTGGTTTCAGCTTTGCTGACAGAGACAGCTCTTCCACTGCCAGGATGTGCCACTGTGTGGCAAGTGCAGTGACCCAGACTTAGGAAATCTGAGGAGACCATTTGTGCTTGGAATATGAAAAAAGGTGGCCCAGGCACCAGAGGCTGCTTGTGGGTAGGGGCCAAGTCTCGCTCCCCATAAGATCTTACTAACAACTTCGAGTCCGGAACATCTGATGATGTTGGTGTGGGACTCAAACAGTAACGTGCAATGACTTTGTATCATGTTATAAATGCAGGAGTCAGTGAAAGTCGGAAGGGGCTTAGGTAAGACAGCAGGTGGGTCTCAAAACCCGAGCTGAAACGATGGGATTCAACCTCCAACCTGTGACCATGCGCTTGAAAAAAGAACAGTTCTCTGTTCCCAGAAGTCCCAGAAGCCACGGTTTCTGCCCTTGGCACCCCAGCTTTCCTGATTTCCTCTTGATTGGGGCACTCTGCTGAGGTGTGATAAAGCCAGTATTTCTAGCCCAAACACGGAACTGTCCTTTAACACCTTCCTGAATTGAAGATTAGGTGATGTGGCTACTCTGACAACTCAAGAGGTCAGTGACTGAAGAGGAGCTAAAGAAGCCAGAAAAGATAATAGTGAAGGCCCTAATGGAGGCCTCTAGAGCATTTCTAGCTTTTTATAAAAGCGTGAGCAGGCAGGAGCAAGATCTAATGAACATGGACCCTGCTGGATGCCCGGAGAGCTGCTCCATCCCCTCTGCGGTGGGGCCTTGGGTGAAGCTCTTGACCTGTTTCAGCCTCCAGTCCTTTCTATAAAACGAGTGGGTTGGACCAGATGTTCTGTCCTCCTGCTTTTGTGTTCCCGAGCCTTCGAGTCCCCTCTGGGAGGCTCTTGGGCTGCAGCTTCAGAACATGGCCAGCCCAGGGCTCTCCGTTTCCAAGGCCAGGCTGCCAGCGGGAGCCCAGCTCGGAGAGCCCACGGTGAAACTTACACTCTCGCCGTTACCCCAGGGCTCACGGCTCTACACAACTGCCTGCTCGTGCCCCTTCGAGCTCAGTGACTCCCTTTAAGTGTGTGTTGCAGGACTGAGGAAGGAACTCGGGTGCTTTCCTTACCACCCTTCCACTCATGTGGAGCAATTTCCTCACCCTTCCCACTAAGAGCCTGGGGACAGTGCAAGCCTGAAAATCAGCAGGCAGCACATCTGTCGGGAAAGGCCATCACATCTTTTATGTCGATGACATCTGCGGGTTCTGTGGGATTTCACAGGCTGTAGCACCCACATCTGGGTTGGGTGGGATTTATTTTTATTACACTACCCATTTGCCTATCCCCTGGCCTAGAACCGTGCAGTCCTGAATACAAAACTGCACCAGGGATGGGCTGGGTTTGGCCTTTGGGCTCTTGGGATGTTTTCAGGAGGAGAGAGGATAAGGAAATATTGTTCAACGTGAAAAAGCCAAAAGCATAAAGATGTTCATCCCAGCAGGACGTGTATTAGAGAAAAATTTGGAAACAACTTAAATGCCTAACAAGAGAGGAATGTTTAGCATCAGTGAAAGCTCTGCTAAGCTGTCATAAAACATAATTATGAAAGACACATAACCATAACAGGGAGTGATTTGAATATTATATTAAGAAGGAGAACACAGAATTGTATGCCTACTATGATTACAACCATATATTTAAAATTGTTTCAGGAAATGCGGAAATAAATGTAAATATATTTAAACACTTGACACAGGGAGATTATGAGTGTTTAAAAAAAACTCCTTTAATATTACATTATTTTTCTAATAACATTGAAGGGAAAAATAAGGAAACTGGAGAGAAAGGGGTCCTAAAGAGGGGTTTCTGAGTCCCGGCTTCTCGTCCTCCCTCTGCTGCCATCTCACCCCACAGTCCTGGGTGAACCCCTCTGAGCCTCAGCTTCCACCACTATACGCTAAGTAAGTGGCATGATGTGGTTGCCTGGGTAACTTCTGGATTTGATTTCCTACATAGTTTTGTCCATTCACAAACAGTGATTATTGACTGAATTGGTCTAACCTCAACTGCCAATATTCACCAAATCAGGAACTGGAAATATGGCCACAACCATCTGTGTAGACTGTGCTCTCCCAGATCAGAACAACTTCCCACACACAATCCCAGCTGTGCTCGACTCTCCTGGGCACAAAAAGAAGCTGCTACATTGCTTCCAGGCTGGGTTACTGAGCCCTTCCCCACATTTAGATATGATTTACATTGTCATTTAAAAATAAAACTATCCTATGTCTAAGAATTGCACTATTTACAATAGAGCATTTCCTAATTTTTTGGGGGGGATATTTAGAAAGTTACTTCATATTTACATAGCATCTGACACTAATAAAACACTTGTTCCAATCTTAATGATTAGATTAAGGTACAAATTTAGGGCTCCACCCACCAGCCTGGCATATTTCTTATTCATTCTAAATCTGTTTGAAATAAGTTATCAGACTTCACCACCCTTCAAAGGTGATGTGTGGAATCTATTTTTTTCCCCTTTTACAAAGAGGCACTTGCCAGTAACATTTTAGCTCTTTCCCTAGACTCAGGAGGTTATCCTCTTTTCTCTCTCAGTGCTGGGACTGCTGCCAGCTTTGAGGGAAGTGAGAAATTACTCACATGTTATATGGGAAAGAACTCTAATATCCCTTGTTTCCCTCAGAAATTTGCAGTTGGTTGCCTACTAAGAAATATGGCTTACTCCGAAGAAATACAAGTATCTGCTTATTAATGGAATCCGGTCAACACTCATCATCTATCTACAGGGTAAGTCCCAACTTTCTCAGCCTCAAAAACAAGCCTTAGGGATCTGGTGCTCACCTCCCTTCCAGCTGCACCCCTAAACTGTTCCTCACCACCCAGCTCTGCCCCCTGCTGGGATGCCTTACCCAAGTCCTCCAGAATCCCCCTCTTCCTTTAAGGCTCTCCTGTGAAGCTTTCCTGGCCCCTCCAGGCACAGCCTCACCTTCCTGACACCCAGAGCTGTTTGCACAAACCTCTAGGAGCATCAGCACTTACCAACCCTCTTCTCCTTCAGGTTGACCTCTGTGCTCCCCTGTTCCAGACTGCGAGCTATTTAAGGGCAAGGTCTATGTCTTCATCATCTCTGTATCCTTGGCAATGGACAAGGTTCATATTTCATTCAGCAGATCCTTACGGCACGCCCACTCTGTGTGCTGAGTACCACAGAACACGGTTCCTGCTTGGAAGGAGCCCACATCCCAGTGCAGAGCACGCTCGATAAATGCACAGCACATGGTGAGTGCTGAGCAAATGGTTGTTAAACGTGGAAGGTGGGTGTGTGCCTGCCTGCTATAACTACACCAAGCCTTGTACTGATCTGTTTCATCTGGGAAGAAGCACTTTTGGTTTTCCCCATTTTATGGGGAAGACTAACTAAAATTCCCAAAGGGATAAAACAATGTTGGCCAGGTGTGGAAGAGTGGAGAGTGGCCGACGGTGGAAAGATCGGGGGCTGCAAAGGAAGACAATGACCCCCAATGGTGCCCAGGAAAGAGTGCCTGCCAGAGGTCAGGCGAGTCCCCAGTTTGTAGTAACCTTTCCATTCAGGTCCACCTGGAATCAATGGCCACCCCGGACCTTTCCTCAGAAGAGCCCCCCTGGACTGCCAGTGGACTGGGAGCTGCATGCTGCCCGTCTTCCCCCATCCTCTCCAGACCCCAGCTCAGATCATCTCTTCCAGAAGAAAGCATATTTGGAGTAAGGTGACTCACCTGTGCTCTCTGCTCTGCTGCATCTGTCCTCACCTCTCCTTGGCACTTAGTCACTTAGTCTATCCGAGTTCAGCAGTTCTGTCACAGGTGTCTTCACTCACTTCTTGGGCAGGTGTTCAGCACATCCACGAGATTGGGGTTTCCCAAAGTGGGGTCCACAGGGGCTCTGCCTCAGCATCACTTGGGGAGCTTGCAAAAATGCAGATTCCCAGCCCCACCCCAAAACTACTGAATCAGAATGTCTGAGGGCAGGACCCAGGAAACTGTATTTTCACAAACTCCCCAGGTGAGTCTTAAATTTGCTGAAGTGTGAGAATCACTAAACTCCAAGCTTCTTAGTCCAGGGAATCGAGACTTCTCTTTGGTGGATGGGCCGAGGTGTGCCTGGAGGACATTGTCCACATGCACTCGTGTTTGTACCAGCTCTCCACGTTCCCTCAGGTAAAAAAACAGTCACTGAAGTCAAATTTATTTTTTTTAAAAAAAGGAAACACATCTTTAAAAGCAAGTAGAGTTATGTTGCTGATCAGACTCTAATGCCCTGGCTCACTGGTTTATGAATGGTGGGTTAATATAAATACGTTATTTGAGAAAGAGAACTCACATTATAGGTGAACACAGAGGTTGAACTTGGCTGACCCAGGGGATGCTGCGGAAGTCTAAGGACTAATGAAACCCGACCCAGATCCCTAGCTGCAGATGCACCTGGCGCCCGGTTGTTGTTATCCATAAATGACAGCCGTCAGCAGAGGGGGTTTTAAATGTGGGGGTGCTCATCGGAACTTCATCTTGTCATGTTATTATCACAGTCATTGAAAAGGATCTTAATGGGATGAACATACCATACTCTTCCCAGCCCACAGTAAGGCAACCCTAGACGGACAGCTCTAAAACGTCAGGAAGTATAAAAAGCTTTCCGTGACGTAAGTCAAGTAGCCCACACTAGAAAGAGACAGACACGGTGAGGTTAAGTGACTTCCCTCAGGCTACAAAGTAATTCCCCAGCAGAGGCAGGAATACGATCCTGGTCTCCGTGGTCCCACTCGGACAGTATCTCTTTTTAGACCCTGCAGCCTCCTCAGTGAAAGGGGAGACTTCAAATAAACAGTAAGCGCAATAGGCTCTGTCCCCTGCTAACAGAGGCAATGCGCAGCTGCCGCCTGCATCCTCTGAGATTTAAGGCCAGAAATACCTGGAACTGAACAGAGGCCTCGGAGGCCACCTGGCCAGTCCTGCCCCCATGGGGATCAGTCCTGCCATCATTAGAGATCCAGGGAATGGTCCTGGGGGCGGTCTCTGGAAGGTTCCAAGCAACATCTGCCTCACTCAAGGGCCACAGAACTGGCTTCCCCCACACTCCCCAGCCAACCCCTTCTCCTCTGTCTTGCGCTTGCCTCACTCTGTTGCAGGGACTGAAATCTTGTACAAATTCTAGAAGCTTTTCTCTGTAACACATCTACATCCTTTCCCACCATAGTGTGGGACGTCGGTGTTTAAGTGTTGCCGAATCTGCCCTCTGAACCTTTCAACAATTGTGTTTAACAGCTCAGGACAGCGAGGAAGGCTTTTGGCAGCCAGTGTTGGTTAACCACCCCCAACCCTTCGTCCTTGTTCTTCCTTTTACCAGAACTCTGATCTTGATGATTTTCTTCCCCTCAGGGAAGGTGACCAAACTCAGACTCAGGGTAGATTCCACTTCCCCTACATCAATCTCAGCAACCCCATTCCTCTGGCCAGAGATTCATTTTAGACACAGCAACGTGGTGAAGTCTGGCCATAGACATGGCAGAAGCCTGTTGGGGGCTTATAGAAAAGAGACACAGGCAGGAAGACAATCTCTTCTTCCTCTGGATGTCGTCATATCTCAAAACGACACTGGGAGCAGTGGCAGCCACCTGGCAATCGCAGCGAGAGCCAGCCTGACAGTCTGAGGACGGCAGAGCAAAAAGATGGCAGGAACTTGGGCCTATGGTGTCATCTTTGAGACATCAAATTAACCAATCCTACAGTCACATTACTCAGAGGCTTCTTGTCAAGTGATACATTTTCCTTATTACATAGGCTACTTTGAAGTGTGTTTTCTCTACTTGTGGCCCAAAGCATCCTAACTGATTAGCAATCTCTCTTCTCAATATGGTTTTAGCATTTAAATAATGAGACAGAATATAACCAACACCAAGTTCCAAACTACACATAGGACCAACATTCTACACAATAGTGATTTCCAATGTTAAGCGTTTTAGAAATTCTTATTGATTGCCTGGAATATAAACTGAACTCTCTCAATTTCTAAAGTTTTTAAATCCACAGCAGAGCTTTATACAGTTAGTCAAAAATAAATGGCCCCAGGGTAAATGGGAAAGGTTTTTTTCAGGATGTTTAATGACTCTGGGGAAAGGTCACTCACATAGTGTCACTTTGTTTATCAGCTTAAGCCAGCAGGGACAGGAGGACTTGTGTATTAACCAAAGGCCATGTTCCTTTTGCTGGAATATTGTTTAAATTCAGAAAGACACAAATCACTTTTGCTTGAAGTTAGATACTCTGGAGGTCAAATCATGACTTACGAAATATGACAAATAATCTATGTCTTTGCAGGCTCAAATGTGAGCAGAGATGTAGAGAAAGATACATGGATTCATGTGGAATTATCATCCTTCTGTGGGTCTAGAATTTGCTTTTGGCCTCCTTGATGCTTAGTTTCTGATAATGGAGGCAGACAGAAATTAACTTAACATTCTAGCCAAACAAACAAACCATGACCAAACAGAAGGTCCCTCAAACCAGGAAATGTAGCTCAGGTTTGTGGGATGGGGGTACTTCTAGAGTAGCCCTCTAGGAACTACAACTAGGTTCCCGGGATGAAGCCGTCTCTGACAGCCCCCACCAGTGAGCTCTGCATGGTGCCTGAACTTCCACAGTATCTGTTGCCTGGATCACTCACAGATTGCCTAACAAATACAGCTTCGTGTTGCACTTTTAAACATTAATACCTTATCTTTCTGTCCAAGCTGTAAGGTTTGGAGGATATGGATTGTAACTTATATTTGTACCCCCATCATACTTTTGGAAGGGACATAAAATAGACATGATAGTAAATAAATGACAAGGGACCAATGCCACACTTACGAACTACATAGGAGAGATGGACTCATTTCACTAGTGGGCAGAATATGACCAACCCCTTGCTCATAGCAGGCACCATACCATATACCAGCAATAAGTGGTATCATTGGGAGATGTGGGTGAATAAGGCCAGTTTAATCATTAAGAAAGAATACCAGTAGTAAAGTTAAAGTGTGTCCACACCCATCCTTTCTATCCCAAAGGTCACACTGTGACCTCAGGGTACAGGTCTTTTTGGTGTCAGGAGTTTAGGTTGCAAGCACTAATTGGTGTGATCAAGATCTAGAAAAACAGGACCAATAATTCTGGTCTGAGGTGCAACAGCTCCTTGACCCTGCAAAAATCCACAGGCCCACTCTGCAGAGCAGAGGACCCCAATCCCACTGGTTCCACCATAATTAAGCCTTTCTCCCTGGACTTTCTGAAGCACCCAAGAGCAAAGACAGAGGATCTCTCCCAGCAGCCTGAGTCACACATGCTTCTGGGAGAGAAATGACATAGCCACTGACTTTGTGGAGTATTGGGGCACGGACACAGGCCTGCCCTCACGAGCCAGATGCTTAGAGTCTAGGTTCTGGCTGGATGGAGGAGAAACCCAAAGACTGTCCAGTCTGTTACAGTCCTCTAAGAGGGCTTTACGTGAAACCCCAGCAACTGGCCATTCTGCTGGAGGGATAAGGCTTTGGGTGGGAAGTCAGCATTATCATGGGAAAGAAAAGTAACCTCTACATAGAAGGGCCATGCACAAGGAAGGGACAGGGACAGACTGATGGCAAACGCAGGAGACGTGGAGTCAGATAATCAAGGTTCAAATCTCACCTCTGCCATTTTCTAGCAGGACAACCCTATGCAAGCCACTGTTTTATCTTCCATAAAAAACCTTTATTTTCTCTTCTGCAAAGTGGGGACAATAATGTATAATAATAGCTAACATTCACATAGCATCTTCCATGGACCAAGCAATGTCCAAGCACTTTACATAGATTAACACTTTTAAGTGACTACTTCTCATGGTTGTTGTGAGGCTCAAAGGAGATGACTGTGAAAGTGCCCATTAAAGCGTTAGGCACGAGACAAAGGTAAATTAACTAAATGTCGGATCTACCTTCCCATTTCTCTTTCTCAAGAGGCTACGTTGGTCTCAGGATCCGCATCACAAACAGTCTAACCTGTTCTGATTGTGAGACAGCCTCTCAGAAAGAGGCATGATCTTTACCTACACCCTAATTTTTTTTTTTATCTTAGGAATTTTTGTTTGTCTCAAACTTCATTTGTTCATTTATTTATTACACAAATGCATATTGAGTAACTTCTGTGGTGCAGGCTGCTTCCTGCAGAGACATCAAAGACCTGGGAGAGGTGCAAACAATGGCAACACAGGCTGGGGACTCGGGACAGAAGCCACAAGGTGAGCCTGAGGCCAAGGGAGGGCCCCGGGCCCCACTGGCCTGAGCTCCCCACTGGGAGTCCCGAGAAGGCTGGCATCCAGCCTTGGCTCTGTCCAGGGGGAGGGAAGCCAGCCCTGTAAAGTGCGGAAGGCTCTACAGGCCATTCCATTCTCAATTCTGTGAGATTTTTTTCTCTTGCCCACATCCTCACTTTTATTCGTTCATAGTCGTTCCACAAATACTCTATGTATAGCGAGCTTCCTATGTGCCCCATACTACAGGGATGCAGTGGAGAATGAGATGTAGTTCCCACCCTCAAGATGCTCACAGTCCAGGGGCAGAAGATGGACAATAATGAGCAATTGCAGTGCAGTCTGCCCAAGGCACTGGTGCAGTGTGTGTGCGCACGTGTGTGTGTAGGAGGGGTCAGCAAAGGCCTTCCGGAGCAAGTTATGTCCCAGCTGCGAAAAGAATGGGAACCAGCCAGGAGAAAAGGGCAGGAGCTGGGGGTAGGCATGTCCAAGCCTATCTGAAGTGCCAAGAAGCGGCAGCGCACGTGGCTGTGTAAAAGGCTGAGAGGGCATCTCTCTCTGGCTAAGCCAACTTGAAAGGTGAAATCACTGCCCTCCCCCCTACGTGGGATCAGACACCCAGGGGAGTGAATCTCCCTGGCAACGTGGAATATGACTCCTGGGGAGGAATGTAGACCTGGCATCGTGGGACGGAGAACATCTTCTTGACCAAAAGGGGGATGTCAAAGGAAATGAAATAAGCTTCAGTGGCAGAGAGATTCCAAAAGGAGCCGAGAGGTCACTCTGGTGGGCACTCTTATGCACACTTTAGACATCCCTTTTTAGGTTCTAAAGAATTGGGGTAGCTGGTGGTGGATACCTGAAACTATCAAACTCCAACCCAGAACCCATGAATCTCGAAGACAGTTGTATAAAAATGTAGCTTATGAGGGGGTGACAATGGGATTGGGAAAGCCATAAGGACCACACTCCACTTTGTCTAGTTTATGGATGGATGAGTAGAAAAATAGGGGAAGGAAACAAACAGACAAAGGTACCCAGTGTTCTTTTTTACTTCAATTGCTCTTTTTCACTCTAATTATTATTCTTGTTATTTGTGTGTGTGCTAATGAAGGTGTCAGGGATTGATTTGGGTGATGAATGTACAACTACGTAATGGTACTGTAAACAATCGAAAGTACGATTTGTTTTGTATGACTGCGTGGTATGTGAATATATCTCAATAAAATGAAGATTAAAAAAAAAAAAAAAAAAAAAGGCTGAGAGGGCAGTGTTGATGGCATCCAACGCAGGAGCTCCTGTGCACCTGACGGTGATTAGCCAAATGACACCTCCTGCTTTTCCAAACCAGGGGACAGGGGCACCCCCTAGAAAGGTTTAAAGAAGGCAAATAAATACAGCCAGAGTGAATTACTCTTTGGACTCCAAACATTGGTCCTGGACAAATCCTCAGAGATCAACACACCCAGTCCCCTCACTCCCTGACGCACGGAGGTTCACTTGTGCAAGATCCTGCAGACGAGCCCAAGACCTTCCGCCTCCCAGTCCACTGCTCTTTCCCTCTTCAGTGGCATGAAGATACTTTCCCACGGCAAATCATACTTCCATGAAACAGAAGACACAAAAGAATTGTTTGATTTCCTGACACCGGTTATAAAGGTCCTCCCTTGCATTAGGGTGGTACAAACACTACTTAATTATTTTATCATTAAAATATTGCCAAATACATAATTTTCATCTGCAACACTTTAGTATGAATTTTGAGACAATCATTTTGAAAAATCAGATTTATATATGTTTTCTTTTGCTTTGAAATTAGAGTGGCCTCTTCATGAAATGAGCTCTATGTTAAGGCCTTAATCAGGAAAATAGGATCCATCTGTAAATCTGAAAGCCTTATCTAGTAGCCCTCCAAGTCCTGCTATGACCACACTTCAAAGCCTACTTGGAATTCTTGGGGGTACAGGGGGGAGGTGCAGGCGAGAGCTGCATTTTCCATGCATGGAGCTAGAACAGTATGATCTGCAACCCCCCTATCTCTATCCCCAGTGATCTCAAGAGTCTCCTCAAAAACGCACCCCCGCCATCCCCACCGCCATGATGCCAGCACGTCTTACAGCCAAGGAAAGAAGAGACAAAATTAATCATTACTATTTATTGATCTCTTTCCAGGGCCCAAGCTTAGTGCTAGACAATATCATGTATCATCTCCACTAATCTTCATGATTCTACGAGACGGGTTTTTAATTCCATTTTAAAGATGAGGAAACCGAGGCCTAGCAAAGTTAACTTGGTAGAGCCAGGATTCAAAGCCAGTCTTGTCTGTCTTAAAAGGGCATGATTTTTTCCAGGACATAATTTAAGTGGTTGTCACAGTGCTAGATGCTTCACAGATCTTATCTTACTGAATCCTCACAATGTCCCTCAAAGGAAAGTATTATCAGGCCCATTGCACAGAGAAGGTTTAGAGGTTTACACAAAGCTATGTACTCACTGGGTGGAGCAGCCAGGGGGATCGAGTCTGTATTCCACTTAACTGAAGCAAGAAGCCTGAAGTGTAGGCTGACAATTTAATCCAACCATCGTCAATGCAAATTGACAAAGCGAATTTTTAAAAATATCTCTGATCCCTGAAACAGAAACACTGGAAATGTAGGCTGCATCTCTCTGTCAGATTTCATACTATAAGCAGAGCTGATATTCGATATGAACCAATTTTCTCCTGCTTGGTAAATTTCCACCCCAAGTGTTGCTCTGCTGTCACTGCAGCCTCACCCCTGCTCCCATGACTCTCAGAACCAATCACAGACCAGCAACTAAAAGGCCTTGCCTGCCCCAGCAGGGCTGTGCCTTACTTGTCCTGAAGTACTCTGAATAACTCTCCTGCCTCCAGGATTCTTCAATTCCCAGTCAGTGCTGCTCTGCATTGCCCAGCAGCCAGCTCCCACTCCCTCCCTCTCGCCGGCCGTGAATCCGTTTTGTATCTACAGTTTTAAGCCTCAGTTATGTGCACAAATGTAGCCTTTGTAAAACACTGCTCATGGCAAGTGTACCCACTATTTATGGTCACATCCCTTAGAGGGTCAAGGCTGGGGAACTGGACTCTTTCTAGAATCCAGGTCACCCTCTGGACCACCTAAAGACCTCTCTGATGGGTCAAACTGGTGAATCCAATACCTGGGAGGCCCAGAGAACTAAAGGATGTGTGGTCATGGGGCACAGGGGCAAGATGAGCAGAAAGGGGAAGGCAAGGGGGAAAGTGTGCCAAGAGAGCTGCAAGAGGGAGAGCTGAGGGCAGGAAGTGGGGGACAAAGGGCCCGGGCAAGTGGAGGTGGCTCTGTCTTGGAGGAGCTGCAGCAGGCTGAGGACAGGGGTTGGGCATTGTGGAGTTCTGGGGGCTCTGTCAGCCTGCACACACCCCGAACATAGAGAAAACATGCTTCTGAGTGTTACGCGGTTCACACACTTTGAAATTACTCAGAAGGTTGGGAACTGTGCTGTACAATTATGAAGCCTACAGTCATGGAGAAACGTGATTATCCTTTGAAGTGCACATCCTAATGCCAGCTCCGGCCTCAGTCTTGGCAGGCACTAGCAGGACCCTATTAGCCAGGCCAAGCTGGCACTGATTCCATGACTAACTCACATTTACCTCCCCAGCCAAAAAAACAGACATGCCAAAGTTTAAACCGAAGAACAGGAAAGAGTAAGCCAAATTCTCTCTCTTTTTAAGTCCATGTTGTATCATTCAACATGATTATTTCAGGATTTCCTCAAAGTATGTTACTGAAAGGGAAATTCCTTTCCTTTTTTGTTCCTTTGGCTGTCCAGCGGCCAGCTCCTCATTCAACCACACCACACACCCCCACCCCAATACCCAGCATGGGCAGTCTTGGTAGGAGGTGGTGGTCACTTCCTTTCCTGTAAGTCATATGCTCCAGAAGCTCCTTTTCTGCCTCTGATACAACCGGGAGTGGGGTGGGCACATGCCTCGGCCAATCAGCTCAATGGATAGATGGATGGACGTGGGATGCCTGGAGGTCACAGGGTCATGGCGCCAACAAAGAGCTGCCCACCTTGTTCCCCTCAGTGTCTTCCCCTGGTCATTTGGTCTCCTGTTGACCCTGTATGTAGGCCGCCAAATTCTCCCTAAACATGCATATTCATTCTTCCTGCCCCCTTTCCCCCCAATTAGAATGCCAGAGTTGGATTCTGTTACTTGCCACCAAAAAGGCTGATATGCATATCTTTCACAATGATTTTAAAGGAACATTACAAGTTCTCTTGAGATTATGACACTAATAATGCCATGATTAAAAAAAAAAAAAAATCCATGATTGACCTATCGTCCCAAAAGATTGGGATCTGCCAGCTGATCTTGAACCCTATAAGGAAGATCCAGATAGTTCTAGAATGCAACTCCACTCATGGTGAGAGGCCAACCCACCCATAATGTCCAGACAGGCTGCAAGCTTCTAATCTCACATTTAAAGATCATCAACGATGAGAAATAGTGGGTTCCCCATTGCTAGAACTGTTCAAGCAGAGCCAGATGGTAGAGAAGGGACTACTGTTCTGGAAGAAGTTAAGTTTATGTAAAGATCCCTTCCAACCCCAAGTTTTCAAATAACTTAACTTCTATACTAGGTAAGGAATAGCCATTTAGAAAATTCACAGACCACTGTTCTGAAAAAGTGCAAAGGAAATTCTATTCAGTGTCAGGTCAAAAAGATATTTCAGCCTCACACCTTGGAAAATTGTGATATCAAAAGACATACTCAAATCCACACTGGTACATCAGCTTATATATAATAGCGATGTTGTTAAATATCCACTTGAGTCAAAATAATGGATTTTACAGAAACCCAATCTGACATAAAATGATTAATTCTGACTCAGATCCCCTTGGAAAAGAATGAGTATCTCAAAACCAGTCTTACATAGTTAAGCGTAAAGCAAGCAGTCTCAGTAAGGACAGTGTCATATCATGATGCCAGCACCACTGACTTGGCCCACAACTCACATTGCCTTGTCATGTCACTAATTTTCTGTGGCACAGTCTTTCCTCTCCAGTGAAATGCTAGGTCCCTTGAGAGGAGAGCTAGTGCCTGACACACTGTAGTGCACTTTTGCCTCTGCACAGGGCTCAGCTCTCAATACACATGAGGGCTGAATGTCTGAAATGGAGCCTAAGGTCCTTCCTTCCTTCAGGTGTAAAAGTTATGAGCTCCTAAAAGCATTAAGACCAAAGAGGATAGTAACTGTCCTTCAGTGCCTTCAATCTGGCAGTAAAGAGAAACATTAATGGGATAAATGTCGTATTAGAGGTATAAGGGGATATGGGAGTTTAGTGAAAGTTGTGATCGTTTCGGGCAGGGCCAATCAGGGTAGGCTTTATGTGCCTTGAACACAGAAGATGCCCAGTGGATGGATGTATAGATGGATGGATGGATGGATGGGTGAATGGAATGAAATTTTAACAGGCTTTGAAAGGAGTTAGGTTTGTATGGTCAAAGAAAAGAGATAAGGAAATTCCATCTGAGAGAACCACACAACCCAAGGCAACGAAGCAGGAAAGCCTCGTGCATGTCCTGGGACTCCATGGCTGGAACATCACGTCCAGCTGAGGATAAAACTATTGGCTGAAGGCAGAGCATGGTGGATCGCAAGTGCCTCGCCAAGGAGTCTGGACTGTTTCCAGACCAGTCAGGTGAAAGGAAACCTCAGAAGCCTTCTAAATTGGAGGGAAAGAACATCTATGACACACCCATTAAGTGCCAAGTGGGAGGTGAGTTTTTTAAATGAAATATTTCAAGCATATCAGTAAAGAGAGTACAAGGTACACTTACAAACCCACTGAGCTTCATCAAAATTTAACATTTTGCAATCATAGCTTCCTTTTCTTTTTGAGCAATAAATCATTTCACATACAGTTTTGAAAACTTCCTCTAAACCCTTCTCCATTCCATTCCTCTTCCTTAGCTAACTACTATGCTGAATTTGTGTTTAATCATTCCCATGTATATTTTTATGCATTTACTAGATATATATTCACCTACAAACTATATATGTATATGTGTATATAAATGTATACATGTATATAAATAATGTTTAGCATGTTTTTAAATTTTTCTATAGTTTCATACTCCAGATACTCTGCAGTTGTTTTCACTTGACATTGTTTTTTATTTATCCCTACTGACATAGATTTATTCATTTTAACTGCTATACAGAATTCCATTAAATGAATATCCACAATTTATCAAGGCATTTTTTAATGGATGTTTTTGTTATTTCCAATATTCTCACCATTTAACAAATGCTGCTAAGGATATTCCCGGCAATGGAATTGCCAGGTATGGTATGCACATCTTAAACTTTATTAGATAATACTAACTTGCTCTCTACAGAGGGTATACCAGTTTAGACACTCTCCAGCAATATAAGAATTATTACTGCTTGACAGACTTGCCTACATTTTGTGTCATAGATAGATGTGAAATGAGATTTCATTATTTTAATTTGCATTTCCTGGCTTGCTAATGAGGATGAACATCTTTTTATATATTTATCGATCTTTTGATTTCCTCTTAGAAATTGCCTATTCATATCTTTCACTCATTTTTAAAAATTGGATCACTTGTTTTTTTCCTGCTGGTTTGAAGGAGGTGCTTTATAAATTCTGAATATGAATCCTTTGTTAGCTATATGGCCTATAACTATCTGCATCTAATCTATGGCTTATCTTTTAATGTTGTTTTTGGTGTCCGTGTGCCTTGTATACATTTCTATTCCTAACCACAGCTCATGAAATGCATATCATCAATCCCATTTCGTAGATGGGGGAGCTGATCCTGCGTCACTTCCCCTGGGTCCCTGAGTTAGAAGAAGGGGTACAACTTGAGCCCAGGACTTTGTGACCCTAAGGCCTGTGCATCTCCCCACTACACTTCCACACTTCACTTACTTCCAGGGATTTGTCAGGAGACCATCAGATATTGCAGGTGAGAGGTAACAATGAGCATCTGAACCAATAAGAGGCTCATATCTCACCCATCACAATTCCTAGCTCAGAGTAAGCATTCAGTAAAGACTTGCTGAATGAATGAACAAAAACTGTTATATCCTTTATACAGGTCTACAGTCTTTTATTCAAACCCTGTGGCTCAGAAATGTTTGGACTGTAGAAAAAGTAATGAGCATAACGTGCCCACTGTAGTCTTAATCTGAAGTTAAGTGCACAAATATTCACAGTAAGTGGAATAGAGACTATAAATAACTTTAAATCTCTTTAGGTCATGTTTTGCCACCAAATGAATCTATGCCAAACTTAAGAAAAAAACTTTCAGGTTTGGACTGTGAAATTGTAGATAAGGGATTGTGGGCCCAGAGCATTGTTTTTGAACTTTTCTGACCACAACTCAGAGTGTCAGAATATATTTTCTACTGCAACTCATTACACACACAGATAGTCTCTCTCAATCTCTCTCGCTCTCTCTCTCACACACACACACCTACAAATGTAAAACAGAGAGGCGGGGCAAGATGGAAGACTGGTGAGCTGTATGTTTTAGTTACTCCTCCAGGAAAGTAGGTAGAAAGCCAGGAACTGCGTGGACTGGACACCACAGAGCAATCTGTCTTTGGGCATACTTCATACAACACTCATGAAAATGTCGAACTGCTGAGATCAGCGAAATCTGTAAGTTTTTGCGGCCAGGGGACCCGCACCCCTCCCTGCCAGGCTCAGTCCCGTGGGAGGAGGGGCTGTCAGCTCCGGGAAGGAGAAGGGAGAACTGCAGTGGCTGCTCTTATCAGAAACTCATTCTACTGATCCAGACTCCAACCATAGATAGACAGAGACCAGACACCAGAGAATCTGTGAGCAGCCAGCCCAGCAGAGAGGAGACAGGCATAGAAAAAAAAAAACAACACGAAAAACTCCAAAATAAAAGCAGAGGATTTTTAGAGTTCTGGTGAACACAGAAAGGGGAAGGGCGGAGCTCAGGCCCTAAGGCGCATATGCAAATCCCGAAGAAAAGCCGATCTCTCTGCCCTGTGGACCTTTCCTTAATGGCCCTGGTTGCTTTGTCTCTTAGCATTTCAATAACCCACTAGATCTCTGAGGAGGACCCTTTTTTTTTTTTTTTAATCCTTTTTTCTTTTTCTAAAACAATTACTCTAAGAAGCCCAATACAGAAAGCTTCAAAGACTTTCAATTTGGGCACCTCAAGTCAAGAGCAGAACTAAGAGAGCTCTGAGACAAAAGGCAATAATTCAGTGGCTGAGAAAATTCACTAAACACCACAACTTCCCAAGAAAACGGGGGTGTCCGCTCACAGCCACCATCCTGGTGGACAGGAAACACTCCTGCCCATCGCCAGCCCCATAGCCCAGAGCTGCCCCAGACAACCCAGTGTGACGGAAGTGCTTCAAATAACAGGCACACACCACAAAACTGGGCGTGGACATTAGCCTTCCCTGCAACCTCAGCTGATTGTCCCAGAGTTGGGAAGGTGGAGCAGTGTGAATTAACAAAGCCCCATTCAGCCATCATTTGAGCAGACTGGGAGCCTCCCTACACAGCCCAGCAGCCCAGAACTGCCCTGAGGGGACGGCACTCACCTGTGACATAGCACAGTCATCCCTCAACAGAGGACCCGGGGTGCACAGCCTGGAAGAGGGGCCCACTTGCAAGTCTCAGGAACCATACACCAATACCAAGGACTTGTGGGTCAGTGGCAGAGACAAACTGTGGCAGGACTGAACTGAAGGATTAGACTATTGCAGCAGCTTTAAAACTCTAGGATCACCAGGGAGATTTGATTGTTAGGGCCACCCCCTCTCCCCGACTGCCCAGAAACACGCCCCACATACAGGGCAGGCAACACCAACTACACACGCAAGCTTGGTACACCAATTGGGCCCCACAAGACTCACTCCCCCACTCACCAAAAAGGCTAAGCAGGGGAGAACTGGCTTGTGGAGAACAGGTGGCTCGTGGACGCCACCTGCTGGTTAGTTAGAGAAAGTGTACTCCACGAAGCTGTAGATCTGATAAATTAGAGATAAGGACTTGAATAGGTCTACAAACCCTAAAAGAACCCTATCAAGTTCAGCAAATGCCACGAGGCCAAAAACAACAGAAAATTATAAAGCATATGAAAAAAACAGACGATATGGATAACTCAAGCCCAAGCACCCAAATCAAAAGACCAGAAGAGACACAGCACCTAGAGCAGCTACTCAAAGAACTAAAGATGAACAATGAGACCATAGTACGGGATACAAAGGAAATCAAGAAGACTCTAGAAGAGCATAAAGAAGACATTGCAAGACTAAATAAAAAAATGGATGATCTTATGGAAATTAAAGAAACTGTTGACCAAATTAAAAAGATTCTGGACACTCATAGTACAAGACTAGAGGAAGTTGAACAACGAATCAGTGACCTGGAAGATGACAGAATGGAAAATGAAAGCATAAAAGAAAGAATGGGGAAAAAAATTGAAAAAATCGAAATGGACCTCAGGGATATGATAGATAATATGAAACGTCCAAATATAAGACTCATTGGTGTCCCAGAAGGGGAAGAAAAGGGTAAAGGTCTAGGAAGAGTATTCAAAGAAATTGTTGGGGAAAACTTCCCAAATCTTCTAAACAACATAAATACACAACTCATAAATGCTCAGCGAACTCCAAATAGAATAAATCCAAATAAACCCACTCCAAGACATATACTGATCACACTGTCAAACACAGAAGAGAAGGAGCAAGTTCTGAAAGCAGCAAGAGAAAAGCAATTCACCACATACAAAGGAAACAGCATAAGGCTAAGTAGTGACTACTCAGCAGCCACCATGGAGGTGAGAAGGCAGTGGCACGATATATTTAAAATTCTGAGTGAGAAAAATTTCCAGCCAAGAATACTTTATCCAGCAAAGCTCTCCTTCAAATTTGAGGGAGAGCTTAAATTTTTCACAGACAAACAAATGCTGAGAGAATTTGCTAACAAGAGACCTGCCCTACTGGAGATGCTAAAGGGAGCCCTACAGACAGAGAAACAAAGACAGGACAGAGAGACTTGGAGAAAGGTTCAGTACTAAAGAGATTCGGTATGGGTACAATAAAGGATATTAATAGAGAGAGGGGAAAAATATGGCAAACATAAACCAAAGGATAAGATGGCTGATTCAAGAAATGCCTTCACGGTTATAACGTTGAATGTAAATGGATTAAACTCCCCAATTAAAAGATATAGATTCGCAGAATGGATCAAAAAAAATGAACCATCAATATGTTGCATACAAGGGACTCATCTTAGACACAGGGACACAAAGAAACTGAAAGTGAAAGGATGGAAAAAAATATTTCATGCAAGCTACAGCCAAAAGAAAGCAGGTGTAGCAATATTAATCTCAGATAAAATAGACTTCAAATGCAGGGATGTTTTGAGAGACAAAGAAGGCCACTACATACTAATAAAAGGGGCAATTCAGCAAGAAGAAATAACAATCGTAAATGTCTATGCACCCAATCAAGGTGCCACAAAATACATGAGAGAAACACTGGCAAAACTAAAGGAAGCAATTGATGTTTCCACAATAATTGTGGGAGACTTCAACACATCACTCTCTCCTATAGATAGATCAACCAGACAGAAGACCAATAAGGAAATTGAAAACCTAAACAATCTGATAAATGAATTAGATTTAACAGACATATACAGGACATTACATCCCAAATCACCAGGATACACATACTTTTCTAGTGCTCACGGAACTTTCTCCAGAATAGATCATATGCTGGGACATAAAACAAGCTTCAATAAATTTAAAAAGATTGAAATTATTCAAAGCACATTCTCTGACCACAATGGAATACAATTAGAAGTCAATAACCATCAGAGACTTAGAAAATTCACAAATACCTGGAGGTTAAACAACACAATCCTAAACAATCAGTGGGTTAAAGAAGAAATAGCAAGAGAAATTGCTAAATACATAGAGATGAACGAAAATGAGAACACAACCTACCAAAACCTATGGGATGCAGCAAAAGCAGTGCTAAGGGGGAAATTTATAGCACTAAACGCATATATTAAAAAGGAAGAAAGAGCCAAAATCAAAGAACTAATGGATCAACTGAAGAAGCTAGAAAATGAACAGCAAACCAATCCTAAACCAAGTACAAGAAAAGAAATAACAAGGATTAAAGCAGAAATAAATGACATAGAGAACAAAAAAACAATAGAGAGGATAAATATCACCAAAAGTTGGTTCTTTGAGAAGATCAATAAGATTGACAAGCCCCTAGCTAGACTGACAAAATCAAAAAGAGAGAAGACCCATATAAACAAAATAATGAATGAAAAAGGTGACATAACTGCAGATCCTGAAGAAATTAAAAAAATTATAAGAGGATATTATGAACAACTGTATGGCAATAAACTGGACAATGTAGAAGAAATGGACAACTTCCTGGAAACATATGAACAACCTAGACTGACCAGAGAAGAAATAGAAGACCTCAACCAACCCATCACAAGCAAAGAGATCCAATCAGTCATCAAAAATCTTCCCACAAATAAATGCCCAGGGCCAGATGGCTTCACAGGGGAATTCTACCAAACTTTCCAGAAAGAACTGACACCAATATTACTCAAACTCTTTCAAAACATTGAAGAAAATGGAGCACTACCTAACTCATTTTATGAAGCTAACATCAATCTAATACCAAAACCAGGCAAAGATGCTACAAAAAAGGAAAACTACCGGCCAATCTCCCTAATGAATATAGATGCAAAAATCCTCAACAAAATACTTGCAATTCGAATCCAAAGACACATTAAAAAAATCATACACCATGACCAAGTGGGGTTTATTCCAGGCATGCAAGGATGGTTCAACATAAGAAAAACAATCAATGTATTACAACACATTAAAAACTCGAATGGGAAAAATCAATTGATCATCTCAATAGATGCTGAAAAAGCATTTGACAAAATCCAACATCCGTTTTTGATAAAAACACTTCAAAAGGTAGGAATTGAAGGAAACTTCCTCAACATGATAAAGAGCATATATGAAAAACCCACAGCCAGCATAGTACTCAATGGTGAGAGACTGAAAGCCTTCCCTCTAAGATCAGGAACAAGACAAGGATGCCCGCTGTCACCACTGTTATTCAACATTGTGCTGGAAGTGCTAGCCAGGGCAATCCGGCAAGACAAAGAAATAAAAGGCATCCAAATTGGAAAAGAAGAAGTAAAACTGTCATTGTTTGCAGACGATATGATCTTATATCTAGAAAACCCTGAGAAATCGACGATACAGCTACTAGAGCTAATAAACAAATTTAGCAAAGTAGCGGGATACAAGGTTAATGCACATAAGTCAGTAATGTTTCTATATGCTAGAAATGAACAAACTGAAGAGACACTCAAGAAAAAGATACCATTTTCAATAGCAACTAAAAAAATCAAGTACCTAGGAGTAAACTTAACCAAAGATGTAAAAGACCTATACAAAGAAAACTACATAACTCTACTAAAAGAAATAGAAGGGGACCTTAAAAGATGGAAAAATATTCCATGTTCATGGATAGGAAGGCTAAATGTCATTAAGATGTCAATTCTACCCAAACTCATCTACAGATTCAATGCAATCCCAATCAAAATTCCAACAACCTACTTTGCAGACTTGGAAAAGCTAGCTATCAAATTTATTTGGAAAGGGAAGATGCCTTGAATTGCTAAAGACACTCTAAAAAAGAAAAACGAAGTGGGAGGACTTACACTCCCTGACTTTGAAGCTTATTATAAAGCCACAGTTGCCAAAACAGCATGGTACTGGCACAAAGATAGACATATAGATCAATGGAATCGAATTGAGAATTCAGAGATAGACCCTCAGATCTATGGCCAACTGATCTTTGATAAGGCCCCCAAAGTCACTGAACTGAGCCATAATGGTCTTTTCAACAAATGGGGCTGGGAGAGTTGGATATCCATATCCAAAAGAATGAAAGAGGACCCCTACCTCACCCCCTACACAAAAATTAACTCAAAATGGACCAAAGATCTCAATATAAAAGAAAGTACCATAAAACTCCTAGAAGATAATGTAGGAAAACATCTTCAAGACCTTGTATTAGGCGGCCACTTCCTAGACTTTACACCAAAAGCACAAGCAACAAAAGAGAAAATAGATAAATGGGAACTCCTCAAGCTTAAAAGTTTCTGCACCTCAGAGGAATTTCTCAAAAAGGTAAAGAGGCAGCCAACTCAATGGGAAAAAATTTTTGGAAACCATGTATCTGACAAAAGACTGATATCTTGCATATACAAAGAAATCCTACAACTCAATGACAATAGTACAGACAGCCCAATTATAAAATGGGCAAAAGATATGAAAAGACAGTTCTCTGAAGAGGAAATACAAATGGCCAAGAAACACATGAAAAAATGTTCAGCTTCACTAGCTATTAGAGAGATGCAAATTAAAACCACAATGAGATACCATCTAACACCAGTTAGAATGGCTGCCATTAAACAAACAGGAAACTACAAATGCTGGAGGGGATGTGGAGAAATTGGAACTCTTATTCACTGTTGGTGGGACTGTATAATGGTTCAGCCACTCTGGAAGTCAGTCTGGCAGTTCCTTAGAAAACTAGATATAGAGCTACCATTCGATCCAGCGATTGCACTTCTCGGTATATACCCGGAAGATCGGAAAGCAGTGACACGAACAGATATCTGCACGCCAATGTTCATAGCAGCGTTATTCACAATTGCCAAGAGATGGAAACAACCCAAATGTCCTTCAACAGATGAGTGGATAAATAAAATGTGGTATATACACACGATGGAATACTACACGGCAGTAAGAAGGAACGATCTCGTGAAACATATGACAACATGGATGAACCTTGAAGACATAATGCTGAGTGAAATAAGCCAGGCACAAAAAGAGAAATATTATATGCTACCACTAATGTGAACTTTCAAAAATGTAAAACAAATGGTTTATAATGTAGAATGTAGGGGAACTAGCAGTAGAGAGTAATTAAGGAAGGGGGAACAATAATCCAAGAACAGATAAGCTTTTTAACGTTCTGGGGATGCCCAGAAATGACTATGGTCTGTTAATTTCTGATGGATATAGTAGGAACAAGTTCACAGAAAGGTTGCTATATTATGTAACTTTCTTGGGGTAAAGTAGGAACATGTTGGAAGTTAAGCAGTTATCTTAGGTTAGTTGTCTTTTTCTTACTCCCTTGTTATGGTCTCTTTGAAATGTTCTTTTATTGTATGTTTGTTTTCTTTTTAACTTTTTTTTTCATACAGTTGATTTAAAAAAGAAGGGAAAGTTAAAAAAAAAAAAGAAAGAAAGAAAAACAAGGAAAAAAAATGATGTAGTGCCCCCTTGAGGAGCCTGTGGAGAATGCAGGGGTATTCGCCTACCCCACCTCCATGGTTGCTAACATGACCACAGACATAGGGGACTGGTGGTTTGATGGGTTGAGCCCTCTACCATAAGTTTTACCCTTGGGAAGACAGTTGCTGCAAAGGAGAGGCTAGGTCTCCCTATATTTGTGCCTAAGAGTCTCCTCCTGAATGCCTCTTTGTTGCTCAGATGTGGCCCTCTCTCTCTAGCTAAGCCAACTTGAAAGGTGAAATCACTGCCCTCCCCCCTACGTGGGATCAGACACCCAGGGGAGTGAATCTCCCTGGCAACGTGGAATATGACTCCCGGGGAGGAATGTAGACCTGGCATCGTGGGACGGAGAACATCTTGACCAAAAGGGGGATGTCAAAGGAAATGAAATAAGCTTCAGTGGTAGAGAGATTCCAAAACGAGCCGAGATGTCACTCTGGTGGGCACTCTTACGCACACTTTAGACAACCCTTTTTAGGTTCTAAAGAATTGGGGTAGCTGGTGGTGGATACCTGAAACTATCAAACTACAACCCAGAACCCATGAATCTCGAAGACAGTTGTATAAAAATGTAGCTTATGAGGGGTGACAAGGGGATTGGGAAAGCCATAAGGACCACACTCCCCTTTGTCTAGTTTATGGATGGATGAGTAGAAAAATAGGGGAAGGAAACAAACAGACAAAGGTACCCAGTGTTCTTTTTTACTTCAATTGCTCTTTTTCACTCTAATTATTATTCTTGTTATTTTTGTGTGTGTGCTAAGGAAGGTGTCAGGGATTGATTTAGGTGATGAATGTACAACTATGTAATGGTACTGTAAACAATCGAAAGTACGATTTGTTTTGTATGACTGCGTGGTATGTGAATATATCTGAATAAAATGATTAAAAAAAATGTAAAACAGAGGAATGTTTTATTAAATAACACCCTTACTATGTGTGAGAGATTTGCTATTTCTTATTTTATTCTATTTATTTTGTTTTAAAATTCTAGTTGTGGCCCAAAAAATGAGATAGCAGTCCACTAATAGGTTGTGACCAAAGTTTGAAAAACACTGCCCAAGAGCTCAGCACAGCGCTTTGCACACTGGAGATGTTGGATAAATACTGCTGAGCAAAACAGAGAGTAATAATCATACAAGCACACTTAGGACTCTGAGGATGGAGCTCTTTACCCTTCAGGCCACCATCTAAGTTTTGGGTGTCAGTGAGGACCCTGGCTGCTAAGACCTGGATCCTCCGGAAGCCGTGATGGGATAGGTGCTGCAGTGAGGGGTGGGAGCTACTGTGGGTGATAAGAAGTTAGGAAGGGGAACAGCTTACCTCACAAATTTGACAAGAGCTGGCCACAGTCCTGCCCTGCAAAGATTAACAAGAAATCTGAAAAGTGGTCCAAAGATAAACTCTTCCTTTTGGATGATGATCAAGAAGCTCATTTTGCTCTGCTTCTGGAGGAAACTTGGCCAGGAAAGAACTCAGAACCTCTTTCAATTTTTCTAGCGTGCAATAATCAATATATAGGGATTGTATCATGGAATTTCAGAGCTGAAAGGGGCCCTGAGAGACCAAGTAATGCACCCCAACAGCTGGCAAGGAGGAGCAAGGAAACCTTCGGCACCTGACCCCAGGGCTCAGGGCTAACAAGAGGACTTTCCGGGCTGCGAGCTCCCTGCCATGCAGCCCTGACACTCACAGTCTGCTGACCCTGCTGCACGTTCTGGCATCGCCAGCTTTCTAGTCCTGTTTTTCTCTCAAGTCAAACTCAGCCAGGGCCCTCAGCACAAAGATGGTTGGTTATGCAAGGAAAACTTCTCTGGCCTAAAGTTCTGGTTCTCCCCTTGCTCTTTGAGCTCTGGTGGATTGTGTTTTCCACGGCCAATACTTAATCCCCTCTGTACACTGGCTGCTCTTACTCTCTTAGCTGGGCTGGTTAGATATTTTGGGTAACGTGACCTCTTTTTTTTCCCTTCTTCAAATTACCTAAGACATACTCAAGTCTGGCTTAAGCATCATATATAGGAAGATGCTATAAAAAATAGTGTAAGAACTACTTCAGCTCCCACCTCTTTCCCTTTTTTGATTTATGTCATAAATTTATTATTTGTAACACAAAGTTTAATACATTATTCCCCACCATCTTTGTATTATCCATTATTAATTTTTGGCAGATATAATCTCTTTCTCTCAAACTGATCAGAAGGACCTCAAAAACAAAGGGACTTCCTTTTGGAATCCACTGCCTCACCCCCCACCTCCCAAACACCCGCTTTGAGTCATCAATGCAGCGCAGTGTGGACAGTGGGGCCAACATTAATGGAGTATTCCCAGCTGCCAGACACTAGACTTAAATTAACTTACCTCCTCCTCCTCACAACCCCGTGAGGCACGATCCTCCTCCTCCTCCTCCTCCTCATCACTTCTGAAGAGCCCAGAGGCCAAGTTACCTGACCAAAGCCCAGCTCTGCCTGTGCCTCTCCTCCCACCTCCTGCTGGCAGACTAGCTGCTCCTTCAAAATGCAGAAGGCTCCCTATGGGGCAGAGACTGAAAAATGGGTTGTTCTGTGGGCAAATTTCCTTTAAAATCTATAACGAGAGCTTACAGAAATAGGAATGTACTTTCACTTTTAACGAATGAGCATATTTCAAATTTGTACAGACACCTAACTGATCATTTTCAGTTTGGCTTTCTTTTCCCAAGTTGCAAATATTAATTTGCAAGGACTACACTTCATTTCAAATGAAATACTGTACATCAAGGAACAACGAATCCTGGTTTTAAAAAATTTATACAAATGTATTAATTAAATATGTTGTATCTTCTAAGTTAAAAAAAAAAAAAGCCACATGCTTTAATATAGTGACACCTAAGGCAGGGCATGAGAATCAGCCAGGGAACTTAAAAACCCACATACAGCTTGGCTCTGCTACTTTCTAAATCTGTGGACTTGTGTCTCAGTGGATCTGGGGTGTGACCCAGGACTTGGTCGTTTTAAAAGCTCTACAGGTGATTCTGATGTACATACCTGGTTATGACTAGATCACATTTAATTTGTGGTTGTAGTTTCCTCAAAATGCATACCAAAAATTCCTAATTCCACAGTCTTCCAATTAAGTCTGTGATTAAAAATAACTTCAGTAGTCATTTTATTTCAGGGTTGGGATGACATTTTTAACCATAAAAGCAGAGGAAACTATAAAAGACTGATAAGTTTTACTAAATAAAAGTGAACATCAAAAAACGCAATAAACAAAGTAAAGGATAAATGAGAGCAAATGCGTGTACAATTGATAAGGGTTAATACTTTAACACAAATGATCTCTCAGAGATCACAGAAGTCACCAAAAGCAGAACGAGCCTAAGAGGCAATTCACAAAAGAAAGATAAGAAATTCAGTCTCACTAGAAATCAAATATATGTAAATTAAGAGAAAAGAATACCATTTTAAACTACACTACTAAAGAGGCAAAGTCTAAAACAACACCAAAAATTAGCCAGAACGCACTACTGGTTAAGGGTATAAATTCTATTGACCATTCTGGAAGATGCTTTGTTAATATTTTTCATAAGCCATCATTCATCCAACAAACATGTTATATTTATCTTTTGAGTTGGCGATTCTCAGTATTTATACTAAGGGAACAATCAGAAATGTACACAAGGATTTAACACAAGAAGTTTTCCTTACAGCATAACAAAACAAAATATAGAAAAACACCTAAATGTTCATGAGTAAGGGATGATTGGACAAACTATAATACATGCAACTAGCCAAAAAAAAAACACAAAAAAACAAACAAAACAAAACAAAACAAAAAACAGAAACAACAAAAAAAAAACCCAGTTCCCAAAAGTTCTCAATGTTCCAAAATTTGGGAAAATGCTCATTCTAATACTGTTATATGAAAAAGTAGGTTACAAAACTTTAACGTAGAAAATAAAATTTAGTAAGTTGACTACATCAATTTGATAAAATATGTTCATGAATTATACATACTAAAATAGCAACAATAGTTATCACTGGGAGGTAGGAGTATACTATTTTTTTTTTCTTTGCACTTTTAACTTCCAAAAGTTTTACAGTGAACAATTGTAAAAGTGGAGTAAAAAGCACTGCTAAGCTCACAGGGTATAGTTTACATGAAAAAAAAAAAAAAAAAAAGCATGTTGGAGATCTTGGAAAATTATTTCAAGTGTAGTTTGTGGACAGGAACCACTGACTTTGCCAACAAGCTAGTTAGAAATGAAATTCTGAATCCTAAGCCCCAGTTCAGAAATACCGAGTAAGAATGTGCATTTAAACTAAGTCCTCAGGTTATTCACACACACATTCAAGTTTGAGGACTGAGTTAAGGTAACATGTCAGGACTGTTAGGTGGTATTTGAGGGAGAGGACCCAAAGGACAGGAAGAGCAGCAGGTCCTATTTTCACCAGTCTTTAATTTTTCCTGATGTTATTAATGTGTACCTCCCACGCTTCGAAGAGTGCGTCAGAAAGCACACTGTAGAACTAGCTGTTAGTTTCTTAATTTCCTAACTAGAGGATGGCAATTCTGTCTCACAGGAGCCTGGCAGGAAAGCCATGCACCCATGTCAACTCACGAAATTTCTGATTACATGTTCAAGCAAGTTTGTATTATGCTTCTGTTTTCAATTAAATATTCCTTACAGAAAAATTCAAGATACCTCTTTCAGGATAGTCAAAGAATTCCGTTTGTTCATTCATTCATTCATTTATTGCATAAGAGAGAAAAAACCCTTAGAATTCCTGTTCCTTTAATCTATTAAATTCTTGGAGGAATAGTTTTTCTTTCTTCCTTCTGAATCTTAAGAGGGGGAAGAAATACAAACTTGTTGTTTCAAGTTTGTTTTTAAATAGTTTCTGGTCCTTGGAATGTTACTTTCCCATAGAGCTATTTGATTATTAGATTCTGAACGTAGTCCATAGAAGTATTCATAAACTCCTAAGCCTGTGGTTTATTGATAATGTCTAGAACAAACAAGGTTAATGAGAAGTCCCTCCCCTTTCCTGAGCCCTGGGGGACTCTAAGCAAATCCAAAGGAGGCCAGTTGTCTTCTCCCATTTCTGCCCTCTTTCTACCACACTACACCTACACCTCCCCACGAACAGCCAGCCATGCTCCCACATTTGCAAACTCTTCTTCATTGAAAACTTTCCTTACTTCAAGGCTGTTCTCTTGGCTTGGAGGTAGAAGAACAATCTTCTTCAAATTCCCACTCTGAGAAACCGCAAACTCAGTGAGTGTCCTGCTAGCTTTTGTAACCCTGGCCACGAGTACAATGCCTGACCCTACAGCTGTAGTTCAGTAAACTCCTGTTTTCTAGTATTGCTGTTTTTAAGATGTTGTCGATTATTACCAGCTCAAGTCAATTTCCAATCAGGGGAATTTTAGGCACAATAGACTCAGAGGAAGGAGCTGGGGGCAAGAGTGGCACTGCTAGACAGCTCAGCCCTGCGTGGAGAGCTGTCACTGAAGTCAGCTCTCCTAAGGTAGGTGGTTTTTTTATTTAAAACCCTTTAATTTCTTCACTTCCAAATTCAGATCCTTTAAAAGCTCCATGTTTCAAAACAAAGCTCCTACCCTCTCAGGGCTTATATTTTAGTGGAAGAGATGGAATTACAATGTCAGGTAGTGATAAATGCTATGAGGAAACAAGGGAAATCAAAGAGGAGCTCCTTTAGATCGGCTGGTTGAGAAGACCTCTCTGATGAGCATTTAGCAGAAAGCTAAGTGAAGGGAGTGAGCCGCGCCAGTCTCTGGGGAGGAGCGCCTAGCCTAAGGGAACAGCAAGTGCACAGGCCCCAAGGCAGAAAAGGGCGGGAACACCTTAGTGGTTGGTGGTGAGCAGAGGAGGGGATACAGCTACAATTTTTAAGTAAGGCTCATTTTTTTTTTAATTAAATTCAGTTTTATTGAAATACATTCACACACCATACAATCATCCATGGTATACAATCCACTGTCCACAGTATGATAACATAGTTATGCGTTCATCACCACAATCTATCTCTGAACATTTTCCTTACATCAGAAAGAACCAGAACAAGAATAAAAAATAAAAGTGAAAAAAGAACACCCAAATCATCCCCCCATCCCACCCCATTTGTCCTTTAGTTTTTATCCCCATTCCTCCACTCATCCATACACTAGATAAAGGGGGTGTGATCCACAAGGTCTTCACAATCACACTGTCACCCCTTGTAATCTACATTATTATATAATTGTCTTCAGGAGTCCAGGCTGCTGGGTTGGAGTTTGGTAGTTTCAGGTATTTACTTCTAGCTATTCCAATACATTAAAACCTAAGAGGTGTTATCTATATAATGCATAAAAATGTCCACCAGAGTGACCTCTCGACTCCATTTGAAATCTCTCAGCCACTGAAACTATTTCGTCTCATTTTGCATCCCCCTTTTGGTCAAGAAGATACTCTCAGTCCCACGATGCCGGGTCCATATTCATCCCCGGGAGTCATATTCTGCATTGCCAGGGAGATTTACAACCCTGGGAGTCGGGTCCACGTAGAGGGGAGGGCAGCGAGTTCACCTGTCAAGATGGCTCAGTTAGAGACAGAGGGAAGTAAGGCTCATTTTTAATAGCGAATGGAACTTCTGACTTCAAGGTAAGCCAAGCCATCCATAGAACAGGACACTGAGTTCCGAACTCTGTGGATTCTATTGTGTTTAGTGCAAAATGATTTATTTTAGAAACCATCTAAAGATCTTATTAACAAACAGTGGCTGGGTAGGACTGCATGGATAGAAGATCACTAATCAAAGTTACTAAGCAACCTGAAATGTACAAATGCAATTAAACCACTTCCAGGAGGTACATTCTTCTAAAACATCTAAAATGAAATAGAATTCATACTTAACCTTGCAATAACTTTCCACATTGAGAAATACATACTTTCGCTGTATGATTTTTAACTTCTCAGAAAAACGTGTTGTCTCTTTGATCTGCCTAATTAGAATAATAGAACTTATAATCAAAGCAGTTTCATGTGGGAGGAAGCTAGAAGGTTCCTTTTTTAAGTTGGCTATGATTTGTGCTCACCAGTCTATATTCCAAAAGCTTCTGCTGGCTTTGGCCTTGGAGTCAGTGCTTTGAAAGCTGGCTGCAAATGTGCCTCATGAACAGCAGGCACTCTTGATGATGTGGCAGGTGTGCAGTGGGTTTCGAAGTCAGGAGACCCAATTTGCTCACTGCCCAGTGGAGAGACCACTATTTCCCTTAAGCGCCTTGCAATGTTAAGTGCAGATGAAGAGAGAAGCTGCTCCCCAAAATAATATAAGCCCATAGAGAGAACTCCAACATACCCCCATGCCACCAGATAACCAGGATCCACCAATTTTTAACATTTGCCACTTTTGCTGAACTAACCTTCCTCCTTCCCTCCCTCTCTCCCCATCTATCATCTGTCTTCTGAACATTTGAAAAGTTTGCAGACATCATACTCCTTGACCTTGTCCAGGTACATTTCCTATGAACAAGGACATTCAACTATGTAATCACTTAAGAGCAGCTATCAAGTATTTTAACATTACTATACAGTTTACATTCTATATTCCAATTTTTCTTATGTCCCAATAATGTCCCTTTTGAGCCTCTTCTCCTCCATTCTTAGCTCTCATCCAGTGTCATGTAGTGTATTTGCCATTATCTTTTTTTCCTTTTTTTTTAAATTGTGGAAACATATATACAACATAAACCTTCCCATCCCAACCCCTCTCAAGCAAACCATTCAGTAATTACACTCCCAAAGTTGCAGCACCCTCCTCCTCATCCACTACTAGAACTTTCCCTTCATCCCAAAGGGAAACCCTACACTCATTTTGCGTAACTCCCCCACTGACCCTGACCCCCACCCCTGGTAACCTGTACTGTAGCCTCTGTCTCCATGAATTTGCATATTTTCTGATACCTGCATTGTGGTCACCAAGGGTTTTAAATTTAACATCCTAAATCTATAACAATCTTGTTTGCTTTGATATCAACTTAAATTCAAAAGGATACACAGGCTATGTCTATAGTCCTCCATGTCCCCTTTATATAGTTCTTGTCACAAATTACATATTTATACATTATGAGTCCAAAGTCACTGATCGATCACTACATTTTATACATTTCCCTTCCAGATCCTGCAGGACGCAAAAAGTGAAGCCACAAACCAAAAATATAATAGCCCTGCCACCTATATTCACTCGTCATCTTCTTTACCAGGGATCTTTTTTCCCTTTCATGTGGGTTCAGCCAATTGCCTAGTGTCCCTTTCTTTTGACCTTTTAGCATATTTAAGGACACTTTTTAAAAAAGTCTTTGTCTGTAACGTCCCAGGTCTGATCCTCCTTGTTGATGGTTTCTAGTGCTTTAATATCCTTTGCTTGGGCCATTGCTTCCTGTTTCTCTGTATGTTTTGTAATCTTTTGTTGAAACGTGGACATTTTGATATATTAATGTGTTATCCCTGGAATTTAGACTCTCAGACATCTGTTCCTTAAGCTTGTATCCAGCTAGTGTTATAAGAACTTTCATTGAATGCCAGGAGTTTTTTTTTTTTAAGAAGGGGGGGGGGGTGGCAAAAAGAAAACACCTTTCCCTGTCTTTGCAGATTGACCCGTGTGAATGCTCTCCAGGGCTTCTCAGAATGGTGAGTTTAGAGAAGAGGCCTCCCTGGTCCTATGCATACACCTTGTTTTGGGCGTGCGTGTTAGGAATTCCATTTATATGTGGCTAGGAATGTCCCCTCTTCCCTAGGGAACAGTTTCCTCACGGTCCTGGGCACAGTACTGTATGTCCTACAGCCAGCAATCCCTCGTCCCAGGCAGCACAACTGACCCCCCCACCCCCTGACCCCGTGTTCCATAGGAGAGTTCTGTGTGCCACCTTCTACAACGCAGGGCAAGTTCTGGGACAGCAAGCCCCTAGGCCTCCACCAGTTTGGGCCCAATGTAAGTGCTTCCAGTATGTGCACAAGGGTTCCTCTGCTCCCTCTGGAAACAGGACCAGGGATTTGCACTGGGAGCACAGGCCACCTCTGTGCTAAACCAGTAAGGAGGCAGGGAGGGGCCAGCCAGGACATGAGATTCCACTGCTTTTTAGTAGCCTTTATCTTGATTTGGCACTTGCCCTATTACTGCAGTCCTTTAATTGTTTTCTGGAGCTTTGAGAAAGATGTTTCTGCCAGTTCTTGCTGGTTGTTCAAAGCCTCTGAGGCAGGGCAGAGCCTGAAGCTTCACACTCCACCATCCTGATCGGGGAAGAGACGGTATCCCAGTTTTTTTGAAGTGTCTGTAATCTACACCAAGGAGATAATTGGGTAAGTGCAGAAATTGCATAAAAGGATAGCCATTGGAACTTAGTTTGTAAGAGTGAAAAACTGGAAATAACCTGAATAATGAAAATTGTAAACCACTTAATTTCCAGTAATAGGAACTTGGTTACATCCATAGAATGGCCTACTGAGCAGCCATTAAATGGTGTTAGCGCGGATCACGGCTACCACAAACTGCTGAGAAGGCTGAAACGATAATCAGCATATTAAGTGGTAAGATGGTGAAATTTGTTTTTATTTTTCTGCACTATTTTTACAAATTGTATCATTTTTATGATGAGGAAAAAAACCACAAAAGTTATGTGCATTGTGGAAAAACAGCTATTGAGTGATGGAACAGACGAAATTTTTACTAACCACATTCACTTCCATTCCCTGCTTGCCAGAGATTATATATTGAGAAGCCACAAGAGCCAATGAATCTTAGCCTACTAAGTGGAAACTCCCATGCAGAAGTCCCAGAAGACAACAAGGTAGTGACCCCCTCCTGCTGCTAAAATCAAACCTCCACTCCTTAGAATGAAATTTGGATTCCTCTATGATCCGCCTCATTTTAATCACCCTTAAGCTTGAACTTGCTCACCACTGCATGCTTTAGCTCATGGTGTCACTGCAGCCTGGGTTGTCCTCCTAAATGCCCTATGAAAATGTGGCTCGCCCTCTAAGGCCCAATCTAAAAGCCCACTCCTTCGTTAGTGACACCTCTGCACTCTTAGAGGGTCATATTCTGCCATGCAGTCTAGTTTGTTACGACCATGCCTGCCTCCACAAATAATCTGTCACGGAGATGCCATCTGTGCTGGGCCTTGGAAAAGAAAGGTCTAGGCAGAGAATGACAGTAGCAAAAACGAGGGATGTGCTCAGCTACATTTAGACCTAGCAAGAGCTTTTAGAATAGGTTTAAGGAGTGGATGGAAAGGCAGTAAATACCTATTGGAGAAATTTCAAAGGTTTTTCCCTTCTTTCTTAAAACAAACCTGTTGGTCAGCTCCAATTTATGTGAATTTCCTCAAATCTCATCTTCCCAATGAAGTCTACTCTGATCTCGCTATTTAAATACTGTGACAGGACCCTGCACCCTACCCTGCTCTTCTCCACTTGCCCCACAGTACTATAATTTACTTATTGTGTTCACGCCTGCTAGAATGCAAACACCATGATTTGTGTGTTTTATATTTTTCAAGTGCCCAAAAAAGTGCCTGGAACATAGCAAGCATCAATAAAATATGTTGCAAGAATGAATAATTTATTTAAATATCATGTCCAACTGCACCGTGCTTCTAAGGTTCCCATACTAAACAGCTTTTTGAGAAAATTCTCTTGTAGATTCTCATACTAAAATGGTAGGGAGACTGGAAAAATGACAATGTTCAATTGCTGAGAAATGCCGTCTTTGCATTCAACAGTCTAAGGATATGAGAAATTTCTGCCCACTCACAATTTGAAGCCTGCATAGACATCAGTCTAATAGTGTGCTAAAATATTTGACACCACTGAAATGCTACTTAAGAATTCAAGTTTCCATCCGGTAAGAGGAGGAGGGAAACACAACTGGAAGAGGAAAGACAAGTGCAGTGCTCAGCCCTGATTCGGTCAGTCATAATAACATGCTGATAATACCTCTTCTAGACCAGTATTTGCTGCACGTTAAAGATTTCCACTGCATCACTATGCTGCTTCCCTTCTATCACTCTTTGAAATTTAGAGCAAGAATGATGGTCAACCTCACCACCAAAGTGAGCCAGAAAGATCTGAGGGAAAGGAACACTTGGCATGTAAGGGTGAGAGAAAGGGTTTTTACAGTCTAGGCACTAAGACCAAGTTTATCAGTTTTTTCCACCCAAAGTTAGGATTTACATATAATATCATACTGAGTAATGACAAGGAGTTCTAGGTCAGCTGCTGACACCAACTTCTTTTTTAAAGGAGTAATGGCAGCTACTGAATTAACCCTGCTTAATTTCCATTTTTAAAAGATAAAATCTAAAAAATAAAATCTAAAGGATGGAAGAAACTACCATTTGCTGCAATGACTTCCTAGAGAGATGTAAAACAAACAAAAAATCCAGGAATTGCTTATGCTGGTACATGTAAAAAGCAATGCACCAACACTGCCTTAAACTTTTTAAAATTAAGAAATTTGACTGCTCAGGAATTCAGTCATGCCATTTGGTCTCTTATACCGGAGAGAGATTCTGCTAAATCAGGCCAAGTAAGAAGTGATAAAGTCAAAGACTGAATTGTGAAGCACAATTAGCTTTTATTTTAGCCCACTACTTAAATAAATCCTCATTTCTGAAAGTGGGAAAACCCCACAATTATCTGAATATTTTAATATTTTCTAGAAGAAAAGATTCCACAAATGGCTTTTGAAATTGTATGATGACCCATCCTGTGATGTGGCTTTTCAAGGTCAAAATGTGTCTTGGAAAGGCCTTGAGAATTAGCACACTAGAGCTACAGGAAATTCCAATAGCTAAGGAAAGACTTCTTAACTGTTATTCGACTAAAGATATAACTTGGTCTAGAGCAAGTCTAGGACACTGGAGAAAAAAAAAGTAAATTTCCTCCTTGTAACTATGTCATCAAGGACCCACAATAAGAAACATGATCTTTTTCAAATACAAAAATGAAAATCTACAATTTTTGATTATGTCACATTTTAGGTTAAATGTTTTCAATATGTAACTATTCATAATCTTTTCTCTGCCACAAAATTAGGAATGTTCAAAATATTTAATCCAAAATTGCAACGGCAAAGTAATGTCTTGCAGTATTATGAAATTAAAAAACTCTTGCTGATAGCTTCCCATCCTCAAGAAGGGATGATGAACATACTGCAAATGAAGACCAAAATCCCCTCAAACCAATTTCATTTTATTTAGTAATTTCATTCTTGCTCTCAAGTCCCAGTGAACACAGAAAGCAGGTGTCTGCCTCACTAATCATAGCCCAAGGTTTAATAATTCAATGTTAGGTCTCCTATGAAAAAGTCTCTAAGGAAAACACTTAATGTAGAATATGGCAAGTTTTCCCTAATGAGCAATTCACTAAGAATTTTGCAATAACCCTGGAGATAAAGGGAGGTACTTTAGAGTATTGTAAGCCACAACTAGAGACCATTGACTTCTCTAAACTTCAAGCCTACAAAACATCCATTTAGAGAGGCTAGCAATTTTAATCTTGAGGAAGCCTAAGGAAGAAACCTCAGTATCTTTCTGGGAAGTTCCCTTCTTGACATATTACATATAAAGCACTTAGTACAGTGGCTGGCATATAATAAATGGACAATATCTAAAAACTGGTATTAGTTAGCTTATATTTTTCTGGAAAATGCCCTTCCATTGGGAAGATGAAAGTGATCCATGTACAGCCGCAATACATCATGAATTCAAAGACATAAATCATCCTTAGTTTCTCCTTCTTCAGGGTCTTTTTCTAGTTCTTTAAAACTAGTAAGAATAGTCATGTCACACAAGACCATGTGTATGAGGTATAATGCCAACCTTAAATTTGATATTAAGGATAGGCAGAAATAAAAAAAAGCAGCTATAACCATTCCATTACTTTTAGTCACTTATTAGTATAGAAATTTTCTGCAGCTTGGTAACTATTTTGCAAGTTGAAAAATCGACATAATTATCTGCAAAGTAGTATAAATGATTTCCTCAAAGTTTGTCTTGTAGTGGATCTTTGCATCATCTAAAGTTTCAGTTCATTTTCACATAAAACTACTGGAAATCTGTTCACCAGATTACCAGAATGTATTTTTGGTCTAATGTTGGTCAAAACAGGACAAAATGGGCTGTCCTTTTAACCGCTACAATATTTAGGTTTTTAAAATGATGACTACCTATCACACAGCAGTGCTGAATTATCTGAACTTTCCCAAACTGTTCTCTGGTACCCTAATTTGTGTCCTGTGAGTTAAACAGGTGATTGGAATAAACAAAATTAAACAGTCTTTTAGGTAGAACCGGGACCTTAATATGCTAATATTTATTATACAGTTCTAAGAAGATGAGATTAACAGGGGCTTCTGGTGTTTTGATTTCACAGACCGATAAAAAAAAATTTAGTATCTTTAGATTACTAAAATGGGACTGTGAACATTTTATTCTACCAAATGAGGGCATACAGTAGAGAAGAGGACATAAAAGTTTAAAGAACTACTCTTTAAACTGGGGGAAAAAAATAAAGTCACCATACCCTGTCCTTGTTTTCCTTTTCCACCGACCAGCACTCACCCTCTGACAGGCATTCAGGAACTGTGAGGATAGACTTCCAGCACACTAAGCTACCTAGACTTGGAATCCAGGTTCACAGAACACGAGCTTACACAGGGCCACACCACTAAAACACTGTTGTTTCTAGGCAGGGGTCTTGTTTTTTTCCCCTTCACATCACATAATCCATCCCTCCTTTCCCACCACCCCATTCCCAGCGACTCACTACCATAAGGACCTCCTGTTAACTTTGGGTAGAAAAAGATTACACACCACGGATTTAGGTGATCATATTTATAAATATTTCGCTTCCTTTTAACACACACATATTTTGTTTCCCAAAAATTTAATTACTAAGAGCTCCTCCAAAGTAAAAAGCTACTTTATTTGGACAAAGTAGGCTACATACACAGAAAAGCTCAATATGCATGTTCAGCAATCCCGGTCACAAGCAGTTGGTAATTACAGCCCAAAGTTATGAAACTCTAACTGGAGAAAACACAAGCATCCTATTTACAACATTTTTATATATGGAAAACATACACATATAAGCAGCTTCTAAGAATATCTGTATATTACATAAAAAGTAAAAATAGTATCATATGCTTTAAGATTTTACTAAAAAAATAACTTTTAATTTTATTATAGCAAGAGTCAGAAATTACATATTCCTTTACACAAAACACAACTGCATGTGTTTCTGAAAAATAAGTGTAGAGTTTTTTTTAAATATCCTGAAAGTAACATGTATATATATATTTTTAAAGTAATGTCAAATTTTGAGTATGTCAGGATAATTTGGTAATTTTTTTTAAGAGTTATGTTAGTGTCTTTTTTTTTTTTTTTTTAAATAAGATATTTTTTTAAAAAAGAAGTCAGTGTGTATTTGGCCTTTTTTTCCCCCTGACCAAAAATACTTTCCAACGACATGACAACTTTTTATGAAGAGAATTCATTTTTATTATCACAGGGGGTTGGTGGTGCATGTAGCTCTCTTCAACCATATCATTAACTCACTACTACAGGAACTTGCAAACTTACACAGAGGTCAGTTCTGGTTCTTCTCAGAAGCCTGAGACAAGATGAGGCCCATTCCTAGCCTTGGGAGCATCAGGTGGCTAAAGGGGAACAGAGGACAGCCACACCTAGCACAGGGCTTAGCACGGGGCAGAAATCCAATAAGGCTACTGTGAACACCACAAGCAAAAGTTACATTTTAAATCTAGTGCTGTGATTTCTACAGATAACCTTACAGAAGCCAAGATCCCTAAGTCTAGGTCTATTCTATTTCCCACAAGAACATGCAGGAAGGGAGATGGAAATGAAAGGAAACAAATGACTCTTTCAATAGTAAGGCAACTGAAACCCTCCCATCCTAAGTAGAACAAAACATGCCAGTGGGAGGGAAGAAGAGTGAACAATGAAGTTAAAATTCTATCTTGACCTAAGACAAGGGGGCTAAAATTGGGCAACATTAAGAAGAGCTGGAAAGGAAATGCAACAAAATTACCTGGGAAGGATAGTTGTATCAGTTTAAAAGAATTCTCAATTTCAGAATCTTTTGTGTTAGATTTTATCCGCACACTTAAGTCAATAGTACAAAGAAGCAGCAATGATAGATAACATGTAAGCAGCACAGGAATACACTCATAGTCCTCGCTCAGTGGAGGTGAAATAGTTAGGCACACATTATAAAAGCCCAAAACACTGTATACCAAAAGGAAGCAGAAAACATCAACTTCTTTATAAATGATATCTAAATTTCAGTCAAATTGAATTATTCTGATTTCCCTCCATTAGTGTGGATAATCAACAGCAGACTGTACTAACAAAAATATTTTATGGGATGGTGGTGTATTTTTATTACATTAAAGGTACATTTTATGAGATTATTTCATCTTTCTACTGGTTTAATTCATTAAAAAACAGCCGGATTATCTCATTTACGAAAAGCAATGACATCTAAGTTGCCTTCAAAATGTGCTGCGTTGTCATTCTGGCGATATTCTTTGATTCCTTTACTCAGTTCCCAAATTAGTTTCTTCAGATTTCTTGATTTTTCAAGGATGATCTTCTCAGTGAAGTCGTATCTTGCAGAAAAATCCCAATTAATGGCAATAGGCACGTGATCTGAGATCCCAAAATGGAGGTAAGAGCTACGCAAACTGAATTCTTTGTCAAAACACATTTCTAATGCAATAAATCAAATGCATCCATTCTGTCAAAAAACATGACCTGGAGGTAAAGTTTCCTCTAAATTTATAAATGGATTAATAAAATTCAGAAAACAATCACACATTCAGGAAATCTGAAAGGAATGAAAGAGGAAATCTGGGAATCTCAATAATTTCCCCAAAGAGCTGCTGTAAATTCCAGCCATAAAATAACAGAATCCCAAATTTCCACTATTGTAATTTGGAGTACACAGTTTACACTATGAATGTAACATTCTAAGACATGATAAAAAGTCACACTTGGGTAGAAAACCTTTAAATAGTTAGAAATTTTAGATGAAGTATGCTCTTTTTGAAAAACAAAACATTAATATTCAATCTATTACAAAATAAAAAAACCTGAACCAGCCAGAGCCATCATCTAGGAGGGGTGTGCCTCACTCACAAATTATTGCCTCAGGCTCTGTACTTTTACCACTTGTACTTTTGCAGATATTTTTATATGTTCCATTAGTAAGCTATGGACTGTGACTTGAGTTACATGTGTGGAAAGACAGTAAGTATTCTTCAAGATCTGATACTCTATTCAGCAGCAATGAAGAACCACTGATTGGTATTAGCGACAACAAAGTCAAAGCAAGGTCAGAAGTAAAATGATGATGATCTTTTAGATCAGGGCTTCCTGACACGACACCCAAGGGCAGTCCCTCTACATTCAGAAATTGCATGAAAATTTTATGGTGCACAATTTTCTTGGGGAAAGGATCCGCAGCTTTCTTCAGATTTTCAAAAGAGGGGTCTAAATACAAAGAATCATTGTTCTCTAGGCTTGTTTTCTCTGAGTGTCCCTATTATATATATTTATTGATCACATTTCTGAATTCCCAAGGTGATGTGCCAAACTGTGAAGTGCAGCAACCCAAGAAGATATGGATATCCCACAAGAGACATGCTAAAATGCTATTATAGTACAACTGAACCAATATAAAATTTGGATATAAACTTAGGTTTTATTTAGGTGTTTCTAGGAAGCAAGCATCAAACATGCATTCATGCTATCAATTCTCTAAGGTGTTCAGTCTATTTCTACATTATTTCCTAAGGTTACACAACAGGGACAACAGACCATTTATAATATTTTCTCTAACAACTAAAATATTTTGAATTAAGTTAATTTTGATCCAAATACCCATTTATAACATATGAGAATAAATCAAACTCTTTGTTTGGAAATACATTAATATTTCCAAAGATCATATGCCACCATCCTTAAAATATGACAGCATGCTACTGTGCAATACCCAAATTAACATCAATATACCTATTGTCCAATAAATTAATTCCCTTCCCTTGGGTGAACTTTAGGTTAGCCTTATAACAGTTTACCTCTAACCCCACCACATTTGATTTTTAGGCTCTTAAATTTTTCCCTCTCTTGGGTCTCTTTTATTTGTACTCACATGACACCCACAGTGCCACATGTACTCACAGTTTTCAGAATCTAGGAAGGCATTTAAAATACTCATTCCAGTAGGGGCCAAGTTTTTTCCTGCCTCTCTAAATCCTTCCTTGTGTATCAAGTGCCTAGGCCCAGTGAATACTGAGACTAGAATTGGCTAAGAGGAAACACCTTTACTGACAGAAGTATCACGTAAGTAGACCTTTTAAAAAGTCAGTTGTACTATGTGATGATAACTGTGAACCAGTGATTGTATACTTCAGATTGTTTCTATGCTGTATGAATATATCTCAATAAAACTGCATTTAAAAAAAGTCAGTTGTAATGGCAAAGCAGCTATCTAGTCAATTTAAGTTTAGATTAAAATCTAACTATTTAAAAATAAAAGAGCTATCTAATGCTTTCAGTATGCCTTCTGTTAAATATGTTTCAGCCAATTCCTCTTAAAACAAAGCAATTCAAAAAGGGGGGAGAAGTCTACTCAAGCTTCTAAAAAGCTTCTAACAGAAATGTTATGAAACTTGTTATATACCAATTTCAGTAATAATGGATAATCCACCAATAGTAAAACTTGCAATAAACTAATACATGCTACTTAACTACCACTCAATTTCTATAGTTTTGTTGTTTTTTTAACATTTCCATATCCTTTCCCTTTGACCCTTTTCAAGTTGTTCTGAAGGTGATATAAAAATCAGTCTTTTCCTAGTTTTGGTCAAAAAAGTAGGGAGGCAATCCATTTGACCATTAACTGTCTGTCCCAGAATTTTCTTTAAATCCCTTAATCCAAGTAGGAACAATCAAATGAAAAAGACAAACCACCAATAATAGCACTGTAATCACTCAGAGAATTCCTGACTCTTGTTTTAAATACAGATTTTCTACCCATTCCAAGGGCAAGAATAGCCTAGTCTACATTCTGGGACTATATCTAAGTAGCTTACAATTAAAATTGTGTATTCAGTTATCTAGAATATAGCTAACTTTTAATTTTTTCAGGGTAAAATAACCATCTTGATTAAAGTTTTTCCCGTCTCCTCCTCTTCATTCACACTGCTTACCTTTTGGCCATGTTACTTTCCACTAACTCATTCGCTCAACAATAGGAACAAAGAGAGAGGAGGTAAAACTGAACAGCTTATTTTCTTCCTCATTAGCACTTCTGTGCTACATCATAATGTCTAATTTGAAAATTGGCAGCATTTTGCCACAAGTGTATTTGGCTATAATTTGGGGAGAATTTGCATATTCTAATATAGAGCTTTCTCAGATTGTTTCCGAGTTATAATTTTGTAATTGTTATCTTTAGGATTGTCATTTGGTGATTTTATTTTTTCTTTTCTCTCTTCCTATCAATAACTATCTCTGATCTAAGCAACCTACACTGCAACGGAGATGGAAAAGAAAGGAAGCTGAACAAATAAGCATGGGAATTATATAAATTGTTGGGGAAAACATGAGGTCCATAAAAACCCCCAAACCTTCAAGAGACAACTGCCTCTGGAGTACGACACTAGTTGCTGACAGCTGATAATTTGAGACATACATGCCAACTAAAAATACAAAACTATAATATCTGTTCTTTTGTATACTTTTTATTAAATCTACTGATTCACCTAATAAATCATTATATATATGAAAACAACAATTTCCAGAGTTCCTAAATATTTCCAATATATTCAATTTAGGGATCCAAGATTCTGAACATGTCATCACCAAAAAAAATTGCAAACCTAAAAAACAAAAAGGAAAAAAAATTAAACAATGTCAAAAGTAAAAACTTTCTCAGAAAAGGTCATTATTTACTTTCTAATTTTCAAAACAACATTTTAAAAAGTTATTGCTTTTTCTCATCTTACAGTTATAAGCTCTTAACTCTAACACTAAAGTTTTGCTTAAAAAGGCAATTTCTATATAGCAAAATAAATATGAAACTATACTCATACATATCACCTATTTATTTAATATTCACTGGGTCAAAACCTATTCATATTTACAATTTGAGATTTGAAATTACAGTGACATTAGTTCTATGTTTTCTTTTAAAGGCTACCATTAAAGTGACATTCATATCCATAAATGAAACTATAGATTGCATTCCTGTGCAACTCATACCTTTAGAAACTACGTTTTTAGCCAATTTATAGTGGTTAAATGTGCCTTTGTGTGTCTGTTAAGTTTTTAGCACAAAAAATAAGAAAGATGGTCTTCAAAGCTCCTCTAAACTCAAAAAGCACCCATAAAGATAGGCTTTATTGGGGGGAGGAAGGGGAGGGAAGAAAAGAAAAAACAATTTTGTTTGGCTAAATATAAGAAATGAGAATTTCCCAAATAAAAACAATCAGTAATTGTTTCTCATTAAAAGCGTAATACACGAAAGTGAACTAAATAAACAATTATTCTACTACAGGTTAAAGACCATTCTATTTAAACCAGCCTATTTAAATTTTCCAAAGAAAAATCAAGAGATCAGAGTTCACAATTCCAGGAAAAGTTTATAAAAAGAAAACACCTCAGGAGATACAGTAAAACAAAGAAACAACTTACACTGCTTTTCTTTAGAACAAAGCTAGGCTGGCAAGTTTTAGTATAAATTGAGATCACGGATATATAATCATTGTACTCCCAGTCAATCTAAACAGTGCCTGGATTTACAGAGCCAGCTCATAAGTAACTTTTTTTAGTGCATGTGAACAATTCTCCCTAACATTATGGAAAGTCACATACATGAGGAAAAAGAACAGTTTATAAATTGTAAGTCACTCTCAATCCTCTGAAATTAAGGGATAAAAAGATAGTTTGTTGAAAAATGAACTATAGTGACAACCAAGTCTCTAGAAGAAAAAATAAAAATAAGTATGGCTTTTTTAATATTAAAATTAAAATTAATATTAATTTTTTCAGTCCTTCAGAATTCACCCTCTGTATTGCCATTCAGAACAATAAGAATTGCATTTTCTCATTATCTCAACAATTAAACAAATGTATAATTAGGCTAAATATAAGTAAATTTGTGTAGATATTATTTTTGATATTAATGTTGATACATTAGCATAGGTAATGAAACAACATAAAGAATCACTTACTTGAAATAATGGCTTAGTATAAAATCTAAACTCGAATAAAGAACCTTATTGGAATTTTATTCCTGGGAGAGCTAAGCCTAAAAATTGTCTCTTAAGCACTACTATATATAGCAATGTATTTAACAGGATATGGTCCATCTGAATAAACTCAAAGAGAAGAACACCTCCCCCCAAGAAAAAAGTTTTGCTATAGTGAAAAACAAAAATAAAAGTTACTTCAATTATAAAATACACTTGAACGAAGAAAAATGTAATACTGAAAGTGGAGTTAAACTGATAAAACGACCATTCACAATAGGCACTTTATATTTTAAAAAGGGAAAAAAACCACACACCTACATAAAACATCAAAATCCCTTAATGTAGCAAAAGAAAGTGGTGGTAGGAATCCTTACTTTCCAGTCTGAAAACTTACCAAGTCTGGATTCGCTCTTAGTTCAGAGCAAACCTTACTGGTTTTCAAAGCAAGAAACTGAAAATATTTCAATCTTCAAATACCTGATGGCTCAGGTTTTCATATACAATAAATATTTTGTCACTAGTTAAGTAGGTCATTACAGTCATTTTTTAAAACTACATTTACACAACTTTAAATGACTGTATGTGGATTATATGGTTAATGCTTTTGTTAAACATCTGAAACAGTTTAGTTAGGATATGTCAGTATGTTGTCAAATACTTTTTTGTTCACAACTTAAAAAAAAATTTAAATCTTAAAAAGGAAAGAACTGGGGAAGGAGAACAAACATGGAAAAACATGAAGGCCCCTCTCTCTCTTATGTTTTGCCATTACCATTCTGTTTGAAGTGGTTTCAGGACGAGGCGATCGCACACCTTCTAGTCAGAAATCAGATGACCTCAAAACAACCTCATTTCAGTCATAGGCCTCATGTCTTTCGCTTAAAGCTAAAAATAAAAATACATGTGAATGAACAAATGATCATGGAATGAAATCTCTAACACGACACTAAACTATAAAATATTAGAAGCCATTTTTATCACAGAAAAATGAAAATGCACACATTTCTACACATAGCATCACAATACTATTTGGAATCAGGGGAGAGGAAGGAGTTGTCCCTTTTTTTCCTGTTATCTGCTGGGTATAAAAATGAACACAACTTAAACTGGTGCTACAAAACTAAAGAAATATTTTATTCAGATTATGAAACATTCATTTTTAAATAGTTAGAAATAACAGTATCTCTAATAAGGCTAATGCTGTTACACAGCAACTTAGCTCTTCTTTTTATCTATGAACCAAGGCAAGAAAGGAAAAGTATAATGCTGAAACATAAAAAGTTCTTGCCACAAGAAAGACAATTTTGTGGGTTTAGAACTCCTAGTTTCAACAGCAATGTAAGCAGAACAGGAAAATTAATCTGTTTCTCAAACCAAAGTAACTCATTCACTCATTCATTCAGCAAGTAATGAATGTTTCTGAGTCTTGGAAGTGAAATGCCGACAGACCAGGTTCTGAACCTCAGTGTGTCTGAAGTGCTAGCTTGCTTTCTATTTTCCAATTTTTTTCTTCTAATGTCTGGGATATGATTCCAAGGAGATAAGACAATAAGGACTGCTATGCTTCCACAAGAGGGAGGAGAGCGAGCAGTAGATTATTTGAGAACAGGATGAGACTATAGAATGTAAAACAAAATCAACTGAGAACCCTGAATCTTCATGCTGCAAGTCATCATCTGGCATGAAGCTTACTGTTTCCAAAAAGAAACATTAATCCTAAAAATTAATTCTCCTTCATTTTGAGAGGGCTGCTAGTTTCAATCCCAAGCATAAATGCCTCAGACTATTTTGAAAGAAAGGTTAAATCAGTCAAATATGTTCAAAGAACACTTAATATTAAGACTACTTCATAAAATGGAAGCCTTAAATTTAAAACTCAGAAATCTGCTGCCAAAGTTACATTTAAAAGAACTGGCTTTAACTATAGCATAATGAAGACAAATATCTTATGAACTTTTTTTTACACCATTCATATATTTTCATTAAATTAAATATAATCCAAAAATTATTAAGTAAAGACTATATTAGCATTATTGTTTAATGTTTTACATTTCTCTACTGTTCTCTGTACACCAAGGAAATTCTTTATTTTTGTGGAAATATATTACCAAACGATATCAAAACATATGCACCTGATTCAAGTTAAGTTCTACATTCTTTTAGTAGAAAACACATTCTGATTTAGCTTATCTTCTATAATTTTTCTAGGACTCCAATAAAATTTAATCTCTAGACAAACATTACAAAGATACATGGTTTGACTGAAGTTTAAAGGTCTCAGAACCATGTTTTAAGTAACAAATTGCAATTTACACTTAAATATTCAGAATAAAGAAGAAAAGAGCTGTTTGGAGTCATACTAGTTTCTATGTTATACTTTGCCATCAAGTGAAAATATTAAAAACAAAATTCTAATCCATCAGCCATGAAAGTTCATTTCCCACAGATGTTTGTAAAATGATTCTAGAAGTTTTATATTTTGACACGTTCAAAATATAGTCAAGGAAAACTGGATGCTGGTCTAATTTGCAGGCAAATACTTGATGCTCCATCCTTTACCACATGTCATATACCCATGTTCTTTTCAGTTGATATTGAATTTCAGAGAAAAGTTATTAACTATACTTTTATTACTTTATACATTAAACAACTGCTTATCTATAAATCCCAAATCTGTCCTGCATCAACAAAAGGAACCTAACATTCAGCCCACAGCTCTTCTCAGTTTGTATCTGCTACCATTCTTTGGCAAAAACTAAATTATCTGAAAGGTTTCATCCATCTCTCCAAAAGTCAATCTTTCCTTAAGTAATTCTTATTCTCATCCATGATACATTCACACCTTCATTTCCCCCTTTTTCCTTCAATCACAGTCTTGATAGACAATTTACAGTGGTATGATTTTTCCTGAAACAATCCATCCAAAATCCAGAGAATTTGTTCTTCAAACTTCACAATTCTCATGATTTCCACTTTGGTAAAGGCCTTTTGATAAAAGACGAGATTTTAATACTCAAAAGACATGTTTAAGTTTACTAAGGCAATCAACTTTATACTAACTCCAGTTACATTAGTAATAAAGTTCCATTTTAACTTCAGGAATTTTATAGTGGAGTTTCCCATTTAATAGGATTAACGAATTCCAGTTAGTTACAAATTACAGGAAATTATAGAATAAAATTTCTATAAAAACAATTCCTATTTGTTAAAATACATATGATGTAAAATGGATTGTCACGAAAAATAATTTCCTTACTTTAGACTAAACTTTTTTACTGAACGAGTTCAGCCTCACAATACACTGCAACCTGATTAGTAGACACTGTAATCCCATCATAGTCATTTACTTTTCCCAGCACTCTGCAGGTTGCAAGCCTGCTCTTCCCACCCATAATACCTCTTCTCTCCTCATCTAAGCAAAGACAATAAGCATTCTTAATTTATATGGGAATCCTACGACTTTACACATATGGATTTCCCAATTCAACTTCTATTTTGTTTTATCTGATGCTACTATAAACACAATACATATATCACACACACAGAAAATTTCAAATCTGAGGATTCAATAGGAGTACTGATTACTCAAAAAATGGGTGTCAAGACAATGGCTAGCCATTTGGAAAACTTAAGGTTGGATCTCTACTTTCTTTCCTTAAAACAAAATAAAATTCCAGATATATTACATTTAAACTTAAAATATGAAACCATAAAAACAGTTGAAGAAAACATGGGTGAATTTTAAAAAAACACATTTGGAAGCACAGGAAGGCCTTCAATCATCACATAAAACCTAGAAGCCAAAAAGGACATAATCAATTAAAAATAAAAGGCAATAAAACAAAAACCACCTGTAACAAAATAAAAAAATTGAGGAAAATATTTGCAGCAAATTTTAATATGCACAGAGTCCTTACAAATTGCTAAGAAAAAGACAAACAACCCAAGAAAAATGGGCAAAAAGATAATTCACCGAGAAACTAAAATGACCAATGAACATATCTTATGGCCATATGAATATATTTTCAAATTCACTCAAAACTAAAGAAATTCAAATCAAAATGAGATGCTAACAGACTGACAATGATTATCAAGAGTGTGAGGGACCAGGCACTTATACATGAAAGGGAGAGGTGTAAATTAGGTAAACTATTTGAAGAACAATGGCAGTATTTACTAAACTTTAAAAATCCTCATGCTTCTGACCCAGAAATTTGACTTCAAATAAAGAGACTAATTGGAACAGTAACAATACACATCACTATTTTGAAACAAAACAAAACAAAGACAACAAAAACAACACAACCCTAGAAAACAATCAACATTTGTCAAAAGGAAGCTGGTTAAAAAAAAAATTATGGTACATTTCATGTAGTCATGGAAAGGTGTTCTAGACATATTATTAAGTCCATAAATGGGGTTGCTGAAAAGATAAGTATATCATGTCATTAAAAAATAAGAATTTTTAAAAAGGAATACAAGAGAAGATATAAATAAGAAAGGAAGGAAGAAAGAAATAGAGGAAGAAAACGAAAATTATAGAAGTCTACTCAAAAAACTGTCAAAACATGAGAATGGAAGAAAGCACTTTTTATTTATCACTTTATATGTCTATAGTCTAACTTTGCACCATGAAAATTTGTTATTTTCATGTTTTTTTTTTTAGAGAAGCTGTAGGTTTACAGAAAACTCATGCATAAAATACAGAGTTCCCACATACCACTCTATTATTAACACCTTTCATTAGTGTGGTATATTTGTTACAATTCATGAAAGAACATTTTTATAATTGTATTATTAACTATAGTCCATCATTTACAATAGGGTTCACTGTGTTGTACAGTCCTACATTTGTTTTTATTTAATTTTTATTCTAGTAACATACATACAACCTAACATTTCCTCCTTTATCCACCTTCAAATATATAATTCAGTCCTATTAATTATGTTCACAATGTTGTGCTTCCATCACCACCATCCATTACCAAAACTTTATGATCAACCCAAACAAAAACTGTATAATTTAGGCATTAATTCCACATTCCCTTCCCACTCCATTCCCTGTCCCCTAGTAATCTATATTCTAGTTTCTGACTCCATGAATTTGCTTATTCTGATTATTTCATGTCAATGAGACCATACAATATCTGCCTTTTTGAGTCTGCCTTATTTCATTCAACACATAGTCTTCGAGGTTCATCCCTGTTGTCACATGTATCAGAACTTCATTCTTTTTTACAGCTGAATAATATTCCATTGTATGTGTATAACACATTTTATTTATTCATTCATTGGTTAATGGACACTTGGTTTGCTTCCACCTTTTGGCAACTGTGAATAATGCCACTATGAATATTGGTGTGCAAATATCTGAGTCCTTGCTTTCGGTTCTTTTGGATGTATACCTAGAAATGGGATTGCAGGGTCATACGGTAACTCCACACTTAACTTTCTGAGGAACCAGCAAACTGTCTTCCATAGAAGCTGCACCATTTTACCATTTTATAATTAAAAATTTTTTCATGGATACTTTGCTATTTCAGCACTTCAAAATCTAGGGATTGTTTCTCAGAATGGAAAGGAAGAGATTTTTAGACTTGAGTCAAGTCTTGTGAGCCACTCTGTGATTTTAAGAAGTAATTCATGGCCAGAAGCACAGAAGTACACTTGATGGTAACTATTAATATGGCACATGCAATGTGCTTTTCTGACTTTGCTATTGCTTGTTTTTTTCTAACATTCTTAAATCTGCACAGTACACTGTGGTATGCAAAGCACTCTTTCACTACTGTTACAGGATAGTGAGTTTATTTTTAAAGTCTTAATGGGATATCCAATAACACATGGTGTTGCACAGAGTTAGCTATAAATAATTGTTTTGCATATCCTCCATCCTAGAAGAAATCACCATCCAGTAAAATTCTGCTATTGCTATAGATTTCTTCAGTGATCTTAGACTCCAAACCCAGCTCCTTCAAAACTATGACCTTGTCATTTTATGTGACATTTACTATCATAGACAGAATGTATGAAACTGGTCAAGTTTCTTAAAACATCACTGAAGAAAATAAAGCTCCTAGTTGGAAACAGCAAAAAGTACAAATTAGTATGTGGCCATTTTTATAATGATCTTAACTCTACAGTTCTCCACATTTGCCCCAAATCAGTACTAGCCAAAGACAGAATTCTTCTCCAATTGTACAAGCTGAGCCTTTCAGCAGGATAAGAGGAGGCACAATTACCCTGGTATGACCATGGCACTCACAATTTCCATCCACCCCCAAAAGCGAAATGCTGCCCTAACAAACGACTAACAACTGCTATGCATCATTTCTGATATGAGCCACATGTGTGTAACCACAGACACTGTACAAGACTGAAAAATTTCCATCAGCATTCTCCTTTAATATTAAGCCACTACAACTGCAAGTGTTGTGGCACTCAGCAGATTACTTCATACTAATTTTACTTGAGCCCTCACTTGTACTTGGGATTTTGTTGTTTCCAAACTCGTCTCTCACACTGTTTTCCTCCTTTTCTCCTATCTAAGGGTGAAAAGGGCCTCATTTTCTTTCTAAGGCTGCCTCTTTTCTCTGTTCCTATAACACCTGTGGAAGCTCACTCCATTTAGTTATTTCCTCATTCATTTTCATCCTCAGTGTCTCCTTGACTGGCTCCTTACCTTCTGCTTACAAACATATTCACATCTTGATCCTGAAACCAATCCACAATAATTTACCTGAACATATTACTGACTTCAATTAATATCCTTCTTCCCCTTTTCTTACCGATAAACTTTCAAGTCTCTCAAGAGTTGTTTGATTCATTTGCTCAAAAACATATTTAGTGAAAACTAAATGCCATGGATTGGGATACAAACTGACATAGTCTCTTGGCTTATGGTTACACATTACACAAATAACAATCAGACAAGTTTAAGGTTTCAAAATGTTCACTGTCATGAAGGTAACATACTTGGGGCTAAGACAGTATATAAACAGGGGGACTTAATTTAGATTGGGCTGCCATTCTGCACAACCTCATTGTAGGCAAGGTGATTCACAGTACAGCAGCCCTGACTGGGTCTCTTGGAAGTAATGATATTTAAGATGAGGCTTTAAGGCTGAACAAGAGTTGCATGGCAAAAAATAAGACAGGTAGCATTCCAGTTAGAGGGAAACATGTTGCAAAAGTCCTAGGGCAGAAAAGCATATGGTGAATTGGGGAATCAGAAAAAAGGGCAGTGTGGTTAGAGTACATTGAAGACGACAAAACAGACAAGAACCAAATCAATCAAGAGTCTTGTAGGCCACAATAAGGATTTTGGGCTTTATTCTAAGTACAATGGTGACTGCATTTGTATAATATAATATTTAGCTCTCTGCAGAGTGGCTTCTATTCTTACCCTTCCCTTAAAGGCCAGCCATGCACTCTTAATACACGGAATCTTCTCAGTTGACATCATCTGACAGTCTGGCTTCTAAGGTAACTTTTATCCCTACCTTGAAAGCTTTAGCCTTCATTCATTTTTGTATCATCCACTACTCTCAGTATTTTAACTTAATATTTTGTATATAGTAGGTGTTCAAATTTTCCACAAAGGACAAATCAGTGTTAGAATAAAACAGATTGGTGAAAAGTTTTATTTAATTGGCTTATTCTTTCATGTAGTGATCAAATATTTATGAACCCAAAGAAGAGTACATGTTCAGATTACACTGCTCTTCTCTGTGCGTACTATGGTATTCTGGATAGAAAATGTGTGGGAGTCATACAGTTCTTGCGGGTGACTGAGCTTGTGCCTTGACTTACCAGGCCTGGGCCAGGGGACTTGATATCACCCCCTGGGGAGGGTAGTAGGTACGGGCGTGAGTGCCCTCTGCAGCCCCCCCGAGCCTGAGGAGCGAGGTCAAGGCAGCTCCCTTTTCCTCACCCAAAATGCCACTGGCAGGGGAGGCTTGCCGGAGGAAACCGCCTTTCTCCCAACTGCCCTTTCCCCACTTCCTTATCTTACCCACATACTCCCTTGTGCCAAGGCCACTCCTGCCACCGCCAGTGCGCATGCACCGTGGCCAGAACAACCCCCGCCCGCTGCAACGGCTCCTGCGTCCTCTCAGAACCAATCCTAGCCCCTCTCCCTTCAATATTGCCATTTTAGGCTACTTCACCTCCTTTCCAGCCCTGCCCCTCTTACCAGCCTATATAACCTGTAATCACCCCTGAATAAATCTCTTTGGCGCATACTCCTACTGGATGAAGAGTGTTTTTTGTCCTTATCGCCGCCCTCCACACCTTGCACGCCTCTCGCCGAGGACCTTGGCCACGTCCTCCGCCTCGCCCTCGCCTCCGGGAAAGAGCCCCCGCCGCCGGTACCCTTTAAGCAGCCCCGAGAGCTGAGGGCTCGGCTACCGGCCGCCACTCCCCCTAGAAGCAGTAACCCCGACCGCAAGTTCTCCTTGAATACAACTGAAAAATTAGACAATTCAGGTCAATATCCATTTAATTAAAAATCCACCACATTTATGGATTTTAACAGGAACTTACCATACTTATGTACTGTTAATTGAAAATAAGCACCAAGTATTTCACTTTTATTCCAGTAGAAATTCATGTGAGGAAAGACATCAAATTTGCTAGGCTCAACACGTAAGGGTTCTGTCTACACTCCATTAGAACTACCAGTACAGATTTAGAAAGAAAATGTTAAGTTTTTTTATTTTAGAGAGTAATATAACTCTCTAGGGAGTAGGGAATGAGGACTTAGTATTTAATTGGTACAGAGTTTCTGTGTGGGGTGATAGAAAAGTTTTGTTAACAGATAATGGTGATGGTAGCACATTATGAATGTAATTAACAGCACTGAATTGTATATTTGAATGTGTTAAAAAGTGGAAATTTTAGGTTGTACAGAGGTTACCAGAATAAAAATTTTAAAGAAAGAACTGTACAACACAATCAGTAAATACTAATGTAAACTATGGACTATAGTCAATAGTTTAATCACAGTAGTACTGTCTCATCAACTGTAACAAAGGTACCATGCTACTGCAAAGTGTTAATAATAAGGAAAACTATGTATGCAAGGGGGAGCAAATGGGAACTGTGTACTTTCTGCATGATTTTTCCATAATCTACAACTTCTCTAATAAAAAAAAGGTAAAGAAAATAATGAAAAATAAATACACACACAATTATATTCATTTTCTATTAATGGAGTAAACAAGTTCATTAATACTCTAAACTAAAATTTATACTATGAACAACTGATTGTACACTTTGAAGGACTGGATGTTATATGAATATATCAATAAAATTGCATTAAAAAATTAAAATTTAAGCCACTAAACTTTAAAAATACATGTCTCACATATAAAAATACTTGCAATCTTTTTCTTGACAACTTGCTTTAAGTTCACAATAAAATTCTGACTGCAGACATTATGTTCTTTTTTTTTGTAAAACTGAAGTCGAAAAAATGCTATTTTTTAAATAAAGGAATTCCAGTTTCACAAATACTCTATTACAGAAATCTGCACTTCTGTTTCATATTCAACTGTAACTAAAGCGGTTAGATTGCACAAAGATATGTCCACCTTTACGACTATCTCCTATACTGTGAAGTCTGATGTCTCATTTCTTCAATAATACCAATAACCAATTTTAAGCCGGAACTAAGAATAACTGATACACATGGTAATTAAAAATTCAAACTTGCAAAGTTTAAGATACTTGACCATAAAAATATACATATACTGTTTCTTACACTTATAAAGAGGCTGAATCTCCTCAAGGAATCTGATATGTCAAAAACAAAAACAAATTTTTGAAAAAAGGATTTTCATTTCTGCTTACTGATGGATAACATATGGAAGCAAACATACCACAAATTCCTTGACTATGTTCAGCTTGTTCCTTCTTAAGAGTATCTGAAATTGTGTTCTTTTCTGGGATTGTGGTCCCCTCATAATTTATATTGCTTGCTACTTCATCTCAACAAGGTATTTGGCTCAAATGCTACGTATTCAAGTAGCCCTCTCCACCAACCTATCTAAATAGCCCTATTCCATCCCATTTCTATCAATTCAGAGCCTCTTTTCTTATCCTGCTTGAGTTTTCTTCCTAGCACAATTTACTACTAACATTTACTGTATTGCTACTTATTTGTTTTCTATCTCCCCCACTAGAATAATTCTAATTCCTAGAATTTATATCTGAAGCCATATTCTATAGTCTAATCATACAGGAAAACAAAACAAAACAAAATCTCAATGCTAATCTACTTTCCAGAGTACAGAGCATTTCATTTACTCATTTTACACACTAAGAAAACTGAAGACCCTTCAACTGCAAAACAGCAAACCAACTTTTACCCTTCATCTCTGATGGACTCTTGAGATCAGAATCTAAGTGATCAGATACAGGCACAAGTATTTTTTCAAGTATAGAAGTCATAGGCAGAAACTGAAGAAAATCATTACAGAGGTTTCTCAACAGAATTTTAGTAAATTTAGTCAAAGTTCAAGAAAGTACTGTAATGGATTGGCAAAATGATCAAGAAATTATAAAAGCCAATCTGTGAGTGCAAGAGCACTTCAGGATTGTTTGAGGTGATCAGAAGTTATGAGGAAGAAAAGGGGACGGGAGGTGGAACTTGAGGCTTTGAGCACAAGATACCAAATACAGAGGCAGCAAGCAATGAATAGAAGTTTACTGACAGGATGACTACATAATTTTCAGGGCCCAGTACAGTGCATAATGAAAATGTGAGCTCTTCAAAAAGCATTACTACTAATTTCAAGGTGGCAACAAGAAAATGCTAAATCACGCGTGGGGCCCTGTGTGACTGCACAGGTCACAAGCCCCCAAAGCTGGCCCTTCTTACTGAGCTAAAGACTGGAGGCAGGCAACTACTGCTCCAGGCAGCAAGGAGTAGGGGAAAGGTAAAAGCATACCACCCACCTCTAAGCACAGTAGGCAGCATTCACAGAGCCACTGGCATCCATGGTACCATTTAAAGGGCATATGGGAGGTCCATATGCCTTCAGGCATTCCCAGGATTTTATTGAAAATACAAATGAGGGGATATAACACATTAAGATCTATTAACATAACTCAATGGTTGAATATGAGATTAATTACCACAGATTAGATGGGGGGTGGTGGTGGTGGAGCTTATTAGGCAGGAAACATGCACCATTAATAAGTTTTGTTGAAGTTGTATAATGAAAAAGATCTGGAGTCTGTCATACCCAAGAAAGATGGATATGGCTCCCTAACAGCAAAAAGACAATAACACTATTAATTATATCTACAATATGCAACATAAAGAGGGATAGGAAAGGCCCAAACAAGTTTTTCCCTATTGACTAAATGCACAGTGTTAACCATGGTTTGTTTTTTTTTTTTGAAAAAAAAAAAAAAAAAAAAAAAAAAAGACATTATGCAAGAAGATGAAGAAATCTTGGGTTGGACATGACCAAGTTTTTTTTTTTTAATCTTCATTTTATTGCGATATATTCACATACCACGCAGTCATACAAAACAAATCGTACATTCGATTGTTCACAGTACCATTACATAGTTGTACATTCATCACCTAAATCAATCCCTGACACCTTCCTTAGCACACACACAAAAATAACAAGAATAATAATTAAAGTGAAAAAGAGCAATTGAAGTAAAAAAGAACACTGGGTACCTTTGTCTGTTTGTTTGTTTGTTTCCTTCCCCTATTTTTCTACTCATCCATCCATAAACTAGACAAAGGGGAGTGTGGTCCTTATGGCTTTCCCAATCCCATTGTCACCCCGCATAAGCTACATTTTTATACAATTGTCTTCGAGATTCATGGGTTCTGGGTTGTAGTTTGATAGTTTCAGGTATTCACCACCAGCTACCCCAATTCTTTAGAACCTAAAAAGGGTTGTCTAAATTGTGCATAAGAGTGCCCACCAGAGTGACCTCTCGGCTCCTTTTGGAATCTCTCTGCCACTGAAGCTTATTTCATTTCCTTTCACATCCCCCTTTTGGTCAAGAAGATGTTCTCCATCCCACGATGCCAGGTCTACATTCCTCCCCGGGAGTCATATTCCACGTTGCCAGGGAGGTTCACTCCCCTGGGTGTCTGATCCCACGTAGGGGGGAGGGCAGTGATTTCACCTTTCAAGTTGGCTTAGCTAGAGAGAGAGGGCCACATCTGAGCAACAAAGAGGCATTCGGGAGGAGGCTCTTAGGCACAATTATAGGGAGGCCTAGCCTCTCCTTTACAGCAACCGTCTTCCCAAGGGTAAAACCTATGGTAGAGGGCTCAACCCATCAAACCACCAGTCCCCTATGTCTGTGGTCATGTTAGCAACCATCGAAGTGGGGTAGGCCAATACCCCATGACCAAGTTTTAATAACATAATAGATCTTAGACAATTTAAAGAAACAGAAGTCTAAACCTAGAAGGAAAAAAGAACCCACCAAAGCTACCAGTTATGCCACTATTTCAGAAGACAAATTTGTTCTGAGTTCATCTTCCAACATCTGACATTTTGTGGTAGGATGTGACAGAAGACCATCACTTTAACCACCTCTGTTAATTAATTTTCCTGACAGCTTAAGTCAAATAAACTTCATGAGAAAAAGAATGAACTAAGTCCAAAATGGAAACTAGACACACACACACACACACACACACACACACACACACAGGAAGCATCACAATAATTTGTGGATAGTCCTTCTGTCTTTCTAGACCTAATGTTAGGAATTAAAACCTGAATTCAAACCTTTTTTTATGCCTTTCTTTCTAATATAAAATAAGGCAACCCAATATTAAACATACTAAGAATGATTTAAATTTGTTATTTCTGTTAATGTTCACAATGAATAAAGATAGATTCATTTGTACTTCATTTTTGTTTTTAAAATTTTCTAACTTCTCAGTATCACCTTGATACTCACAGAGACCTCAACTTAATAATGAACTATTCATTTTGACTTCAATATAATAAAGTACTCCCAAACTATAAACCCAAATAGTACAAAACATTTCTAATAAACGCCTACCTCTACTATTATTTTCCAGAGTATTATAATTTCATTACCTCCTTACAACATATGAATGGAACAATCTGTTCATTTTCCAAAAGGAAACACTAAGCCAAAAAGATTAAAATTTAAGTTCCTATGGTAAGACAAAATTTCTGACATCTATCTCAAGACAGTTTTTTCTCTCCATAAGTCTGTGCATCTTAACAAAAGTAAAGATCTTTTACACTAAAAAAAGCAATTATTTCACACCTCCTTTCCCTCTGGAAACTATACAGCAAGCAAGCAGACAACATATTCAGAGAAAGGGAAGTTGGCTACCTAAGATAATGAGAAATAGTGCTCTTCATTTATCCCTCAAAGGAAGTAGAGATCTAAGCAAGCTAAGAAGGCCATACCCACACATCCATACCCACACCCACAACAAGGCAAAGCTGTAGGGACCCAGGACCCGGGCTGCCCCTCCCGTTATAGTTATCCAGGACCCAGGCTGCCCCACCCTAACGGGGAATGAGGCCCCACAGTCTGCGTGGCTGGGACAGAAGTTGAAGGTCCACAAACCTCCTCAGGAAAGAAAGTATGTACAGATGGTATTGTAAATAAAGCATGAAACTCCCCTCCCCTGATTACTGCTGATTACAAATCTCCAGACCCCTGTGTCACGAGAGACTGCTAAAACTCTGTTGTCAAGTGGAATGTCTCTGCCCTAAACCCTTATAAGCAGTCCCTTTGCACCCCCACCCACATGAAGCACTGACTTCCACTTTCCAACCAGCCTCCACCGGGAAGAAGCTTCTCCTGTTCATAAGTCCCAATAAATCTATGTCAAGCTCTGTGCCTAGTGTGTTCTTTGGTCTTAGGGCTGCACTGACCCAAGACCTTCAAGAGCTGGTTGGAACAGAAGCTAAATGGATTCCCTCCTTCTAAGTCTCAAATGTGGTAAAGACTGAATCTTTAGTGGGAATGGACCTTACGTCATGTTGTACAAACTTTCACCAGTGCTGCAAACTTGTTTTATTCAACTTCTGCTTAAATATCTTCAAGGACAAAAAACTGCTACCTTGGAAAATCTTTTCCACTTCAGTATAGCTCTGCAAGAAATCATTTTGGTTCTATATAATGTTGGAAAAACCAACTACATCAGGAAATAGTGATTACCTCAATTAAAGGTCAACTCATTTGATTTTTTATTGTTCAATAATAACAGGAAGTCCCAAGATAAAGCATCTCCAAGATTTGTTATTTTGGTGGCTCAATAACATCATCAAGGACCTAGATTCTTTACTTCTTTTTACTCTGCCATCAGCAGGTTGATTTAGCTCTCCTTATGGTTTATTTTTTATTGAAACACCTTTATTGAGATATAATTTACTTTCTCTACAATTAACCCACTTATGTATCCAATTGAATGTTCTTTAGTATATGCACAGTTATGCAACCATCACCACAATCAACTCTGGAACACTTTTATCACCTCAGAAAGAAACTCCATACCCAGAAGCAGTCACTCTCTACCTCTCCTTTTCCCCCAAACTCCAGTTGGTCCTAGACAACTACAAATCTATTTTCTGTCTCAACGGATTTCCTATTCTGGGACAATTCATATAAAGGGAACCATACAATATAGGTCCTTTATGATTAGCTGCTTCTACTTAGTATAATGCTTTTTGGGTTAATCCATTTGTAGCATGTGTCAATAGTTCATTTATTTTTATAGCCCAATAATATTTCATTGTATGGCTATACCATATTTTCTTTATTCATTCATTGGTTTATGAACATTTTGGCTATTTCCACTTTGAGGCTATTATGAATAATGCTGTTATGTACATTCAGGTACAAGTTTTACATGAAATTGTGTTGTTCTTTTAGTTGGGCATATACCAAGGTAGGACTGCTGGGTCATATGGTAATTATAACATTTTACTTTCCCACCAGAAGTGTATGACAGTTTCAATTACCCTACATTCTTGCCAAGATTTGCTTATACCTATTGTTTTGATTAGGGTCATCCTGTGGGTATCAGTCAGGGTTCTTCAGAGAATCAGAACCAACAGGAATACATATGTGTGATTTATTATAAAGAACTGGCTTACATGATTGTGGTGGTTGGCATGTCTGAATTCTATTGTGGAAATTCTAGTGTTGGTGATATTGAAATCCTGAGTTCAAATTCCTCAGGGAACCTGGGATACTGGAAATTCAGTTAAGAGTTAATGTTGAGGCCGCCATCACAGCCGCTCCAGAGGAACTGGGGGGAGGATGGTGGCCCGTGAGGCTTGTCGCAGACAACGTAGCGGAGGTGTCTGCAAGCCAGGCTAAAGCTGTGGTCGCAGCAGCAGGCCTCACACGTGGCGACCGGGCTTCGGCTTCCTTTGGGTTCCTGAGAAGTGGACCATTGGTCAGTGTGGGAGCAGCAGCAGCAAAGGCAGAGGCTCTGGCTCATCTCTCTCCACCCCCTCAGCCTGAGGCAGGGGAGGCCAGGCAGCTCAGGTGGCTGGCAGGGGGGGCGCATCCACTGCCCGAGAATGGGAATTCTCTTCACCAGGATATGGATACTGTTTAATCACCAGGAGCACCAAGTTATCATTGTTGGGCTGGATAATGCAGGGAAAACGAGCATGCTTTACCAATTTCCTATGAATGAAGTTGTACATACATCCCCTACAATATGAAGTAATGTAGAAGAGACAGTCATTAATAATACATGTTTCCTAATGTGGGATATTGGTGGCCAAGAATCTCGTCATTCTTCCTGGAATACTTACTATACTAAAATTGAGTTTGTAACAGTTGTTGTGAACAGTACAGACAAAGGATTTCTGTAACTAGAGAAGAACTGTGTTAGCACATGATGACTTTAGAAAAGCTAGATTGCTGATTTTTGCTAATAAACATGATGTTAAAGAATGTATGTCTGTAGGAGAAATCTCCCAGTTTTTGAAACTAATGTCTATTAAAGATTACTAGTGGCATATCCAGGCATGCTATGCTCTTACAGGTGAGGTATTGTGCCAGGGACTTGAATGGACGATGTCATGATTTAAGATTAGGTAATCTCTACTGACCTCTTCTCATAGACTTTGTGTAAATGAAGTGTTGGACTTCTCCTGAAAGCTTCCAATTGGCTTTCTCGTTAGTTCCTTTCAAAGTCTTGAAGATGTGACTGACATTTGTCTCATAATGAACCCTCTCAGGACACTGTGTAGCCCAACCCCTAAATCATTGAGCTGTTCTTAAAAAAAAAACAGAAAGAAAAAGGAAAAACAAAAGCATTGATGTTGAAGTCCTGAGGCAGAAATTCTTTTTTGCTCTCCTTACAGTTTTAAGAATACTCTCACCATTCCAGGCATCACATGCAGATGTGATGCTGTCCTGTGGAAGACGATGATTATTTCTTCCTTTTCAATCTTTCTATAATGGAGGAACACCTGTGTTTGAAATCCCCTAGCACACATCTTACTAAGCAGAACTATTCCTGGCCAATCACTAGCAAGGAAAATGGGTTCATCAGGATTGGCTGAAATTGACTAGAGAAATCCCTGTTCTTTAACTGCACTACAATTTCTATACATGTAAAGAACTACTGTGTTCCCTTCCTCAATCCTAAATTCCTCTCTAGGTTAAATATTCCCATTTCTGCCTATTGTTCTACATGTAAGACTTGGTATCCCATAAACTCTACATCCTAAGCACTCTTCAGTTTAACAACATACCTCATAAAATGTTCAAGATCCTCTCAAAATGTTTAGTACCAAGTACAACAAAACTATTATCTTCCTTGTTCTAAACTCCTTTCTTTTTTCTTGCAAGACTCTGTTACATTTGAACTTTTATAATCTATACTTTCCCCCCTTTTTAATGACAGAGTACAATACAAAACTCTGCATTTAACTATGCTACATTTCACCTTAGTTTTGGCCCATCTTTCCAAACTATACAGGTCTCAAACATTTTTTAATTCTAAAAACCATACTAAGAACCCATGTGTGGGAGGGGACTGTGGGAAGATGGCAGAGTAAGAAGCTGCAGGAGTCAGTCCCTCCACCAGAACAACTAATAAACAGGCAAGAACTGTGTGAATTAGCTATGTAGAAACACACAGGAGAATGCAGTACAGCATCCAAGGAAGAGTAGAAGGAAGAGGCTGGTAAGTTACAATACATACCAGTAAACTATTCTCTCTGCAGCAGTTACCATCGCCCAGTCCCCATGAGAGCATGGCAGGCAGCTGTGGGGTCTATTCCGTGGTGTAGCTTGCTGGTGCCAGAAAAGAACATAAAAGTCCACTTCCCCAAGATCTAGGGGGAAGGGAAGGGCAGACCCTTCAGTGATCACTGCTTTTGACCAGCTATTTCTGAGCACTGGGGCCTGTGCTCAGGTTGCTTCAACCTGCAAGGGACAAAGGAAGCAGAGAAGACTTAAAGACAGTATATGCTCCCTCAGAGCAGCAGAGGACAATTGAAGGGCTGCATTTGCTGAGCAGGGACTCAGTGAAGGAAGTGCAGTTTTAGGGAGCCATGGAAGAAGCTGCTGGTGCCCCTCCTGGCTCCTCTCTCATCCCCTCCCCAGGACAGTCTGTAGCCAGCCACTGTTTCTTTTGTAGGTCCAAGGCCTTGATCTGGCTGGGAAGAACTGACGTGGGAAACTCCCTCCAGTTTGACCCCCATCACAGAATTGGCCCTCCAGACAAAAGCAGCTGGAGACAAGGAAACCACTGTAAGAAACAACTGAGGCAGATGGCCAGGGGCAAAAGCTTACCTGAATTAAGTCAGACAGAATTACCAGGAAAGGGAGAAGATCTGTTTTTTGGGAAGCAAAGGTGGCATTCAAACTCTTGTAAACAGGGCAACCCCTAAAGCCACTAGCAAGCAAAAGCCCAGGACAACACACAGGCCCAGAAAGGCAGGATACAGCACTTGCATTCGCCTTGGGCTGACCTTCCTGATACGAGGACTGAACTCTGACCAAGAGCATCAGCCAACACAAAGCCAATTTGTAAAGATAGCGTAAGGTGATTTTTGCCTAGGTGTGCTTGGTTTTGGTAGCTCCTGACACTTAAAAAAATCTCTGTCACATTACCAACTGGTTACAGACTCAAGAAACAGACATCTCAGGGAATAAATTCCGGAGTAAACATTTAAAGATATTAAAATGTATAGTGTGCAACAAAACATTACAAGACAAAGAAAATAGAAATGATGGCTCATTCACAGGAAGAGGATAAAAATCTATGAAATCATAAACAAAGATGACCAAATTGTGGACATATTGAAGACTTCAAGAAAAATTATCTTCAAAATGCTCAAGGAAGTAAAGAAAAATGCAAAGAAATAAAAGATACCAGGAAAACAGTCAAAACAGTCAGTATGTTCAAGGAGAGTTAGAAAAATACACAGAGAACTAACTAAAAGATGTCAGAAAAACACTGAAGGTGCAATATGAGACTCTGAATAAAGAGACAGAAATTTTAAAAGGAACCAAATAGAACTATTAGAGTTGAAGACCACAATAACTGAAATGAAGAATTCCAAAAAGAGTTTCAACAGCAGATTGAAATTGGCTGAAGAAAGATCACTAAATTCAGAGACAACTGAAATGAGTTCAGCTGGGAAGCAGAAAGAAAAATAAATAGCCTAAGAGAACTCTGGGACACCATCAAGTATGTCAAAATATGCATTATAGGGGTACCAGAAGAAGAAGAAAGAGAGAAAGGGGCAGAAGGAATATTCAAAGAAATAATGACAGAAAATTTCCCAAACATAGCAAAAGACATGAAAATGCACATCCAAGAAGCCCAGAGAACACCAAATAGGATAAACATGAAGAAAACACATTTTGTCCTTTATTGATCAAACTATTTTTTCAAAGGACAAGGAGTTCTGAAAGATGCAAGAGAAAAATAGCATGTTATGTACAAAGGAGTCCCAATTAGGTTAAATGCTGATATTTCATCAGGAACCATAAAGACAAGAAGGCAATGGGTTGAAATACTTAAACATGCTGAAAGAAAACAATTGCCAACCAAGACTTGTATATCTGGTGAGACTTTCTTTCAAAAATAAGGAAGAGATGACACAGATGAACCCTATAGATATCATGTTGAGTAAAAAGAGTCAGACACAAAAGAAAAACATTGTATGATTTCTCTGTTATGAAACAGAACAAGTAAATTCATAGAGACAGAAAGCAGGTTAGTGATATAGCCAGGGGTGGCAGGAGCGGGGAACAGAGATTATTGCCAAATGTGTGTGATTTTTGCTTTGGGATGATGAAAATTGTCTAGAACTAGATAGTGGTGGAAGTTCCACAGCCTTGCCAATGTACTGAATGTCCACTTAAAATGGCTAAAATGATTTTTATATTATGTACATTATATCACATTTAAAAATAAATAAATTGAATAAATAAATAAAGAGATTAAGACATTCCCAGATAAACAAAAGCTGAGGGAGTTCATTACCAATAGAATTGCCCCACAACCAATGCTAAAAGAAGTTCTTCAGACTGAAAGAAAAGGACATGAGTTCAAAGCAGCAGAAATAAAGACCTCCGAGAAAGGTAATCTTTTGGGTAAATACAAATGCCTGTAGTATTGTATTGTACTTTTTGGTATATAACTCCACTTCTTACTTCCTGTAGGTAATAAAAAGCAAACACATAAAAAGTAAAGATAAATCTATGGTTTTGGAATACAAAATGCAAAGATACAATATGTATCAAGTACAAAAAAGGGTGGGGAAGCAGAGAGGTATAGGAACCACGTATGTGTACGCCAATAAAGTCAGGTTGGTTTCAAATAAAAAATTACTGTTGTATATTTAGGATGTTAAATTTTAACCCCATGTAACCACAAGGAAAATATATGAAAAATAGATCAAAATGAGAAAGGACTTAACATGGTCTAAAAAAAAAAAAAAAATCAAATAGATACGGCAGTAGGCATTAATAGAAGAACTGAGGGACAAAAATATATAAGACTTACAAAGTGGTAGGAGAAAGTCTTGCATTATCAATAGTGACTTTAAATATAAATGGCTTAAATATGCCAGTCAAAAGGCACAGATTGGGCAGATGGATACAAACCTATCACAGAGTGAAATGCTGTCCTATAAGAGACTCAGCTTAAACTCAGACATAAACAGGCTGAAAATAGGTTGAAAGTGAAAGAATGGGAAAAAATTATACCATACAATAGAAACCAAAAGAGACCTGGGGTATCTATATTAATATCAGATAAAACAGACTAAGTAAAAAAAAATTACAAGGGACAAAGATGGTCATTATATACTGATAAAGAAGTCAAGTCAACAAGAAGACATAACAATTATAAACATGTACACACCTAACAGCAGAGCACAAAAATATGAAGCAAATACTGACATTTGAAGGGAGAAATAGCTGGTTCTACACTAACAGTAGGTGACTTTAGTACACCACTTTCAAGAATGGACAGACCATCTAGACAGAAGATCAAGAAATAAAACACCTGACCAATACTCTAAACCAACAGGCCTAATAGACACATTTAGAACCTTTCACCCCAAAACAGAATATACATTCTTTTCCAGTGCACATGGGTCACCCTCCAGGATAGACCATATCCTAGGTCACAAAGCAAGTCTTAATAAATTGAAAAATGATGAAATCATACAATGTAACTTCTCTGACCTCAATGGAAGGAAGCTAGAAATCAATAACAGAAGGAGAAATGGAAAATTCACAAAAATGATGTGGATATTAAACAATCTATTCTTACAGGTAAAGAGGAAATCACAGAGAAATTAGGAAATATCTTGTAGCAAATGTAAATACAACATAACAAAACTTATGGGATGCAGCAAAGGCAAATTTATAGCTCTCAATGCTTACATTAAAAAGGAAAAAAGACTTCAAATCAGAGATCTAAGCTCAAAACTGGAAGAACCAGAAAAAGAAGAGCAAACTAAACCCAAAGTGAGCAGAAGGAAGGAAGCAACAAAGATGACAGCAGATATGAAATAAAGAATTAAAAAAACAAAAAATAGAATCAACAAAACCAAAAGTTGGTTCCTTGAAAAATTCAACAAAATTGACAAACCTTTAGCTAAATTGCCGAAGGAAAAGAGAGGACACAAGTAACTAGAATTAGAAATGAAAAGGATATTACTACTGATCCTACTGATACAAAAAAGACTATAAGAGGATACTATGAGCAGCCATACACCAACAAATTAAATAACCTGGATGAAATGGACAAATTCCTAGAAACACACAAACTATCTACCCTGACTCAGGATGAAATGGAAGATCTCAACAAACCAATAACTAGTTAAGAGACTGAATCATAATCAAAACCTCCCCCAAAAGAAAAGCCTAGGACCAGATGGCTTCAGAGGGAAATTCTACCAAAAATACCAAGACTTTACTCCAATTCTGCTTAAACTCTTCCAAAGAGTTGAAGAGAAGGAAACACTCCCTATTTCATTCTACGAGGCCAAAATCACCCTCATATCAAGGTCACATGAAGATGTCACAAAAAAAGAAAATTACAACCCAATGAACCTTAAAAATACAGATATAAAAATCCTCAAAACTCTAGCAAACCAAATCAAACAATGCACCAAAAGAATTACACAACGTGATCAAATGGGATTCTTCCCTGTTATGCAAGGATAGTTCAACGTAAGAAAATCAATTAAGGTAATACACCATATTAGCAGAATAAAGGAATAAAAACACTTAACCATCTCAAATGACACAGAAAATGTATTTCACAAAATATAGCAAATTTTCTTGATAAAAACACTTAGAAAAAACTAGGAACAGAAGAAAATTTCCTTAACATGATAAAAGGCACATGAGAACCCACAGCTAACATCATATTTAATGCTAAAAAAGTGAAAAAATTCCCTCTAAGATTAGGAACAACACAAGAAGTCCACTTCACCTCTGTTATTTGACATTGTACTGGAACATTTAGGCAAGAAAAAGAAAAGGCATCCAAATTTGAAAGGAAGAAGTAAAACTTTCTGTATTTACAAAGGACATGATGACATACAGAGAACCTTGAAAATTCTAAAACAGAGCTCACAGAGCTAGTAAATGAATTCAGCAAAGTGGTGGGTACGAGATCAACAACCTAAAATCAGCAGTGTTTGTACATACTAGCAATGAAAAATCAGAAGAAGAAATCTAGAAAAAAAATTCCATTCACAATAGCAACTAAAAGAATCAAATATCTAGGAATAAATCTAATCAAGATGCAAAGAACTTTATACACAGAAAACTTCAAAACATTCCTAAAAGAAATCAAAGAAGACCTAAACAAATGGAAGGATGTTCCATGTTCATGGATTGAAAGACTAAATACTGTTAAGATGTCAATTCCAACCAAAGTGACTTACACATTCAACACAATCCCAATAAAAATTCCAACAACTTTCTTTGCAGAAATCGGAAAGCCAATCATAATTTATATGGAAAGATAAAGGGCCCAGAATAGCCAAAACCATCTTGAAAAAGAACGTGGATGGAGGACTCACACTTTCTGATTTTAAAACATATTACAAAGTCACAGTAATCAAAACAGTATAGTACTGGCTCAAGGACAGACATATAGACCAATGGAATCAAATTAAGATTTCAGAAATCAACCCTCACATTTATGGCCAAGTGATTTTTGAAAAGGGGCAAAGACCACTCAATTGGGAAAGAATAGTCTCTTCAACAAATGGTGCTGGGAAAACTGGATCTCCATTTGCAAAAGAATTGAAGGTGGACCCACTGCCTCACACCATATACAAAAATCAGCTCAAAACGGATCAAAGTCCTAAATATAAGAGCCAGAACTATAAAACTTTAAACCCAAAGCACAAGCAACCTTAAATAAATGAAAGACAAATGGGACATCAGCAAAAGTAAAAATTTCATGCATCAAAGGACTTATCATGAATGTAATATGACCACCTACACTATGGGAGAAAATATTTGGAAGGCACGTACATGACAAGAGTTTAATATTAAGAATATATAAAGAGGGAGAACCTAAGATGGCAGCTAGGTGAAACAGGGCAAAAAAAACACCTCTGTGAAAAATACTAGATAAAAACCAGAAAGTGACCCAGAATACCGGTATCAGCGATGTGCCAGCTGGACAAGGTCTGCTAGTACCACAGGGGCCATATACTTGGTGAAACCGGGAGTCTGCATTCTGAAATGAGTGAGTAAGCTGGCTGGAAGACCCGCAGCCATGCTGCAGTGTGGGGAAGCCCAGGGTTGGCGTTTGGAGACCGACTGGTTCTTTTTAAAAAAAAAAAAAAAAAAAAAAGGGAAGAACCCAGGAGCGGCTGCAGTTGTGACAGTGGGAATCATGCAGTAAAACACAGCACGAGGGGGCTGAGTCGGCCTCTCGGTGTCTGGCCTGGAGGATAGCCCGCTGCAGATACCATCAGGGACAGAGGAGCGGAGGGGAGAGCTGGAAGACGAAAGAAACCAGCGGCTTGCAGCTGGCTCCCCGGAGGGCTGGATAAACTCCTGCCCAGGGCCGTGCCCACAGCCGAGAGCTCCATCAGTTGTTCCGGAGATGGGAAGGAGGAACTGTGTGAGGAGGGGAGGTTGAGATCCCCCATTCGGCCATCTTTGCATCACGCTGAGAGCGACCCTGCACGGCCCAGGGCTTCCCTTGAGGGATGGCACGCACTGGTGACATAGCACAGCATTACCTCAGCAGAGGTCCTGGAAGATCACAGCTGAGAAAGGGGGTCCACTTGGAAAACCCAGGGACGCTATGCCAAGTCCGGTGGTTTGTGGGTCAGCGAGAGAGAGGGTCTGGGGCTGAAATGAAATGAAGGCTTAGACTCTTGGGGCAGCCTTGAATCTCCAGGAACCTGAGGGGTTTGAATATTAAAGCTGCCCTTCCTCCCTGGCCACCCAGACACACGCCCCACATTCGGGGCGGTAGGCTCCAGTAACACACCCAAACTGAGTTCACCATCTGAACCCCACAAGAATCATTTCCCCACACACCACGGGGACAAGGTGGAGGAGAACTGACTTGAGGGGTATAGGTGACTCGCGGATGCCATCTGCTGGTCAGTTAGAGGAAGTGTACGCCAACTTGCAGTTCTGAAAAATTAGACTGGTATCTTTTTTTTTTACAACTTGAAAGAACCCTATCAAGCAAAGCAAATGCCAAGAGGCCAAAAACAACAGAAAATCTTAATGCATATGATAAAACCAGATGATATGGAGAAACCAATTCCAAACTCCCTAATCAAAATATCAGAAGAGACACAGTACTTGGCACAAGTAATCAAAGAACTACAATCGAGGAACAGAAACATGGCAAAGGATTTAAAGGACATAAAGAGGACCATCGCCCAGGATATAAGCGACATAAAGAAGACCCTAGAAGAGCACAAAGAAGACACTGCAAGAGTAAATAAAAAAACAGAAGATCTCATGGAAATAAAAGAAACTGTTGGCCAAATTAAAAAGACTCTGGATACTCACAATACAAGATTAGAGGAAGCTGAACAATGTCTCAGAGTCCTAGAAGTCCACGGAACAGAAAATGAAAGAACAAAAGAAAGAATGGAGAAAAAAATCGAAAAAAATCGAAATGGATCTCAGGGATACGATAGATAAAACAAAACGTCCAAACTTAAGACTCATTGGTGTCCCAGAAGGGGAAAAGAAGGGTAAAGGACTAGAAAGAGTATTCAAAGAAATTGTTGGGGAAAACTTCCCAAACCTTCTACACAATATAAATACACAAAGCATAAATGCCCAGTGAACCCCAAATAGAATAAATCCAAATAAACCCACTCCGAGACATATTCTGATCAGACTCTCAAATACTGAAGAGAAGGAGCAAGTTCTGAAAGCAGCAAGAGAAAAGCAATTCACCACATACAAAGGAAACAACATAAGACTAAATTGCGACTACTCAGCAGACACCATGGAGGCGAGAAGGCAGTGGCATGACATATTTAAAATTCTGAGAGAGAAAAATTTCCAACCAAGAATATTTTATCCAGCAAAACTCTCCTTCAAATTTGAGGGAGAGCTTAAATTTTTCATAGACAAAGAAATGCTGAGAGACTTTGCCAATAAAAGACCTGCCCTACTTCAGATACTAAAGGGAGCCCTACCAACAGAGAAAACAAAGAAAGGAGAAAGAGATACAGAGAATTTTAACAGACATATATAGAACCTTACATCCCAAATCACCAGGACACTCATTTTTCTCTAGTCATCACGGATCTTTCTCCAGAAGGGACCATAAACTGGGACATAAGACAAGCCTCAGTAAATTAGAAAAAAAAAATTGAATATACTCAAAGCACATTCTCCAACCACAGTGGAATACAAATAGAAGTCAATAATTTTTGAATTGTAACTCCACTATTTACTTCCTACATGTTATAAAATACACAAACTCTAATGACAAATCAATGGTTTTGAACTCAATGTAAAATATGTAATTTTAGACAACTATATAAAGGTGGGGGAATGGAGGAATATAGGAACATAGTTTGTGTGTCCTATTGAAGTGAAGGTGGTATCAAAGAAAAACAAGATTGTTATGGATTTAAGAGGTTAATTTTAAGTCCCATAGTAAACCAAGAAACTATCAGAGAATATGACCATAGAGATGAAAAGTAGAGTATGGGTTAAGAGAAATGGGGGAAGGGGCAATGGGGAGTTAAGAAATGAGTGTAGGGTTACTGTTTGAGGTGAAGGGAAATTACTAGTAATGGATGGTGGGAAAGAGCATTACAACATTCTAAATGTGATTAATCCCACTAATGGAATGCTAGGGAGGGGGTGGAATGGGAAGATTTAGGCTGTGTACATGTTTCCACAATTGAAAAAACAATTAAAAAAAAATTAAAAAAGACAGTCTAAATAGATGACGATTGAATACCAAGGATGAACCTGGATGGGATCGGAGGATGGAGGACAGGAGGCTCAAAGGGACACAGTCAGTTGAGACATAAGGAAAAGGAAATATAGAATGTAAGCTTTGTATCATTGTTGAATCTCTTGTACTTCTTAGCTGTGCTTAATGGGACTGCATAAAAGAATGTTCTTGTTCATGGGAAGAGTATATGTGAATTACAGTGTTTGTTCAAGGATGCGTGCAGCTAGCTCTCATATGTTCAGAAGACAGAGCAATAGATGATGGATGATAGGGAGGGAGGGAGAGGGGAGGGAAAGAAATAGCGCTGTGACAGCATGTTAAAGTTGGTGGATTGGGGTATCGAGGGATGGGGGTCAGGGTATGCTGGAGTTCTGTGTATGGGGTTTGTATTGTTTTTGCAACTGTTCCTATAACTATGAATTTATTTCAAAACAAAAAAAAAGAATATATAAAGAAATCACACAACTCAACAACAAAAAGACAAGCTAATTTAAAAATGGGCAAAAGACTTGAATAGACATTTCTCCACAGAATATACACAAATAGCCGAAAAAGCACATGGAAATATGCTGAACATCATTAGCCATTAGGGAAATGGAAATCAAAACTGCAATGGGATACCATTTCACATCCACTAGAACTGGCTGGTAGTTAAAAAAAAAAAAAAAAAAAAATGGAAAATACCAAGTGTTGGAGAGGATGCAGAAAAACAGGAACACTCATTCTTTGATGGTGGCAATGTAAAATGGTGCAGCTGCTGTAGAAGACAGTTGGGCAGTTCCTCAGAAAGGACAGAATTTTCATATGACCTGGCAATCCCATTTATAGGTATATGCCCCAAAGAATTTAAAGCAGGGACTTGAAAAGATATTTACACAGCAACGTTCACAGTGGCATTATTCACAATTGCCATAAGATGGAAGCAACTCACATGTCCATCAACCAATGAATGGATAAACAAAATTTGGTACATATACACAATGAAATATTATTCAGCCAGAAAAAGAAATGAAGTTCTGATACATGTGAAAACATGGATTAACCTTCAAGACATCATGCTGAGGGAAAGAAGCCAGACAAATATTGTATGATCTCTCTGATATGAAACAGAATAAGCAAACTCCTAGATTCTGACTCTAGAATACAGGTCACTAGGGGATGGGGTGAAGCCAGGGAACAGGAAGTTAAGGCTTAAAATACACAGTTTCTATTAGCAATGATGGAAAAGTTCTGGTAATAAATGGTGGAGGAAAAAAAAAGAGGAAGAGAAAGAAAATAAGAACAGTTAATAAAAATTATCTACTAAAAAAAGAGAAACCAATGTGCTTGTCATTTTTCTGGTTTTTAAATACAGAAATGCAAACTCAAGAAAAGCTCACTCATGTTTACTTCTCAGCTTTTCACCTGGGATAAACAGCTTATAAAACTATCTTTTGCCTTCTAGGATTGTAGTAACTTGTTGAATTTGCCAAGAGCGAGAAACTAATCCTCCCAGCATCAGCAAACTGATCTGTTAAGTGTACTGAAGAGAACTGTCTCCCAGGGCTGGACTCACTTGAAACTGGCTTCCTACAATCAGAATGCCAATTCAACAACATAAAGTGAAAATTATAATTGCCAAGGGGATCAAGAGAAATTTTAGTCCTGCATCCAATGTATCCACACACACCCCACCCCCCATCACTTGACAAACCATATTGGAAGCCCATATATAATCAAAGGGAACCAGAGATTTGAGCCATTTGCTCAATGCATTCTTTCTATGTAGACATGCCATGCAGGAAGCCAAATTATAATCAAACATTTGTTTGGTAAACATAGAAATCAAAGCAAAGGAATCAATCTAATTTATATATTTAACAACATCAGGATATAAAGTCTTGCATGTCTTTCTCTACAACACAAATACTACTCTAGCACAATACAGTACTAGACAGGATACTCTGGCTAGTACTTAGATAACCATAGTCAAAACTGCCTCAAACTATGTGGTTATTCATCTCCCTTCCTGACAGTCCTATTTTTTAATTAAACACAAAATATTCCACCAGGCTATAGTCAAGTTCAGGTAGCCTGGAGTTCATTCTATCTTACAGGCTTCTCGAGTCATATTGAGTTTGATGCCAAATGCTACCACTTTCTCTACCAATCATGGGATTGTCTATAAGTTACTTATCTTCTCTAAAGTTGTTTCCTCCTCTGTAAAATGGAGATTATTATAGTAGCTACCATGCCAAATTGGTGAGAGGATTAATCACCCAGCACAGGGCCCAGCATATAGCAATGCTCAGTAAGCATTAGTTGGTATTAGCTACTATTTAAGTTGACTTTCTAAGCTTTGATCCTCCTTAAGTCTGGTGGCAATTGGGATATGAAGATATTTTAAGTATAAACTGTCCATTGATGAGAAAGATATTCACCAATCATACACATTATATTAATTAGTATAAAAGTTTGGCTGCTTTAACTGAGACCAGAAGAACAGCAGCTCAACCAAGAGAGAAGTTTCATTTCATGCTCATGTAAAAGTCCCAAGTTGAAGATGGAATAAGGCAACTCCATACCATGAGGTCATCTAGGGACTCGGATTCCGTATCACTGCCTTATGGCAGCTGTCCTCAAAGAGTGATCCAGGGAGCCCTGGGGTCCCTAAGACCTTTTCAGGAGACCCACAAAGTAATAATAATACTAAGATAGTACTTGTTTTTCACTTCTCATTCTCTTATGAGTGTACAATGGGGTTTTGCACAGGCTTTATGACAGTAAGAGACTGCATCACTCTGATGGCTAACTGAATATAGATGTATACATTTTTGTACTCTTTAATTTCTTAGTTTTAAGTTCACAAACTGTAAATACTGATAGATACAATATACATAAACCAAATCTCTTTCATGTCCTCAATAATTTTTAGAAGTGTAAAGGGGTCTTGAGACCAAAAAGTTTGAGACTGCTGTCTCAAACTTACCTCATTCACATGGTCAGTGCTGGCTGACAGAGGGAAGCAGAGGGCATAGAAATCAACATATCAAGTAGATAAAAAATAAATAAGGATATAATGAATTTGAATGACCCATTAACCAGTTATATTTATCTTTGAGCCTAAGACCATACATGTGCCTTCCAAATGTTTGAATATTCACAAACACTGATTACATACTAGGCTATGAAGATAATCTCAACATATTTCAAAAAGAAAATTCAACACAAGCCAATTATGTTAGCCAATTTGTAAAAGAACTGAAATTAATGAAAGAATAAGTCAAAAACAGCTATTTACTTGGAAATATAGAACACCCCTTTTGAATTCAAGAGGAAATAAATATGAACGAAAATGTTCATAACTAATTAGAAATGGACAATATAAAGATCACTACAAGCAAATACTGGAATGCAGTCTCAGCCACAATGTAGATCTCTTTTAGCACTTCTATTTAATAAATTCAATCTACAGTTAACACAGTGATTTAAAAAATATTATTACCTAAAATCTGTATTCTTTACCAGCATTGCTTTATGATATAGTAATGCAGAATTATCAGATGAAAATGTACATAGGTAAATTTTTCAGGTGACTACATCTTATCCCTTCAAGCACTAGACAGTACTTCCTAAAAGTGAGGAACTCTGGTTCCAATCCCAGCTTTGCTACTACACCATCTAGTTGGCGTGTTCTACACTGTCAATTTAAATGCTCTGAGTCTGTTTCTGTGGCTATGAAACTAGGAAGATGGGCAAAATTAGATGATCCTTGAGGTCTCTTCTAATTTTAAGAATTAAACTATTCAGTATGCAGAAATTCTTCACTTTAATCAATTTTTAAGGAAAGCTTTTGTGTTTTACACATTTTCTGATCTACAACAGAGTACACTAAACATCAACATTTTCTTAATAACAAATCATTCTAATGAATATTTCCTATTGTATCATGTTTTAAAACAGATACCACAATGCAAAAACAAGAATAAGATAAATATCTGCCTTTAAGGAGCACTTCCTTTTCATTTTTCAAGTGATTTCTCAATTTTGTAAGATAGACTACTGAAGGAAAAATAAAAGGTGGTAGGGGGCAGTGGGTGTACCCCTGTCTTTTTGCTTCTGTGGGAAATACTCCTGGTGTTAAAAGCTAAAAGGTTTATCATTGCAGTAGTGTTTGTTGAAGCCGGGCGTTTAAGTGACTTTCATTGTTTCACCAGTGGCACTTGATTCTACCTGAATTTTAATTCATCCTATAGTTATGCTTTTTGGCTTTTGCATTTGCATCTAATTTTTTAAATTAAAGTAGGGACAGGCAATTCTACCCAAACCCATCTACAGATTCAATGCAATTCCTATCAAAATTCCAACAACCTACGTTGCAGACTTGCAAAAGCTAGTTATCAAATATATATGGAAGGGGAAGATGCCTTGAATCACTAAAAACACTCTAAAAAAGAAAAATGAAGCGGGAGGACCTACACTCCCTGATTTTGAAGCTTATTATAAAGCCACAGTAGTCAAAACAGCATGGTACTGGCACAAAGATAGACATACTGATCAATGGAATTGAATTGAGAATTTGGAGATAGACCCCCAGATCTACAGATCTTTGATAAAGCCCCCAAAACCAATGAACTGGAACATAACAGTCTATTCAACAAATGGGGCTGGGAAGCTGGAAATCCATATCCAAAAGAAGGAAAAAGGACCGCTACCTCACACACTACACAAAAATTAACGCAAAATGGATTAAAGACCTCAATATTAGAGACAGTACCATAAAACACCTATAAGATAATGTACGGAAACATCTTCAAAATCTTGTATTAAGAGGTCACTTCCTAGACCTTACACCCAAAGCGTAAGCAACAACAGAAAATAGATAAATGGGAACTCCTCAAACTTAAAAGCTTCTGTACCTCAAAGGAATTTGTGAAAAAGGTGAAGAGGCAGCTAACTCAATGGGAAAAAAAATATTTGGAAACCATTTATCTGACAAAAGACTGACATCTTGCATATATAAAGAAACCCTACAACTCAAGGACAACAGTAGACAGCCCAATTATAAAATGGGGAAAAGATATGAAAAGACAGTTCTCTGAAGGGGAAATAAAAATGGCAAAAAAAAAAAAAAAAAACTACATGAAAAAATGTTCAGCTTCACTAGCTATAGGGAGATGCAAATTAAGACCACAACGAGATATCACCTCACACAATTAGGTTGGCTGCCATTAAACAAACAGGAAACTTCAAATGCTGGAGAGGATGTGGAGAAACTGGAACTCGGAACTCTTATTCACTGTTGGTGGGACTGTATAATGGTATAGCCAGTCTGGAAGACAGCCTGGCGGTTTCTTCAAAAACTAGATATAGAGTTACCCTTCAATCTAGCAATTGCACTTCTTGGTATATACCCGGAAGATCAGAAAGCAGTGACATGAACAGATATCTGCATGCCGATGTTCATAGCAGCAATACTCACAATTGTCAACAGATGGAAACAATCCAAATGTCCTTCAACAGATGAGTGGATAAACAAAATGTGGTACACGATGGAATACTACGCGGCAGTAAGAAGGAATGAGGTTGTGAAACATACGACAACGTGGATGAACCTTGAAGACATAATGTTGAGTGAAATAAGCCAGGCACAAAAAGAGAAATATTGTATGTTATCACTAATGTGAACACTGTGAAAAATGTAAAATAAATGGTTTATATTGTAGAATGTAGGGGACCTAGCGATAGACAGCAAATAGTGAAGGGGGAATGATAATCTAATAAGAACAGGTAAGTTATGGAGGGTAAACTTAATGTTTCTGAGAATGCTCAGGAATGACTACGGTTTGTTAATTTCTGGGGGGTGTGGTAGGATAAATTTGCAGAAATGTAGTTATTTTAGGTTATTCGTTTTTTCTTATTCCTTTGTTTTGGTTTTATTTGAAATGCTTTTTTATTGTTTGTTTTTTTTTAATTTTTTGATAAAATTAAAAAAAAAATAAAGTTTGTCAAAAAAAAAAAAAAGGGAGAGGGATAAGGACACAGGACAGAGAGTTATATTTTCTATCCAGCCAAGTCAATTTTCTTCAAAGGATGAAATCTTGCATATATAAAGACTGATATCTTGCATATATAAAGAAATCCTACAACTCAAGGACAACAGTAGACAGCCTAATTATAAAATGGGCAAAAGATACGGAAAGACAGTTCTCTGAAGGGGAAATACAAATGGCAAAAAACAAAACAAAACAAAAAAAAACATGAAAAATGCTCAGGAATGACTACGGTTTGTTAATTTCTGGGGGGTGTGGTAGGATAAGTTCACAGAAATGTAGTTATTTTTTATTTTTTCTGCCAATTCACAATAAACATGAGGAAACTGCATGTGCCAATGAAACCTACTTTAAGAGGTTAATAGGACAAAGTTACAACACTCAGTGCAGTGGCCTTGCACAACTGTCACTCAGTATCTAAATGTTAAGTGGAAAAATAAAATTAAACTTGACAGACACTTATTTCAAACAAAAGATAGTTCTAAAGTTGATAACATCCAATATATGGGACTGGATGGGTACAGTGAAAATGTCAACACCTGCAAAGCAGGTGAGTAGCAGAGGTAGGTAGACTGGTGTGTCAACAGAATCCCAAAGTACAGAAAACAGGCACCACAGCCTCATTGCTCCTTCCTTTCAGAAATCCCTCCCTTGCACCCAAGATCTTGGCAGCAAAAACCAACTGATGAATTCAACTTTCCCTTAAAAAACAAACAAACATCATCTACTTATGTGTAACATGAAATAAGGAAAAGGGAAATCTGAGCTACAAAACTCAAGTGTGGATCTTGAATTCTTAGTTTGAGATTGCATGAGAAATCCCTTACCACATTTCTTGCATAAAAGGTCTGACAAAAAAGTAGCAAAACTAATTCTCCAAAGCCACAGAAAAAGCAATCTCATTACATATTTAAAATATATGCTTCTAGAAAGGCAAATAGTTGTCTTTTCAATCCTAAAAGTAGACAACATTCAATATTCAAGGTAAAGTAAAACTACTGGGTGGCTGGTTTTAGGTGTTTTTTTGGTTATTGTTAAACTGTTCATTCTCAGCTTACAGTTTGGTATTTTTAATGCTTCCACAAAGGTATATTTTTCAGCAAATAATTAAAACTCGGTTTCTCTTCACTTACCAGTCAAGGTAGTTTGTTAAAGGTTTATATGATTCTCAAGGAACAAGTGTTTTACAGTGGAGTTTACACTAGAGCAATGTATAGTATAGTAAGTCTTCAAAGGAAAATTCAAGATACCTCCCTTCTTGCCTTCCAGTACACACCCACAGTCCTTGGATTCAACAGGATAAGGGGCATGAATCAGGATATTTGTTACATAGAGACAGTGCCAAAGGCTTTTCACATTAAAAAAAGAATGGTCCCGGGGATGAATCTGGACCCAGCATCGTGGGATTGAGAATATCTTCTCGACCAAAAGGGGGATGCAAAATGAGACGAAATACTTTCAGTGGCTGAGAGATGTCAAGTGGGGTCGAGAAGTCACTCTGGTGGACATTCTTATGCACTTTATAGATAACACCTCTTAGGTTTTAATATATTGGAATAGCTAGAAGTAAATACCTGAAACTACCAAACTCCAACCCAGTAGTCTGGACTCCTGAAGACAACTGTATAATAATGTAGATTACAAGTGGTGACAGTGTGATTGTGAAGGCCTTGTGGATCACACTCCCTTTGTCTAGTGTGTGGATGGATGGGTAGAAAAGTGGGGACAAAAACCAAATGACAAATAGGGTGGGATGGGGGGGTGGTTTGGGTGTTCTTTTTTTACTTTTATTTTTTATTCTTATTCTGATTCTTTCTGATGTAAGGAAAATGTTCAGAAATAGATTGTGGTGATGAATGCGTAACTATATGATCGTACTGTGAACAGCTGATTGTACACCATGGATGACTGTATGGTATGTGAATGTATTTCAATAAAACTGAATTAAAAAAAAAAAAAGAATAGTCCATTAAAGTGTGGTCTTTTGGGATTTTCTTAGAATAAAGAGTAGGAACTGCCTGCTATGGCTAAGACTTGGCCTTTTCTCCCCTCTGTTTTGAATCTCTCATTGGCTGCTTTGTAACTTGTTTTCATTCCCATCCAATGGTGAAAAGGACACTTGGGAGCTCCTCTGATCTAATTCTGCTCTGGGCACCTTGCCTACAGGTAAATTAATAAGAACCTTGTATGAAACACTACATACACAAATGCACATGCACACACACATCTTATTTGAACTAAGATACAAGATTGTGGAACTTCTATTATAAGTCATGGGACACCCAAAGTGAAAAGTAATGTGGAAGCCATTTAGGGATCTACGTATGTATACACCCACTAGAACCACCATAATGTCAGAACCTTAAAGTTCTTTTTTACATTCTATTTTACTGCAGCAATGTTAATATTAATCTTGTGGGAAAACAAATGTGTTCCCAAACAGCAAATTCTGAAGTCAAACAACCTGAAGTCTGAGCAGAAGACCAAGAAATGATGTCCTGACATCACACACAATGTAAGTACATCTCTGTCTAAATAGGTTTATTTTGGTACCCTGAGTGTCCATCAGTCAGTCATATTCTTTCATGTATTTTCAACCACACCCTCCCCTCCTGGTTTTTCTTCTTCAGCATGTTTTTTAAAATATAATTCAATGTCTTACATCTTAAAAACAAAAACTAACCCCATAACTAATTTTTCATTTTGGTATCTCCAGATCCCACAAAGTACCAGAGAATACTTGTTAAGTAAATAAAAAGTTAGAGAGGTATAGTTAGAAAGGCATAAGTAAAAAGTAATCAGTAATTCATGGGAGAGGAATACAAACAAATAAAAAGATGCTGAACCTTATATATAAATGCCTATCAGATTGGCAAAAATCCAAAATTTTACTATGCTTTATTGGTAGAGCCATGGTGAAATACTGGTGAAGTTTCAATTGGTACAGTCATTAATGAGGGCATTCTGACAATATTTATCAAAATTACACATGCACATACTCTTTGGCACAGCCATTCCATTTCTAAGAATTTATTCTATAGATATACTAAACCATGTGTGAAGATTAGACATGTATGCGTATACATACACGTGTGATTTAGGGTTGGGGCTTTGGGGAACACAATGCAACACAGGATTAGAGCTTTGGGTTACAATGTATCAGTCAACCAGGAGACTGAGTTCAACTATGTGGACAATCAATCGAGATAATGGAGCCCCAATAAAAACTCTGGACAACAAAGCTCAGGCAAGCTTCCCTGGTTGGCAGTACTCTACATGTACTGTCACACCTAGATTCCAAAAGGGTAATTTAGTATCCTAACACCATGGGAGAGGATAACGGAAGCTTCTTGTTTAGAACCTTTCGAGACTCCAACCTGTGCGTCTCTTATGTTGGCCGATTTTAATCTGTAACTTTTCCCTGTAATAAAACCTAACTGCAAGAATAATTACTTTCAGTAAGTTCCATGAGTCCTAATGAATTATCCACCCCAAGGGTGGTTTTAGGAACCCTCCACCCTCAAAACTTGCAGGGGGTGTCAGAAGTAAGAGTAGTCTTGGGAACCATGTCTAACTCTGGGCAGTATGCTATTTATGGTAAAAATAAACAGATCATGTATATATAATAAATTCATGTGTATAAAATGTATTATTTGTGTATATGTGTGTAAATACATATATATGAAAGCATACACTAACAACACTGGTTACCTTGAGGGAAGAAAACTGGTGGCTAAGGGACAAGGATGAAAGGAAAACTTTTCACTGTATACCCCTGTGTATATTTTGAATTCTATGCTATTAAACCATTCAAAAACAACTTTGTAAAAATAGTTCCAGATTATGAAATTTAACTATATACTTTTAAGGAATTTTCCCCTTTGACATTTAAGTTTAAAAGTAAGAAAACCTAAATAAAACAAGTTCAATTTCAATCACCACTCTCCTCCCTGTATCTTACATCTTTCAAGTAAATTTGTATCCCTAAATCCACACACACAATTCCACAAACAAGTCTAAAACAAGTATTATCCAGATTAAGAATCTGAAAGAAACATGAAGGGGATATAGCTGAATCATCTGTGTTACAAGAAAGATGAAATAAAGAGAAAGGCTGGGAGCTACAACGCTACAGAAAATGAAAGCCACTAAGTGAAACTTGAATGCATAAATACTCAATTCAATACAATGTCAATTCTTCGGAATGTTTCTTTCATCGAGATTATAGGTACAAACAAACATTACCACAACAAAAAAGAAGTCCCTCTGAGAAAGACTTTCTAAAATAGGGTACTCAATTATGTAACTAGGTTTATTTCCTACTGCTGTTGACCCAAAGAGATTCATTTTCTCAATATCCTATGCTCTAATACAGTGGATCTCAAACTTCGGCATGAATCAGAATCACTTGGAGGGCTTGTTAAAACACAGATTACTGGATCTCACCTCACAAGATTCTGATTCAACAGTTCTGAGGTAGGGCCCACAAGTTCCCAGGTGATGGGGATGCTGCTGGTACCAAGACCACACTTCAAAAAACCACTGATCCAATATAACCTAAGTACTCTGTTATAGAAGCCAGATTTCTTAAAAGTCAAAGTTAGTGTATCACGGTCTTCAGTGGTTCCAAAGTCACTAACACTCTTCTACAGTCTAGGATAATTTCCTCTCAACCGAACCTGAATTAAGCCTCTTATTCAAACCTCTCTGCCATACCTGCTAATCACTTAATCTTCAAAATTCCTTTTCAACTTTAACCTTCTTCATACCGATTTTTTCCTTCTTGTATTTTTTTCTCTGTAGACTTATCGTTTCTGCCACATACTTCTCTCTCCCTGTATTCTTTCTTGTGATGTGCGAAGAAAAAAAAAAAATCTTCCAATGGAAATGCCAGTAATGAAGCCCCAAGGAAGAAAGGTATTCTTCAAGTCAGACCAGAGACTTGAGTTTAAAAGAAGAGTAAGAAGTAAATTTATACATTTTTGAGACCAAAAACCTCTGCAACAAAAGCAAGGAAAAGAAATTCACTAGACATCTAATGTTATAGTAAGAGGAAAGCCTGAGCTGCAAGTTACACTGCAAAGCACATGGATACATAATTGGCTTTAAATACAAGGGCACAGGGGAAGAGTAGAAATGGGTGCTAAGAAATGAAATTTAAATGCACATTTATTAAAACCTCAGGTGCAGAAATTTTACTAAAAAATTTACTACAATAATGTCATTGCTATACTTGTAACCAGCTAGAAACATATTCTGACGGATCTATAAAAATATGGTGCTAACTTTATACAGGGCACCTCTCTGTGAGAGGTAAATTGGAGGCAGACTGGGGCAATAAATCATTCCTCTGTACACTAGACATAACTCAGAGAATCCCTGGGCAAAATGCATGAAAGATATCCTTAAGATCTTTCTCCTGGAGAGATGACAACAATCATCACCACTGCAACTTCAACTTGTACAAGTACAAGGCAGAGTGGACCCATGTGGAGGGAATGGTGTTTATTTCAGAACAGCGACTCTCCAGGGAGACTTTTTTAAAAAGGAACACATGCTAATCCAGTACAGGCTAAGACTCAGTAAAGGCCCAGTCCTAGAAGAACTGTGTGACTAATAATAGATCAACCTTTATGGGGAAAAACATATTGGCAGGGCTAAACTTCCTCCTTGGGAAATAGGAAAGCAGCCGAAACATACTTTGCCCAAAACCTTCCTTATTTCCAAGAACTTGATTCTTTTTAAGACCAGTATTATTTCCCTAGGAAATACCAGGTCTCACAACCACCCCATACCCGACACATAATTAGTAACACTATACCTTCCATTATATCATAGACCTAATCAGATCATGTCCTCTCCTATTTAAACCCTCTCAGAGAATAAAGGACAAACACCATGACTTTCCATATGAGGCCCCTCATGACCTTTCTGATCTTATTTTCTATCACTTCATCAAATAGCTTCTCCTCTCCTCAAATCATTGAACTTCCCCTAATGCATCCTTTTTGCTCACAACTGTACCTTTGCACATGCTGCTGTTCTATATAAACATCCTTCATCATCACTCCCCTGGTTCTTTGGAGAACTCTTACACTCAGCATTCAAAATATTCAAGCATTTCCTTCTTTATGTTACCTTCCAGGTTCACTACCCCTACTATTCTATGCTCTGTGTTCCCAAGCACCTTTCCCACACCTCTCTTGTAGCATTTATAGCAGTGTATATTATTGTCTCTCTCTGCTACCCAACCCCTTCCTCAACCCAATCATCCCTCCCTCCACAACCTGAAGGACCTTGAGAACAAGAGTTCTTGTCTTATTTATCTTGGGCCAAGATCAGCAAAAATTAAAACATCTGGAACTATTAAATATTAGCAAGGAGGCAGAGAAATGGATAGCCTTATACACCATTGGACAACTTGGCAGTGGCTATTAGAAGTGAAAAAACTAATATATCCTATGACTCTAACTCATTTATTTCTGTATTCTAGGTACAATGACAGACATTCTATGTGTGTTGTGTGAATGTGTGGAAAAAGTGTGTTAGCATTTTCATTTGTTAGATTTTTATGGAATTAAAACATACAAAATTTGCACCTAGAGTACTTTTATATTTTTTGAAAAGATATTGCACAGTCCTTTTTACTATGCTTAGGAATGCAAACTGGTGCAACCTTTTATGAAAAATATTTGGATATTAATGTATCTCCTCTGTCCTAACACAATTTAACCTAGGGAAATAATCATGAATGTACATGAAGCTACAGTCACAAAAATGTCCGCTATGGTGCTATTTACAATAGAAAAAGTTGGAAAAGGTCTAAATGGCCAATAACAGAAGAGCTAAAACAACTACAGTGCAACCACAATAAAATGCTATAAAACCATGAATGAGATTTAATTCAGAAAGATGTTCCTATAATACTATTAAAGTAAAAAGGTTGGTGACAAACTTCATTTGTCATTGCTTTTGTTTGTATAAAAAAACAAAGTATACAGGTCAATACATGCATAGAAAAATCACTATAGATTTTTTAATTGAAATTTAAGAATGAACAATTTCTTCCATCCTTAACTGAGAATCTCCCCCAATGAACTACCAGCACAAAGTGATTGAAGATAAATTTAATCATAATTTATAGTTTAATATCGGTAACTTTCAATACCAAGGCACAATTAGGACTTGGAAGATCCAAAGAAGGAGCACTTCGTTGACCCATCAGACATCAAACTATATTTTTAAAATCACATGAACTAAAACAGTGTGGTATTATCACAGGAACAGAGTAATGTATAGATCCATAGACTAAAAAGTCAGAAAGCTTGCACTTGTATTGCAAAGTGGCGCTAAGAACAAGACTGGCAATAAATCTGCATAAATAGCAGTCAGATCTCCAGATGCTTTCCTCCAGAAATTACATATGGGTAACTGTTCCTCCCTCAACCAGGAAATTTCTCAGAATCAGCTCTCTAGATACTGACCCAAGTACAGAGTGAGGGCAAAGTAGCAAGCTGCCAAGCTTTTCCTTTCTTCAATGACCTGAAACATTCAGAAACCCCCTTCCATTCTGACTCCAGAGAAGAATTAAATGAAAGCCCTCAGCTACAGACCCTTCGTTGTTCATATCACAGAACACTGGCAGCTAGGATTAGCACTCCACAAAGAAAATAATAGCAATAAAATAATACCATAAAAGTTTGCCTAAACTGAACATGTTGGAAGCAAAGTAGTTATTTTAGATTATTTGTTTTTCTTACTCCTCTGTTTGGACATGGTTTATTAATTTTCTTGGGGTATGGTAGGAACATATTGGAAGCAAAGTAGTTATTTTAGGTTATTTGTTTTCCTTAATCCATTGCTTTGTTTGAAATGTTGTGGGGTTTTTTTTGGTTGTTGTTTGCCTGTTTGTTTTTAATTTTTTGATAAACAAAGTTAAAAAATTGAAAAAAAATCAGTAGAAAAATGGGAGTAAAAACTAAATGACAAATAGGGTGGGATGGGGGGATGGTTTGGATATTCTCTTTTCACTTTTATTTTTTATTCTTATTCTGATTCTTTCTGATGTAAGGAAAATGTTCAGAAATAGATTGTGGTGATGAACGCATAACTATATGATCATACTGTGAACAGTTGATTGTATACCATGGATGACTGTATGGTTTGTGAATATATTTCAATAAAACTGAATTAAAAAAAAAAAAAAGTTTGCCTAAACTAAAAATGATGATTTTATTTATGTCAAGAACCTAAAACAAAGGATGAAAAGATCCATATCAAGATGCATTATTATGGAATTTCTTTGTAGACGACATGATCATTGTCTACATAAAAATTCCCATGGAATCTACAAAAGAAAGCTACTAGAACTAATAAGTGATTTTAGCAAGGTTGCAGGACACAAGGCCAATATAAGAAAAGCAACTGTATTTTTATAAACTAACACCAATCATAAATTGAAATTAGTAAAATGTCATTTACAGTAGCATCAAAAATGTGAATTACTTGGAGATAAATCTGATAAAAGATACACCAGAATTTTACATTGAAATCTACAAAACAAGGAGAAATTTTAGAAGGCCTAAATAAATGGAGAGATATACAACATACACGGATCGGAAGATTCAATATCGCTAAGATTTCAATTTTAGCCATATCGATCTACAAATTCAACACAATCCCAATCAAAATCCCAGAAGACATTTTATAGAAACTGACAAACTGATTCCAAAACACATATGAAAATGCAAAGGACCCAGAAGCCAAAACAACTTTGAAAAGGAGGAATAATGTTTAAGAACTTAGACTACACAACTTCAAAAGCTAAAGTAATCAAAACAGGATGGTATTGCATCGAAATACACAAATACATCAATGGAACAGGAGAGAGCCCAGAAATAGATTCACACATTTATAGTCAACTGATTTTTGACAAAGGAGCAAAGGCAATTCAGTAAAGAAAGGATAACCTTTTCAAAACTAGTACTAGAACAACTGAATATTTATATGCAAAAAATAGACAGAAAAGAAAAAAAAAATGCTGATCCATTCTATATACCATATACAAAAAGTAACATAAAATGGATCACACACCTAAATGTAAAACCTAAAACTATAAAATACCTAGAAGAAAATATAAAAGAAAATCTGTGATCTTGGATTAGGCAAACATTTCTAAAATAAGATATCAAAGCATGATCCAAAAGAGAAAAAATAAAGGAATTCATCAAAATTTAAAACTTCTGCTCATTAGAAGATACTGTTAAAATTATAAAAAGACAAGCCATAGGTATCTCACAGAAGACATAAAAAGACTTGTATTCAGAATAAAGATTTCTGAAAACAAAACAACCTAATTAAAAGAAACCAAACAACCAAATATAAAAATGGGCAAAAAATCTGGACACCTCCCTGAAGAAGATATATGGATAGCAAATAAGCACATGAAAATATACTCAACATCATTAGTCATTAGTGAAAAGCAAATTAAAACCATAATGAGATATCATTACACACCTATTAGAATAGCTAAAATTACAACAATTGATCATTACAAGTATTGGGGAGAATGTGAAGCAACTCTAATTCTCATACACTACTGATACAGACTGTAAAGCAACTCTAATTCTCATACACTATTGATACAAATGTAAAATCGTATAACTACTTTGGAAAAAATTTTGGCAGTTTTTTAAAATCTTAAACATATACCTATCGTATGATTCTGCCATTCCACTTCTAGTTATTTACTCAGAAGAAATGAAAACATATACCCATACAAAGATTTGTACAAAAATGTTCACAGTATATTTATTTGTAATAGTCTCATACTATCAACAACCCAAGTGTTTGTTAACAGATGAATGGATAAACAAATTGGTATATCCATACAATAGAATATTTTCTCAGAAATAAAAAGAAATGAACTATTGAAACACAATAACATGGATGAATCTCAAGATAATTAAGCTATTTAAACTTCTGCAAACAGAAAAAAAAAAAAATTTCCCAATTCGTTTTACAAAGTACAATAATCATAATAAAATGTATCAAGAAAAACATACATGAAAGGAAACATCTCTCATTAGGAAAACTTACAAATACTCAAATAACATAATATCAAACAGAAAGAATCTAGCAATCCACATTAAAGAAATATATACCTTGTATCAAGGTATTCATTCCAATTAGAGGATAAAAAGGAAGAAAATATCCTATTCACACTTTTAAAAGCATAAAAACAATGAGAAATCCACTTAGTAAGAAATGTGCAAGATCTATAAGAAGAAACAACATAATTCAAAAAAGAAATCACGAATTAACTGGAAAAATATGTCTTACATAGAATTGTAGGATTTACTATTGTAACTCACCAAATGGAATTTACAAAATCAATAAAATTCCAAATAAAAATCCCAACATTTATTTTATAAACTTCAAAATGATTTTAAAGTTCATCTTCATGAGTAAACAAGAAAGGATGACCACAAAATTCTGATATGAAAAAACTACTAGGTAACAAATAAAATATATAGGTATATAGTAATTAATAAATGCAGTGTGGAGTTCTATATACCCACTAGAACAAGTAAAATGAAACAGATAACAGCAAATATTGGCAAGGATGTGAAGCAAAATGCTGGTAGGAGTGTAAACTGATACAACCACTTTATAAAACTATTAATATCTAATAAAACCAATCATAAGACAGTATGCAGAAAGGAAAAAGAGGCAAAAAGGGGGAAAAAAAGGAAGAAAAGCCAAATCCAAAAAGAGAAAAGAAAATCACATGACAGAAAGCTAGACCAAACATACAAATGTTAACCTGGATGAATGATAAATTAAAACAAACAAAACATAACAGCAATTTTACCCCTAGAACTACACCCAAAAGAAATGTATACATGAGTTCACCTAAAGAATAATACAAGCATATATACAGCAGCATTATTCCTACTACCCAAAAATAACCCAAATGCCATCAACAGTAAAATGAGTAAGGCAACTGTATATTCATATAATGGAATACCGTAACAACCAAGAGAAAGAGCAGCCTACAACTATATTCAACATGGATGAATCGCAAAAACAACATTGAGATACAGAGGTCAAACACCAAAGAATATACACTGTACATGATTCCATTCACATAAATTCACAAACGGGCAAATCTCTTCCATGGTGTTAGAAATCAGGATTATTGTTACACTTGTGCCAGGCTGGGGATGGGAGGTAGAGGGTTACACCAAGGGGATTTCCGGGGTTCTGCTTTCTTGATGTAGATAATGGTTACACATGTGTGTTCGTATTTGTCAAAATCCATCAAGCTATACAGATGCGTTTGTATGTATGCTCTATTTTTCTGCATGTATGTTTTATATCAGTATAAAATTACATTAAAAATTTCAAACATTTGAATTATATGCAACTGGTACAAGAAAAAGACAGTAGAAACAACAGAATTCAGGAAAAAAACTGCAAATAAAGGGAAGCAATTAAGTTTATACTCGTGACATTCCAAATCAGAGGCAATAAAATGGTGCTGGGCCTACTCTTAAGCCTTTTGGATGAGGGAGGGGTGGTGAATTGCTACATTTTATTTCTTAAAACCAAAATTAACTCCAGATGGATCAAAGACACAAATATAGAAAATGAAACAAAGTACCAGAAGAAAATACGAATTAATTTTTTTTCCTAACTGAAGCAGACCTTTTCAAACATGATACCAAATACAGAAATGATACAAAACTGATAAACTGAACAACATAGGTTTTAAATTGCTAAATGACAAAAACACACATATAAACTACCATCCATAAATAAGGTCATAAGACAAACTGAGTGAAGGGAAAAAACGTATGATACATATGAACTAAAAGGTAACTTTCCTAATATGCAAAGAGCTCATAAGATAATTAGATACATGGGTAGAAACATGAAGAAAACATTTATGGAAAAATAACAAATGGCAATAAAACATAAAAATGACACTCAAGTTAATTAAGGACTACAAATTAATATACATGTTTTGCTATCATATTTAAAAGACTAAGACTTCTTTAGAGGAAGTAAAAATTGGAAACTAATTCACAATGTTTTTATGTTTGTATCCTTTATGAACTTGAAATATTTTTCCTACCAAATATTAACATAAGTACAAAAATAAATTTTTATCAAGAAATTGAAAAACTGTATTCTATTTATGAAAAAAGTTAGGAATCAAATGTTTTCAATAGTGTACTGATTTAACACAATGTAATTCTACATAGACATTAAACATAATTAGAGCTTTATGCACTAATAAGGAAAGACATGCAAGATGCTCTTGGAAAACAAACTGCATAATCACACATACTACAGTCCCATTTTTGTAAAAGTGTTAATGAGCATGTAAGAAAAAAATATAGAATACTATTCAACAAACTTGTAATAATGGTTATTTCCATGATGGTGAGATTGTGGGGAATTTTTTCTCTCTACATTTCATCTTCATATAGTTTCTATATTTAAAATAAACGTGTAGCTTTGGAAATCTGAAAAATATATATATAAAATTAACGAGAATCCAGGGAGCCACTGGTCAACAAAGATAACAGCCTAAGTTCTCCCACAGAATCTCTGAACAACTACCAAAAACTGGCAGAGCCATCTTCATTAAAACCCCATGTAATAGTTAACGGGTTGCAGCAACTAGATGAGGGCAAAATCAAGGAAATGCAGCTTTAGAAACAGTCTTGCCCTTGTTGGCCTCTACTGCATTGTCTCCCCAGTGCACAGTAGAGCCACCCTGTATTCTGACTGTGGGTACCCGGCCCATTTCCAGAGGATACAAAGTAACCCCAATGTGCATACCAGGGTGCCTGTATGTCAGTGCTAATCTCATGGTGGCAGCAGGAAAGACTGAACCAGGAAACTCATCACTGACTTGTCCTCTCAGGACCTGCAATAGTCAAACCAGCCTGGGGCAAAGTGCTACCTGCTTTAATCCTACTGCACAAGCAGCTGGTCAGAGCTCTGGGGTGTATTATGTAATGATAATTGTTCAAAGTTGAGAGTGATGATGATTATACAACTAAGTGAAAATAATGTAAGAAACTGACAGTTTACCTTGGGATAGAATATTTATTTAGTGAAATTAGGAACCCACTACTTAAAAAATCAAGCCCTCGACTTGAGGCTTCCTCTTGTGAAACTTAGGGTTGTAAATCGGAAGCTGACCCCTGCTATAATTATGCCTAACAGGCACCTCGAGGTAACCTCTTTTTTTGCTCAGATGTGGCCTTTCTCTAAGCCCAACTCGGCAAATAAAATCATTACCAAACCCCCCGCCCCCATGAGGGACATGATCCCAGTGGAATGAATCTCCCTGGCGACGTGGGATATGACTCCCAGGAATGAGCCTGGCCCTGGCAGCGAGGGAATGAAAATGCCTACTTGACCAAAAGGGAGAAAAAAGAAAGGCAATAAGCTGACATCACAGTGGCTGAAAGATCCCAAATAGAGTCGAGAGGCTATCCTGGAGGTATCTCTTATGCAAGCTCCAGCTAGGCATCCCAAATGGCCGCAGCATGTCATGCCCTTAGCAAAAGTAGTCCTCAAATACCTAGGTCCCTACCTGAGATTCTATAAAACATTCACTCACTAAGGGTTATCTCTCAGAAACTTAAATCCACCAGTGTTCCTATGCCAGACAAGTCCTAAAACCCAGAGGCAACAGCCTCTTTAAGAACAACAATCAGATGCAGTGCCCTTCCCCATGCTGTCAACACCCCCTTTCAATACGAACAAGTTAGGGTGCTCACTGCCTAGACACCCCGAAGATGGAAAAGGAAAGGTATTAAGTGAGAGGAAGGGATAGCAACAAACAAGGTAAGATTTAACAAGTTCTATGAATACTGAAACTTTATATAAATATATATATATATTTTTAGATGCTGGGGTGTTAGAATAGCTGGAAGAAGGTACATGACATGGTGGAACTGTAACCTATAACATCTTTGAAATTTACTCTATAGCTACTCATTGAATTGTGCTTTGACAGTCTTCACCTTTCTGTATATATTCTATATTGCATAATAAGGAAAGAACTGAAACTGTGGAACTGTAATCCATAACAGTTTTTGAAATTACCTATATAACTGCTTGTTGAGCTGTAAGTTGAAAGTTAACACCTTCCTGTATGTATGTTATATTTTACAATAATGGAAATGGCTGAAGTTGTGGAACTGTGACCCATGACATTCTTTGAAATTTGCTCTCTAAATACTTGTTCACAGTGAAAGTTATCACTGTTATGTATGTATGTTCAAGTTCACAGTAAAAAATATGCATTAAAAAAAAGTCCTAACATAAAGACTGCAAGAGAAGAAAGTCTATTACATAGGGAGTAGAGGGGGCATTCAAATTCTGTAAATGCAGGAATTCCTGAGGCCATAAGAAATCACAAGTTCAGGATAGGATGTTAGCTAATATCCCACTTAATGGTGAAAGACTGAAAGCTTTCCCTCTATGATCAGGAACAAAGTCAAGGATGCTCATCATCACCACTGTTATTCAACACTGTACTGGAAGTTCTTGCCAGAGCAATTAGGCAAGAAAAAGAAATAAAAGGTGTCCAAATTGGAAAAGAAGAAGTAAAACTTTCCCTATTTGCTGATGACATGATCCTATAAACAGAAAGTCCTGAAAAAATCCACAAAAAAAGTCATAAGAGCTAATAAACGAATTTAGCAAACTGGTGGGTATAAAATCAACACCCCAAAATCAGTAGTGTTTCTATACAAGCAATAAACAATCAGGAGAAGATATCAAGAAAAAAATTCCATTTATAATAGCAACTAAAAGATTCAAATATCTAGAAATAAATCTAACCAAGGATGTAAAGGACTTGCACACAGAAAACTACAAAATATTGCTAAAAGAAATCAAAGAACTAAATAAATGGTAGGACATTCCATGTTCACTGAATTGGAAGAAGAAATATCATTATGATACCAATCCTACCCAAAGTAATTTACAGATTCAGTGCAATCAGATCAAAATTCCAACAACCTTGTCTGCAGAAATGGAAAAGCTAATCATCAAATTTATATGGATTCTAGGATTCTAAAAGGAAATAACTGAAATGGTGGAACTGTAACATATAACATGCTTTGAAATTTGCTCTATAGCTACTTGTTAAATTGTCCTTTGAAAGTTATCACATTTCTGTATGTGTGTTAAATTTCACAATAAAGAAATAACTGAAATTGTGGAACTGTATTCCATAACATTCTTTGAAATTTGCTCTATTTCCACTTGTTGAATCATATTTTGAAAGTTATCACCTTTATGTATATATGGTATACTTCACAATAGGAGAGAACTGAAATTGCAGAACCATAACCCATAACGTTCTTTGAAATTTGCTAACTACCTGTTAAATCATAATTTGAAAGTTAATCACTTTTCTGTAATATGCTACATGTCACATTAAAACAAATGTAAAAAAAAAAAAATTTATATGGAAGGGTAAGGGGCCCAGTATAGCCAAAGCCTTCTTGAAAAAGAATGAAGTTGGAAGACTCACACTTCCTGAACTTAAAACGTATTACAAAGCCCCAGTAATCAAAACAGCCTAGTACTGGCACAAGGACAGACATATAAACCAATGGAATCAAACTGAGATTTCAGAAATCAACCCTCACATTTATGGCTAATAGATTTTTGACAAGAGGGCAAAGAATTGCCAATTGGGAAAAGAATAGTCTCTTCAACAAAAGGTCTGGGAAAACTGGATCTACAGTTGTAAAATAAAAGGAGGATTCCTACACCTCACAACTTACAAAAATATCAACTCAAAATGGATCAAAGATCTAAATATAAGAAGAAAAACTATAAAACTCTAGAAAAAAACATAGGGAAGCATCTTCAGGACATTTTGTTAGGCAACAATTTCTTAGACTTTATACTCAAAGCACAAGCAACAAAAGAAAAAATAGATAAATGGAACCTTATCAAAATAAAAAACTTTTTTGCCTCAAAGGACTTTATCGTGAAAGTGAAAAGACAGCCTACCCAATGGGAAAAAATATTTGGAAATCACATATTCTATAAATGTTTACTATCCAGAGTATGTATTTAAAAAAATCCTTCAACTTCACAACAAAAAGACAAACAACCCAATTGAAATGGGCAAAAGACTTGACATCTCTCCAAAGACAATATACAAATGGCCAGAAAGCATATGAAAAGATGCTCAACATCATTAGCCATCTGGGAAATGCAAATCAAAACCATAATGAGATACCATTTCATACCCAGAATTTCATAACCAGCAGAACTGCTATTTTTTAAAAAATGGAAAATAACAAGTGTTGGAGAGAATGCAGAAACCAGGAACACTCATTCATTGTCGTTGGCCAAGGAAAATGGCATATCTGCTGTAGAAGACAGTTTGGCAGTTCCTCAGAAAGCTAAGTATAGAACTACCATATGACCCAGCAGTCCCACTACTAGGTATATACCCCAAAGAACTGAAAGCTGGGACTCGAACAGATACTTGCACACCAATGTTTCTGCTGGCATTCTTCACAATTGCGAAAAGATGGCAGCAACCCAACTGTCCATCAAGCCTTTGAGGCACAAAATGTGGTATATACATACAATGGAATATTATTCAATCTGTAAGAAGGAATGAAGTCCTGAGACATGTGACAACATGGATGAACCTTAAAGACACCATGTTGAGTGAAATTAAATTAGCCAGACACAAAAGGACAAATAATGTATGATCTCACTGATGACATAATTACAATATTCAAATTCATAGAGTTAGAAAGCAGAATTCAGTTTTCCAAAAGCCAGGATAGGTACAGAAAGGGGAAGTTAATGCTTTATTGGTACAGGGTTTCTGTTTTGGGTGATGGAAAAGTTTTGGTAATAGATGGTAGTGATGGTAGCACATTTTGAATGTAATGAACATCACTGAATTATATATATTTGAATGTGGTTAAAAAGGGAAATTTTAAGGTGTATGTATGTTACTAGAATAAAAAATTTAAAAAATAAACAACCATAGAATACAATACAGTGAACCCTGATGTAAATTATGGACTATAGATAACAGTGTAATTATAATAATATTGTTTCATCAACTGTAACAAGTTATCATACTAATGTAGTGTTTATAATAGGGAAAACTGAGCTTTTGAGGGGGAGCTTATGGGAACCTTGTTTTTCTGCTTGGTTTTTCTTACCTTTAATTTCTTTAATTATTTTTTTTTTAAAGGACATTATTGGGACATAGGAAAAACTTGGAATTTAGACTGTAATAGTTTATATCAATGTGTAATTTCTTGAATCTTGATAGCTCCACTTAAGGTGGTTACATAAGTGAATATCCTTGTTCTTAGAAAATGTACATGGCAGTACAAGCTACACATAAGTATTCAGAAAAGTGACTAATAAACAGATGGTCCAAGAGACAGACAGATTACAGATGGATAGAAAGATGGATAGAAAAAATGAAACAACAAATGTGGCAAAATGTTAAAATTGGTTGATTTGGATATCTTTAGATATAGTTATGTTGGTGTTCTGTGAATGGGGTTTGTATTATTTATGTAACTCCTCTGTAAGTTTGAAAGTATTTCAAGGTAAAAAGTTTTAATAAAAGAAAAAGAAAAGGAGTTAAGCTATATACCTTAAACATTTGATTTTAACTTAAATATATAATTGTATATTCACTCACTGAGTTTTTCTTTGAGTAACTAGAATTCTCTATCTACTTTATTTAACTATCACCCTTAATGCACCTCTGAAGAATCTGAATTTCTTTATAAATGCACAAGTGCACAAACACTGGTGAAGCAATCTGAGTGTAAAATCCCAGTTTTCACTATCTTCCCCAATCTTTTATCACCTACACCCAGTTCCACAGCAATTATGTCTCTATCATTTTTTCAATTTAACTGAATTTTCATAAAAAGTAACCACTTTTTACTGCAGTTATAATTAGCTTACATAATATTTAACAAATTATGAAATTACAATAACAAAACAAACATCAAAAGGGTTAGAAACAAACTCAACTCTTGGAAAAACTGTAACTCAACTGCTAGGTGCAGACACACCAGGGTATACAAGAAGGTTACCATGAGCATTCAGCATATCTCAGCTATCAGTGTTTTCATTTTTTTGTTTTTTGTTTTGCAAATTAAGTAACAGAGTTTCTAGAGTAAATGTTATCTCCTTTTCTGTTAGTTACTTCTCTGCTTATAAATATGGTCTACCCTCTCAATTTTTGACAGAAAAAAGAAGTACTCTCCCCTCCATTCTCTTTTCCCTCCATCAATTGCCTCTATCCTCTTCAAATCTTCTCAAAAGGATGGCTACAATCCTTTAAGGACTTCAAAACTGAATTCTAAAATTCTCTCATCATATTCTCATAAATCTGCTACCTAGAGTTTCTACTCCTATTAGAAGGGAAAGACAAATCAGAGAATATGAAAGGTTTTCTAGCAGCATAGCATATTATCTGAGCAGCATTATGGATGAAAATAAGTATGAATCTTCTGGACAGGTCAATAGCATGGTTTCATTCTGAGGCAACAACCAGGGGCACCTGCTTCACCAGTCTTGACACTACTGACTCCCCAGAATTGTACTCATTTTACAAGCTTCTTTCACTACTCAAAACGATTCCGTTCAAACCTTGAAAGTCCCCAACTTTAGAGCTAATTGTCTTGTCCTTTATGGCTTGGCTATGATTACCACAGCCTTACTGTCTTGCTTCAGACTTCCAAATTTTAACATTTAGGCAGATTGCATTCCCTGCCTTATCACTAAATTACGGAGCAAATATTGCATAGTGATAGTCTGATATGTTTAAAATGGAAAGGAAAAACAAATCAGTGAGACTAAAGTCTTCATAACTTGAGTATTAAAATGTTTTATTTTAAAATAAACAAGGATGCCCTGAGAGAAAAAATAATAAAGATTTCACAATAGGTGTGCACTTATCTTTAGGATAAGGATCCTTAATGAGATTCCAAACTTATAAAGAAACAAATATGCTACATAAAGCTTTACACCTTAAAAGAGGTATATGCTACTTGTTTTATAAACATATGCAATTTTCACCTGCATATTTCAGCAGTCTCTCAGGATACAGAGTTAAACACAAGAGTACTCACAAATCACCCATTGTCATCTCTGGCAAAGACTACTCCAGAAGGCTAACTGGCCTACCCACATTCGCTCAAATCTTCCACCAATCTAATTTTCACTCCACTCCACTACTCCACGGCAATCAGTGATCTTACTAAAAATGCAAATCTGATTTTCCCAAAGCACCCCTTAAAATCCACCACTGACTTTCTGAAGCCTTTAGGATAAAGTAAAATTCCTTACAAGACCTTACACCATCTGGCCCTAGTCACCATGCCCTTCTCTCCTCTCCATATGCACCCTTCAGCCTTATGAGTCTTCTCTCACAGCATCCCACACTCCCCAGGAACCCTCTCACAATGTTTCATTGTCTGTCTCAAACATTCTTCTATTCTTCTCCTAAATTCTATGCATTCCTCAGGTTTCAGTTTCATATTACAAAAGAGTCCTTTGCTGATGCCTTCCCACAAACTAGGTAAACTCCATACACACTGGCTCCAGACACCTCATCTTTTGCAACATTAACTCTTCTTGTTCTGTGTGTCTTCTATACCAGACTGGAAGCTGGGAAGCAGGAACCATGTCTTTCTTACTCACTGCTTTATCACAGTGCTTTGCACTTATTTGTTGATGAATGAATCCCAGAAGCCTAAAATATACTGACTTTAAAGGTTTCAAAGTCTATTGGTACAAAGTATGTAATTCTATTAAAATTTCTTTTTAAAATTCCATTACAAAAGGAAACTGTTTCTTTAAAGTAAGAATTGCTTGTTTATAATTACAAAACAGTTTTTCAACAATAAAAATTCAGTATGCAGGGTTCCATTTTGAGTAAAAAGCATTATGCTATCACTAAGGATTCAGAGCAGAAAGAATACAAATGCAATGGTAATAGGTGCCTAATGAAATTTCACTTTAAATTAATTTCCGAAGCCAAGTTATACCGTGCCCAAAGGGCATTATAATCACAACCAAAAACCTCTTTTTATTAAGCATAAGGTAAAGCATACGTTCAAAGATGTGCATTTTAATGCTTTATTTAGGAATAATTTACCTCATATAAAATGCAATTCCTTTTAAAATAGTATCTATAAGATTAGAAACCAGTAATTAGCATTGTACTCCAAGATACAAGAAAAGAAAGAAAAGAGGTCACCATAAAAATCAGTCCTCTTGATAGGCTATAATTAAAATTATCTACAAGGGAAAGAAAAATGTCAAGCGAGGGTACCCTATAGGCAGGACCAGCTAAGTTCACTTCTAAAGTCATAATCACGTATTACTCTTTTATTATAAGATGAGAAACTATTTAGAACAAGATAAATTATCACAAGCCCTAACTTAATTTCCACACCCACTCTGAAAAAACCATGAAGACAGAATGACTGCTGTGACAGAAAGCCTATAGCCCAAAACACAAAAAAAGATTTGAAGAATTTCTTACATTATATATATTTTCTATCCTTTTATATATTTGTTCAACATCCTTAATTACCTCAACTGAGTTCATCAAGGGCATGAAATCTCTGAGACTTTTTTCTGTCATCAGAACTTAGCAAAGACCTTAACTATATTAATAGAAGGAATTCAATAAGCACACTGAAAAACCATGACAGCAATATGAAGTTCAGGCCACAGCCTACAAATCAACTGTAAGTTTCATATAAATCTGATAGTTTTAAATACAACATACTCCCCAAAGCAATTAAGTACAAATTATATCAGATTATTTTCTCAATCTTTCCTGATGAAGTGTCTATTCTACATCAGATCAACCTTTCCATCACCTTTTTCAGGAAACCTTATTACAATTACCACTCTCCCCATCCCCCCTCTCTTCTGGCTCCTTCCTTTCATTTAAACACACTTAACTTTCCCAATTCGAAACAAAACTTCTCTGGACCCCAACTCTTCTAGCTCTCTCGCTCCCCCAAATCCCTTCGTATCCAAATTTCTTCATAAAGTGGTCTCAATTCTTCACCTTTTATTCTATAACTCAATCCAAGATGGAGGTGACCTTCCTACTTCAAAACTACTCTCACTATGTTTACCAATGACTTCTAGGTCACAAAAACCAGTGGGCAATTTTCAGCCCTCATCTTGACTATTCAAAAGCTTTCAACAGTCACCCAATGCCCTCTATTAAATACTTTCTTCTCTTGGTTTCCATGACACCATACATTGCCTGGTTTCCTCCTGCCTGCCAGGATAATGCCTTGGTCTACTTTGTGGGTTCTTTTCCCTCTAAACAACTATTAAAATATTTTTGGAGATCCTCAGGGATGAGATCCCTTTTCTCATTTTATCATCTCTCCCTAGACACTTTTTTATCAACTCTCCAGGAATACCATTTACATGCTAACAATTTCTGAATTTATATCACTATCCCAGATACAAAACTTGTGAGTTCCAGGCCCATATAGCTAACTGCATACTTGATATCTCCACTTGGGTATCTCAGAATTAGATGAAAAACAACATATCCAAAATAATTAATCTTCTTTCCTGTTCCCAGACCTGCTCCACTCTAATGTTCCTATGCACCAGCATGTACCCAGTTATTCAAGTGAGATATTTCAGTGGCATCCTTGATCACTTCTCCCTCAATCCCAACTCATCCAATCACTCACCACTAGTAATAATATCCTGCCATACAGAGAACCTGCTGCAAAGCACTGTCCTGAATTCTTTCCATGAATTTAAAGCTCACAAAAACCCTACATTGTACACACCATTATGATTATTCCTTCTACGGATAAAGAAATTGAGGTGAGACAGAGATTAAGTCCATTTTTTGAGGCAAGAAGATAGCAGAGTAGGAAGCTCCAGGAATCAATCCCTCCACTAAAACAACTATTGAACTGACAGGAACTGTCTGAATCAACTACTTTGAGACTCAGTAGTTTAGTGAGCACCCAAGGAATGCCAGGAGGAAGAAGCTGGTAAATTGCAGTTAAATACTGGTGATTTTCACCCTCCATGCAGCAGATACCATCCCCCATCCCCCAGCCTCACAGGCAGACAGCAGTGGGGACTACAGCTTGGGCTCCTGGCCCAGCTTGCTGGTGTCAGGGTAGGACACAAAGACCTAGTCCTCCAAATTCCAGGAAAGTATGGTCTGATCGCTGATTATTGCTTTTGACCTGCTATTTCAAATTGACTGTTCCTATACTCTTCAGCAAAAAGAACAGAGGAATTTTAAAGACAGTACCCTTCCTCAAAACTAAGGAAAACAGTTGAAGGGCTGCATTAACTGGGAAAGTACTGAATAAAAAAAGTACAGCTTCAAAAGCCATAGACGAAGCTCCTGGCACCCTTGCTGGCTGCTCCTTCACCCCATCTACAAGGCAGAATGGAACCAGTTTGTGCTCCCAGTGTGGGTCCATGGCCCTGCTCCAGAGGGAGCAGAGTAGACCCTACATGCATACTGAGGTGCCTGTATGTCAGTGCCAATCTACCAAGAAGAAGTCGAAAAACCTGAACTAGGAAACATGTCTTGGTTCACCCTCCCAGAATTTACCCTGAAGGCAGAGAAGCACATTGCAGACATTAAAGTGGTGTAAGAAGTGGTTAGGTCTTTTGTAGCATACAATTTTGAGACCGTTTTTATTTCTTTATTTATATATTTTTCATATATTTTTGTTGTGGCTACCATGTGGCTAAAATTTAACACCCTAAATCTCTAACAATCACATTTGATGTGATACTAACTTAACTTCAATAGCATATACTACCCTGTCCCTTTACCTCTCTGTCCCCACACCTCTTTGTTGTACATGTTAAAAATTGTATCTTTATACACTGTTTCCCAAACCATAGACTTATACTGGCAGTTACAGTTACCCATAAGGTTACCTTTACCACAGGACTTTCTGTTGCTCCCATCTACTGTCTAGTGTCCTTTCCTTTCAGTCTGAAGAACTCCCTTCAGCATTGCCTGCAGAGCAGATCCAGTGATGACAAACTCCCTCAGCTTTTGTTTATCTGGGAATGACTTCATCTCTCATTTTTATAAGATGTATCACCGCATATAAAATTCTTGGTTGAAAATTGTTTTCTTTCAGCACTGTAAATATTTTGTACCACTCCCTTCTTGCTTCCATGGTTTCTAATGAGAAATCAGAACTTAAAGTTATTGAAACTCCCTTTTACATAACACAATGCTCTTCACTTGCAGCTTTCAGAACTCTTCCCTCGTCCATGGCTTTCCACAGTATGACTATGTGTTTCAGTGTGGTTCTGTTTGAGCTCATCCAGTTTGGCATCTACAGCAAATTGATTTCTGACAAAGCTACAGGAATCAAAATAACATAGTACTGGCATAAGGACAGACATAGACCAACAGAATCAAATTGAGAGTTGAGAAATAAACCATTACATCTATGGCCAATAGATATTTGACAAGGGTGGCAAGTCCACTTGAATGGTAAAGAATAGTCTCTTCCACAAGTGGTACTGGGAAAAAAGTTTCTTAGACTTTACACTCAAAGCACAAACAACAAAAGAAAAAAGATAAATGTGGCCTCATCAAAATTTAAAACTTTTGTGCCTCAAAGGACTTTATCATTAAAGTAAAAAAGCAACCTGCACAGCAGGAGAAAATATTTGGAAGGCACATATCTGATTAGGGTTTAATATCCAGAATAGATAAAGAAATCCTACAACTCAACAACAAAAAGACAAACAACCCAATTTAAAAGTGGAAAAAAAGACATGAATAGGCATTTCTCTAAAGAACATATACCAATGACCAAAATGCACATAAAAATATGCTCAGTATCATTAGCCATTAGGGAAATATAAATCAAAAGCACAATGAGATACCATTTCACAGTTGATAGAATGGCTACCAATAAAACAACAACAACAACAAAAACTCAGAAAACTATAAGTGTTGGAGAGGTTATGGGAGAAATCGTAACACTTATTCATTGCTAGTAGGAATGTAAAATGGTGCAGCTGCTATAGAAGATAGTTTGGCAGTTCCTCAGAAAGTCAAGTATAAAATTACCATATGACCCAGCAATCCCATTTCCAGGTATGTAGCAAAAAAAACTGTAAGTAGGGACTCGAACAGATATTTGCACACCAATGTTCATAGTGGCATTTGTCACAACTGCCAAAAGGTGGAAATAACCCAAGTGTCCATCCACCAATGAATGGATAAACAAAGTGTGGTATATACATACAATGGAATAATATTCAGTCCTAAAAAGGAGTGAAGTTTTGATACATGTAACAATATGGATGAACTTTGAAGATAACATCTTGAGTGAAATAAGCCAGACAAAAAAGGACAACCATTGTATGATCTCACTGACACGGAATAATTAGAAAAGGCTCATTCATAGAGTAAGAAATCAGAATATAGGTAACCCAGGGCCAGGGTGGGGGTACAGAAGTTCATGCTTAAATTGTATAGAATTTCCATTTGGTGTGATGGAAAAGTTTTGGTAATGGATGGTGGTGATGGTAGCATAACACTGTAAATGTAATTAACAGCACTGAATTATATATTTGAATATGGTTAAAGAGGGGAATTTTAGGTTGTATATATGTTACTAGAATAAAAATTAAAAAAAAAAAAAAACACCATAGGACTGTACAACACAAACAGTGAACCCTGAAGTAAACCATGGACTCTACTTAATAGTACAATTATAAATATGTTCTTTCATCAATTACAACAAATGTACCACACTAATGCAAGGTGTTAATAATAGGGCAGTATATGGGAATTCTGTATTCTATGTATGGTTTTTCTATAAACCTACAATTTCTCTAATAAAAAGAAGAGAGAGATTAACCCCACGGTTACACAAATACCAAGTGCTAACAGGAGAATCAAACCAAGGCAGCTGGCAGAGCCAGCGCATTTAACTACTACACCATGCTTACATGTTTCTCCCCACTGATTTCACCTCCTGAATTTTCCTCACATCTGTCCTCTTCTCTCCATTTACACTGTCACCAACATGGTCAAAACCCCATCATCTTTCCTCTGGACTCTTACAACCATTTAGCCTTCACACATCTCCCATAATAGAGACATCTTTTTTTACAAAGCCAAACTGATCATATCACAGTCTTGCTTAAAATTTTTCAGTGGCTTCCCACTGCCCTCAAAGTTAAGCATACCCACAGCCCACACAGCCCTGCATTACCTACTTCTAATTCTTCATCTCACCTACCACTCCCTTCTCAGGCTACACATCCCAATAAAACTGGCCTTTAATTCCTCAAAGGCATCATGATATTTTCCTCTTCATGGCCTTCCCAAATTTTCTGCCCACTGCCTAGCAAGTTTCCTCCAGTTCTTCTCTAAGGTAATCCCCACTCATCCTTACATCCTGGCTTAAATATTATTACCTCAGAGAAGCCTTACTGCTTTCCCAGGCTCTCACAGGGTACTGGAAACTCCACTTGTCTAAAACTATCACACTTTGAAATGCTTATCCAACATGCTTGCCTTATTCACCAGTGGATTCCCAGTATCCAGCATAATACAAGAGACCTAGCAGGAGCTCAACAAATGTTTACTGATGGATGGAATCAATGCATGCATGCAAGCAAAATAGTAAACTATTAAGCCATAAAAACAAATATGAAAAAAGTTTATGTACAAAATTATTAAATAGCTATTTAAACATTTCAAAAGTTATAAATTGAGAAACTGAATCCAATTCTCTTTCCACTCTCCAATTTTATATCCAGCCCATCTCCCACTTTATCTTCAACTGTGGCAAGATCAAAATTCTCACCAATTCCCAAACATACAATGCATTTTTGCATAGATATTTGTTGGTTTTATTCCCTCTGTTCAGAATGTTTTTCCAAACTTTTATTGGTTTAACTCTTTCTCATTCTTTAAGGCCAAATTCAAAAGGCATCTCTTCTCTGTAGCTTTCCCTGGCCTCTCACCCAAAGTAAAACTAGTTACTCCCTAACTATGTTTTCATAGCACTTTACTCAAATTATCCTTTACCATGTACATCCTATTCTGACTATTTTTTTAAAATATTCACTTTATTGAGATATATTCACATACCATGCAGTCATACAAAACAAATCGTACATTCGATTGTTCACAGTACCACTACATAGTTGTGCATTCATCACCAAAATCAATCCCTGACATCTTCATTACCACACACACAAAAATAACAATAATAATAATTAAAGTGAAAAAGAGAATTAAAGTAGAAAAGAACACTGGGTGCCTTTGTTTGTTTGTTTCCCCCATTTTTCTACTTATCCATCCATAAACTAGACAAAGGGGACTGTGGTCCTTATGGCTTTCCCAATCCCATTGTCACCCCTCATACAATCATCTTCAAGATTCATGGATTCTGGGTTGTAGTTTGATAGTTTCAGGTATCTACCGCCAGCTACCCCAATTCATTAGAACCTAAAGAGGGTTGTCTATATTGTGCGTAAGAGTGCCCACCGGAGTGAACTCTTGGCTCCTTCTGGAATCTCTCTGCCACAGAAGTTTATTTCATTTCCTTTCATTTCCCCCTTTTGGTCAAGAAGATGTTCTCCATCCCACGATGCCGGGTCTAGATTCCTCCCCGACAGTCGTATTCCACAATGCCAGGGATATTTACTCCCCTGGGTGTCTGATCCCACATAGGGGGGAAGGCAGTGATTTCACCTGCCAAGTTGGCTTAGCTAGAGAGAGAGGGCCACAAATGAGCAACAAAGAGGCATTCGGGAGGAGGCTCTTAGGCACAATCTTAGGCAGCAACAGTCCTCCCAAGGGCAAGTCCTGTGGTAGAGGGCTCAACCCATCAAACCACCAGTCAGACTATTTTCTTACTTGCCTTCTCTCCAGGCTAGGCTGAATTACTGGAGGGCAGAGATTGTCTTAACTGAATTCATGAGTTTCATGGCTCTGTGAAACCCCTCATATTGTATGCAACTTTTTGTACCTCAATTTACTGGAAAGACTATAGCAATTATTGTTCTTCTCAAAGACGTATGTGACCCATCCCCCAAGGACTGTAAAACTACTGCCCTCAAAATTAACACAATATCTGGCACACAGTAAATATCCATTAAATGTCTAACAAATTGTCATCAATATACTACAAAGTGACTGCACAGAGATAAGTAAATATATCTATTTTGAGGAGAGAAATTTTCTGTACAGAAGAATTCTAAATAACATTTGCAGATACCCCACCACCACCTGGAAACTTCTTGAGAGTAGGCTAGACTTAGTAACTTGCTTTGAAAGGATAAGAAAAGAGAAAAACAGTATCTTTACAGTGAAGAAACCTGGCAGACAATACATCAACCAAGTGGTCAAGTTAACAACTCCAGTGATGGGATAAGAAGGGCACTCACCTCTGAGGTGTCCTTTCCAAAAACCAATAACCCCCAGTCTGATCATGAGAAAAACATTACACAAACCCAAATGAGGAACATTCTACAAAATGCCTGGCCAGTACTTCCCAAAACTGTCACAGTCATGTAAAACAAAGGAAGACTGAGAAACTGTCACAGGCCAGAGGAGACCAAGGAAACACAATGATTAAATGCAATGTGGTAGCCTCACATTGGAACAGAAAGAAGACACAAATGGAAAAACCGGTGAAATCCAAATAAAGCCTGGAGTTTAGTTAATGGTAATTTAACAATGTTAGTTTATTAGCTTTGATAAATGTACTATGGTAATAAAAGATTTTATCAGGTGGGGAAATTTGGTAAGGCATATACAAGAACTCTGTGCTATCGTTACAACTTTCCTGCGAATCTAAAATTATTTTTAAAATAAAAAGTTTATTTTTTGAGTCTATTTTATCATAATCTAGTTACAATCCTCTCCAATCCCCAGGCTTCAAACATCAAAGAATTATTAGCAAACAGATTGGTTGTCCAATCTCCATTAAGTTATATTAGGCATGCTAAAAGCATATGTATTACACACAAACAAAAACAAAAATCTGTTCATCATAATTATGAAAATTAGTAGTGAATGGAATGTATTTCCTTATAATGAGGACTCAGACATGTAATTACAGACTTTTCAAATACGAACCACACAACCTCCTACACTTAGCATTATACTACATACTTGGCACAGGGATATAGCGAGTAAGGGGAAAAGACAGGCTAAGAAACAATAATAGGTACTATGACTGAGAAAATACAGGGTGCAATGGAAGCAGAAAGCAGGAACATCTAATTGTCTGAGGGAGATTAAGATGGAAGAATCAGAGGCAGGGCATAGGGAGGTGTGGAATTTCGTTCGTCCTCTAGGACAGCTAGTAAACAGCCAGGAACTGTCTGGAACAACTGTTTGGGGGGCTTCTATGACCAGACACACATTGTACATCAGTCTAGAACTAGTGGAAGGGCCAAGTTCATTGCACAGAACTGTAAGTAAAGTTTCCCAATCCGTGGAAGCTGGTGCCCCTCACCCGCTAGCATGGCAGGCTGTTTTGGAGTCACTTTCCCACGGAAAAAAGAAGCAGTCTCTACTAGGAGCAAGGGAAGGTAGCTCAACCAAGTGCCAAATGCAGATTTAATTAAGAAATTCGGACTGCTGAATTCAAGCACTGAGCACAGATAAGCCCAGATAAAACACACAAGGAACCTGGAGGTCTCTCTGAGCAGACAGTAGGCAGGGCTGAAGAAAAAAACCAAACAAAAAAAAAGAGGCATTTGGAGTTGGCTGAGTGCAGAAAAGACCTGTGCCCCGAGAAAAGGGTTTTTTTTTTTTTTTTTTTTTTTTTTAACTTTTTAGCATAAAGAAAGCAGCAGGCTTTTTCAGTTGCAAGCAATGCCCCAGGCAAGGGCGGACTTAAGGAACATCTGAGAGACAAAAGTAACTAGTCAGATGAAGGCGATAATGCCCTGAAGGACATATTTTCCCCAAGAAGGGGATGAGGGGCACAGGGCCCAGAAAAGTGGCAGCTCTCATTCAGAGAATTCAGACCCCAGGGGCTGTAAAACAGAAACAGTTTAAGTTCTCCCTCTACCTTAGCCTCTGTCTCAACCAGGCCCCTGGCAGCAACAGGGTCTGTGAGAATAAAAGGCACAATACCACTTTACGCTGGTGGGGCACTGAGGGATGACAAGCACTACCTGCTGGGCAGGACAGGAAAAGCACAGAATCAAGTGGCGTCACAGGAAACCCTGGCATCCTGCTAAGTTTCATCCCTAGGGAACCTTGATACTGATTACACCCTCTTCCTGACTACTGGCCTGTCTTGTCTGGGAAAATCTGATTGGGGTTGATTCCATCTGGGGAAACCTTCCTCAAAAAAAAAAAGAAAAGAAAAAATCTTCCACAAAGGCAGGGAGAAATGAGAAAAACAAGAGCTGAAATATTACGATCAGTTAAAGAGAAGCTATACTAGAGGTCCAGGATAAGTTAAACTGAATGTCAAAGAACAGACAGAGAAAAAAGCCAGCTAACAAGAAAGCCCTAGGTAAAACAGAGAAAATGACTTCCAAAATAAACAAATCAAGAAACTCATATGCCTAGAAACCAGCAAAAAATCTTGAGTCATACCAGGAAGCATGAAGATACGGCTCAAAGGAACAAATTAACACTCCAAATGAGATACAGAAGTTGAAATAACTGAAGATGTTCAAACAAATCTACTAAATCAAATCAACAAGTTGAAGGAAAATGTGGCAAAAGAGATGAAGGAAATAAAGACGACCATAGAGAATAATTTGAGAGGTTGAAAAACAAACGGGAGAACTTACAGGAATGAAAAGCACAATAAAAGAGACGTAAAACACAATGGAGTCAGGAAAGAGCAGATTTGAAAAGGCAGAAGAATGAATTAGTGAACTAGAGGACACACCATCTGAAATAGTACAGACAAAAGAACAGATAGGGAAAAGAATGAAAAAATATGAACAGGGTCTCAGGGAACTGAATGACATGAAGCACACAAACAGCCATGTTATGGATGTCCCAGACGGAGAAGAGAATGGAAAAGGGGCAGAAAAAATAATGGAGGAAAGAATCAGTGAAAATTTCCCAAGTCTTATGAAAGACATAAAATTACAGATCTAAGAAGTGCAGCATACCCCAAATAGAATAGATCCAAACAGACCTACTCCAAGACACTTACCAATCAGACTGTGAAATGTCAAAGACAAAGAGAGAATTCTGAAAGCAGCAAGAGAAAAAGCAATCCATCATATACAAGAGAAGCTCGGTAAGACTATATGCAGATTTCACAGCAAAAATCATGCAGGTGAGAAGGCAGTGGTATGACATATTTAAGATACTGAATGAGAAAAACTGTAAAACTGAGAATTCTATATCCAGCAAAACTGTCCTTCAAAAATGAGGGAGAGTTTAAAATATTTTCAGACCAACAGACACTGAGAGACTTTGTGAATAAGAGACTGGATTTATAAGAAATTCTAAAGGGAATGCTACAGGCAGACAGGAAAAGAGAGGAGAGGTTTTGAGAAGATTGTAGAAATGAAGATTATCAGCAAGGGTAAAAACAGAGGAAAAAAATAAGACACAACATATAAAATCCAATAGACAAAATGGTAGAAATAACATTAAATGTTAATGGATTAAATTCCCCAATCAAAAGACAAAGACTGGAGGAATGAATTAAAAAAACAGGACCCATCTATATGCTGTCTACAAGAGATACACTTTAGACACAAAGAAAAAAAATAGGTTGAAAGTGAAGTGGAATGAGGTTGGAAATCAATAAAAGGAGGAAGGCTGGAAAATACACAAATATATGGAGGCTAAACAAAGCACTCTTAAAGAATCAGTGGGTCAAGGAAGAAATTACAAGAGAAATCAATAACTATCTCAAGGAAAATGACAACGAGAACACAACATATAAAACTTACGGGGTGCAGCAAAGGCAGTGCTGAGAGGGAAATTTATCTCTCTAAATGCCTATATTAACAAAGAAAAAAGAGCAAAAATAGAGGACTTAACTGCTCACCTGCAAGAACTAGGGAAAGAACAGCAAGCTAACCTCAAAGCAAACAGAAGGAAAAAAATAAAGATTACAGCAGAAAAAAATGAAATTGAGAACATGAAAACAATAAAGAATCAACAAAACCAGAAGTTGGTTCTTTCAGAAAATCATTCAAATCAATGGATTCTTAGCTAGGCTGACAAAGAAAAAATGAGAGAGGGTGCAAATAAATAAAATCAGAAACGAGAGGGGTGACATAAAAACTGATCCCAAGGAGATAAAAGAGATAATAGAGAGGATACTATGAGCATTGAGAGAATTATGAGCAACTATATGCTAACAAACTAGACAACTCAGATGAAATGGACAACTTCTAGGAAAGTACGAAGAACCAACACTGACTCAAGAAGAAATAGAAGACCTCAACAAACTAAACACAAGTAAAGAGACTGAATCAGTCATCAAAAAATTCCCAAAAAAGAAAAATCCAGGAACAGATGGCTTCATGTGTGAATTCTACCAAGCATTCAAAAATGAATTAGAGTACCAATCCTGCTCAAACACCTCAAAAAAACTGAAGCAGAGGGAAAGCTACCTAACTCATTCTATAAAGCCAACGTCACCCTAACAACCAAAGCCAAAGATACAAGAAAGTAAAATTACAGACCAATCTCTTTAATGAACACAGATGCAAAAATCTTCAACAAAATACTTGCAAATCGAATCCAGCAATACATTAAATGATTTATACACCATGACCAAGTGAGTTTTACTCCAGGTATTCAAGGATGGTTCAACACAAGAAAATGAATTAATGTAATATACCACATCAATAAATCAAAGGGGAAAACCACATGACATGATCATATTGATTGATGCAGAAAAGGCATTTAACAAAATTCAGCATCACTGCTTGATGAAAACATGTAAAAGGATAGGAATAGAAGGAAACTTCCTCAACATGATAAAGGGAATACATGAAAAACCCACAGCTAACATCATACTCAATGGGGAAAGACTGAAAGCTTTCCCTCTAAGATCAGGAACAAGACAAGGATGCCCAGTGTCACCAATGTTATTCAACATTGTGCTGGAAGTTCTAGCTAGAGCAATTAGGCAAGAAAAAGAAATAAAAGGCATCCAAACTGTAAAGGAAGAAGTAAAACTTCCCGTTTGCAGATGACACGATCCTATATGAAGAAAATCCTGAAAAATCTACAACAAAGCTACTACAGCTAATAAATGAGTACAGCAAAGTGGCAGGATACAAGATAAACACACAGAAGTCAGCAGTGTTTCTATACACTAGTAAGGAGCAATTGAAGAGGAAATAATGAAAAAAATTCCATTTACAACAGCAATGAAAATAGTCAAATATTCAGGAATAAATTTAACCAAGGACATAAAAGACTCATACAGAGAAAACTATAAAAAATTGTTAAAAGATCCCAAGGAAGACCATACCACATTCACGGATAGGAAGACTAAAAATAGTTATCAATTCTAACCAAATTGATTTATAGATTCAATGCAATACCAATTAAAATCCCAACAACTTACTTTGTAATAATAGAAAAAACAATAATCAATCTTTTTTGGAAGGGCAGTGTGTCCTGAATAGCTAAAAATATCTTGAGAAAGAAAAATGAAGTGGGATGTCTCACACTATCAGACTTTATAAGCATATAACAAAGCTACAGTTGTGAACAATCAAATGTATGATTTCTTTTGTATGACTGCATGGTATGTGAATATATCTCAAAAAAATGAAGATAAAAACAAAACAAACAAACAAAAAAAAACAGCATGGTGCCGGCATAGAGATAGGCATACTGACCAACGGAATCAAATTGAGTGTTCAGAAATAGACCCTCTCATCTATGGACAAGTGACCTTTGATAAGGTGGTCAAGTCGACTCAACTGGGACAGAGCAGCCTCTTCAACAAATGGTGCTTGGAGAACTGGATATCCATATCCAGAAGAATGAAAGAGACCCTTATCTCACACCTTACACAAAAATTAACTAAAAAATGGATCAAATAATTTAACTTGTATGATCAGTTTGTTTGAACACCATAGGTTCAGGGAGCAGTGAATGGGAAGTGGGATTTGGTGAGTTTGTACAGGCTGGGTGAAATCCTGATACATCCCAGAGTGATATGGGCAGAGAGTATAGGTGTATTTGCGGGGCCCCCCAAGGAACTGGAGAGAAATGCGGAAATGTTGGACTTCCCCACCTGGGCTATTGCTGATTTTCCCGCAAACATAGAGGACTGCCAATTTAGTGGGCCAAGGCCTTGATGTGGGGACTTTCCCTTGTGAGGCTAGTTGCTGCAAGGGAGAGGCTAAGCCCACTTAAAATTGTGCCTAGCAGTCCCCCCTAGAGAGCCTCTTTATTGCTCAGATGTGGCCCCCTCTCTCTCTAAGCCCACTCTGCACGTAAACTCACTAACCCCTCCCGACCACATGGGACATGACACCCAGGGGTGTAAATCCCCCGGCAACACGGGAAATGACTCCTGGAGTTGAGCCTGGACCCAACACTGTGTGATTGAGGGGATCTTCTTGACCAAAAGGGGGAAGAGAGATGAAACAAAATAAGGTTCCAGTGGCTGAGAGATTTCAAACGGAGTTGAAAGGTCACTCTGGAGGGTATTCTTATGGGCTATATAGATAACTTTTTAGTTTTTAGTGTGTTGGAATGGCCAGAGGGAAATACCTGAAGCCACTGAACTGCAACGCAGTGACCGTGATTCCTGAAGACGATGGTTTAACTACGTAGCTTGCACAGCATGAGTGTGAAAACCTTGTGGTTCGCACTCCCTTTATCCAGTATATGGACAGATGAGTCGAAAAAAGGAGGCAAAAATTAGATGAAGAATAGGGTGGCATGGAGGGGATGGAAAGATTTAGGTGTTCTTTTTTGCTTTTATTTTTATTTTGGAGTAAGGAAAATTCAAAAATTGATTCTCGTGATGAACGCACAACTGTATGGTGGTGCTGTGAACAGCTGATTGTACACTGTGGATGACAGTAGGGTGTGTGAATATAAACAACTCAAACTGTATTTAAAAAAAGTAAATGAACAATGGGGGAGGAGGGGAATGAGATGTTTTAGATGTTCTTCTTATTTTAATTTTAATTGTATTTTTTGGAGTAATGAAAATGTTCAAAGTTGATTGTGGTGATCAAAGCACAACTATATGACGATACTGTGAACAAGTGATTGTACACTTTGAATGACTGTACATTATGTGATTATCATCTCAATAAAATTGCATAAAAATGGATCAGAGACCTAATATTAGAGCTAAGATCAGAAAACTTTTAGAAGAAAATGTAGGGAACTATCTTAAAGATCTTGTAATAGGAGGTGGTTTCTTAGACCTTACATCTAAAGTGCAAGCAATAAAAAAAGAAATACATAAATGCGATCTCAAAATTGAATACTTTTGAACATCAAAGGACTTTGTCAGGAAAGTAAAAAGGTAGCCTACACAATCGGAGACAATATTTGGAAAGGACACATCAAATAAAGGTTTAATATCCTACAACTCAACAACAAAAAGACTAGCAACCAAATTAAAAAACAGGCAAAAGACATGGACAGACACTTTTCCAAAGAGGAAATACAAATAGTTAAAAAATATATGAAAAGACGCTCATCTTCACTAGCTTTTGGGGAAATGCAAATCAAAACCACAATGAGATATCATCTCACACCTATTACAATGGCCATTATCAAAAAAACAGAAACCTGCAAGTGTTGGAGAAGATGTGGAGAAAGAGGTACACTTATTTACTGTGGGTGCAACTACTCTGGAAGGCAGTTTGGCGGTTCCTTGGCAAGCTAAGTATGATCCAGCAATCCTATTACTAGGTATATATTCAGAGGAACTGAAGGTTAGGACATGAACATTTGCACACCAATGTTTACAGCGGCATTATTCACGATTGCCAAAAGATGGAAACAGCCTAAATGTCCATCAATGAAGGAGTGGATAAACAAACTTTGATATATACATATAATGCAATATTGCACAGCTATAAGACAGAATAAAGTTATGATGTATGCAACAGCGTGAATGAACTCTGAGGACATAATGTTAAGTCAAATTAACCAGAAACAAAAGGACAAATACTGTATGATCTCACTAATATGAACTAACTATAATGAGCAAACTCTATGAGTTAAAGTCGAGAACACAGGTTATCAGGAGGTAGAAAGATGGCAGAGATTTGACATTTGATGCTGAAGGAGTACAGAATGTTCAACAGGATTTACTGTAAAGATTCATTAATGGATAGCACAATACCATCTGATGGTAGCGCAATATTGTAAGTATAATGAACAAAGCTGAGTGTGAGGATGTTTGAAAGAGCAAGGCTAATTAGTAAGAAAATAAAGACAAACATATATATAAATAATCGGGGGGTAAGGGAGTATGAGTTTTTTTTTTTTTTTCTTAATTTTAAGTAATGAAAATGTTTTAAAACTGAATGTGGTGATGAATGTACAACTATATGATACTGTGAGCCACTGATTATATACTTTGGATGGAAGATACAGTGTGTAAATATATCTCAATAAAATTGAAAAAAAAAAAAAAAAGATGGAAGGATCAGCAAAAAATTAAAAGTGTAATTTAGAATGAGACCAAAGGGATGAGAAGCACTGGCCAGGTAAAGAGGAGAACTGAGTATATACCAGGCAAAGGGAGAAGCATACACAAAGACCTGGAAGTAAGAACATGACAAGTTGTTCAGTATGGCTACAATTTAAAGTGCTAAATAGAGCATGGCAAGAAATGAGGCAACCCAGTTTTTCAGTCTGCTCTTGGGTGTTGCATCTAGAAGCTCAGTCTAGATTTTCTTTAGGTTTCCCAACAATTCTGGAACTACCAAACTCTTTTCATCTGTGATTTGTTGCTATAATACTGACCAACACAGGGCCTCATTATGGAGAAAATTAGTCTCAACACCATAACTTCAACAAAAAAATCTAAGTATGAAACCATGGGCCTCTGCCCTGAATTTGATTTATACAATTGTACTTCCTTCCTTCCAGTATGTGAATAAAGACAAGGAAGTTGGGCTTATAAATGAATACATGGAAAATAGTTGACAGACCTAGCTAACAATGTTTTAAGTTCTAGATCTATGTTCATATGTATCAACTGCACAAATATACATAAAGATGAACTAGCTTAATACAGTTTCTGTAAAAGACCTTAGGGCATTATCAGCTGTAAGCTCAACGAGTAAGTCAGAAATATTATGCAGCAGTAAAAAAAGACCGGGAAAGGAGGGGAAGAGGGAAGGAAGTTCTATTACCAGAAAGATCTATCCCACCACTAATCTCAGCCTTCTTCCTGTAACCCAGGACATATGACAGATGGTATTCAATAAAACATATGGTTAAAAGCATGTGTTATAACGTTAAACTCCATGGTTTTGAAACCCCAACTCTACCATTTATGAGCTATATTTACTAAGGCAAATTATTTAACCTTTTTGGGCCTTAGCTTCCTCCTTTGTGAAATGTGGATATTAACAGCACCTATATCTCATGGATTCATTTTGATGTTTAAATGAGTTAGTACACATTAGCTATTATTACTAGGCCCTACATTTTACCAAAGGTGTACCCAATTCTCTGTATCCTTATTGAACACCCACATTATCCATGTTTTTCTCTCCTCATGAAAGCATCTCAGAGTAAAAAAGATCATCTTGAATCAAATCTGTTCCATATGATTTAAGTCAATCATACTCAAAACTTAAATAAGTTACCACTACTACTCTATTTTGTACTACCTACCAGTAACAACCATACTTCAATGTGTTACAACACCTATGAGAAATACTGACCTACAGTGCGACAGAAATGGACATGTGCCTACCTATTGGCCCCCCTCTGCTGGTTTGAAACTGTTACGTACCCCGGGGAAGACTGTGTTCTTTAATCCAATCTTGTAGGTATAGACTTATTATGAGTGGGATCTTCTGATTGGGTTGCTTCCATGTAGATGTGACCCACCCAACCGTAGGTGAGACCTTTTTGATTAGATTATTTCCCTGGAGGTGTGACCCCAAGCATTCAATGTGGGTCTAAATGAGATCACTGGAGTCCTTTTTTTTTTTTTTAATTTTTTAACTTACTTTATCGAAAAATTAAAAGAAACAACAAAAAAACACATTTCAAACAAAACAAAGGATTAAGAAAAACAACCTAAAATAACTACTTTGCTTCCAACATGTTCCTACCATACCCCCAAAAAACTAATAAACCATATCCAAAAGAATAAGAAAAACAAATAATCTAAAATAACTACATTGCTTCCAACATGTTCCTACCATACTCCAAAAAAATTAACAAACCATAATCAAACAAAGGTGTAAGAAAAACCAAATAACATAAAATTACTACAATAAAGCTAATTTTTTAATGCAATAGCTTTTTTTACTTTATCAAAAAAATTTTTTTAAAAGTTCAAACAAAACAAAACAAAGGAATAAGAAAAACAGACAACCTACTATAATTGTATTGCTTCCAACACATCCCTACCATACCCCAAGAAAATTAACAAACCCTAACAAAACAAAGGAATAAGAAAATCAAATAACCTAAAATAATTACACTGCTTCCAACATGATCTTACCACACCCAAGAAAGTTTGCAAGCCATAATCATTCCTGAGCATTCCTATAACATTAACAGAGCCAAGAGCCCACAGAGACCCAGATGCTTGGAGACCCTGGGAGATGCAGACAGAAGGAGATTTGGAGATACTAAGCTAAGAGAAGAAGCCTAGAGTTTGTCCCAGAGAAGCTGAGAGAGGACCCCCAGATGCTTAGAGAGAAACGCCCTGGGAGAACAAGCAAGGATGCACAAAGAGCTGAGAGAGAAACTAAGAGAGACAGAAGCCCAGAGACATTTTAGAGAAAGCCATTTTGAAACCAGAACCTGTTAGGTTTTTTGACCAGGAAGAGAAGAGATCAAAGCTCAAATGGAGAAAGTTTTATTATAGCCATGTGCATGTGGGTTGAAGCCCAAGAGTGACAATAGCCCCGAACAAAGGTGGGAGTACAGTTCTATAGCTTTTTGGGAGGGGGTTTGGGGAATAACTGTTGGTAGGTAAGATAGAGAAGTAAGGAGTTGAGTCAGGGGATTAGTTTGCTCAGGGTAGGGTAAGGAGTTGACATCAGGGTAAGATAAGGAGTCGACGTTAGGGTAAGGTAAGGAGTTGACATCAGGCAGGTTATTACGTTATGGAAAATTTTTGTTTTTGTCCTTGCTCAGACTGTTATGTCAGCTAAGAGTGGGTTTTATGTAAACAGTCATGTCTGTTGTGGGACAGCTTCTATGGGTGTACTGTGTATGTTTTGGGGGTGGGAGTTTTGCCTAACAGAACCCAGGAGCAAAAGACTGGCAGACACCAGCCACGTGCCTTTCCAGCTGACAGAGGTGTTCCAGAAACCACTGGCCTTTCTCCAGTGAAAGTATCCTCTTGATGCCTTAGTTTGGACACTTTTATAGCCTTAGGACTGTAAATTTGTAACCAAAAAACCCCCATTATAAAAGCCAATCCACTTTTGGTATTTTGAATAACAGCAGCTTTAGCAAACCAGAACACACCCTTATCACACTTCTTGCCAACAAGATCTTGATTTTGTTTGGTTATCAATTGGCCATGCGCTTTAAGGGGGGCTGAGCCCATTTCTGTTTCATGGACCACAGAACCAGCCATCACCCAGAAACCTGTAAGAAATGCAAAATTCTCAGTCCCCATTCCAACACTACTAAATCAGAAAATCTGGGGGCGAGGCCCAACAATCTGTATTAATGAGCTCTTTTGGGTCATTCTGGTACAGGAAAGTTTGAGAATCACTGATATAAGCTAACAGTGATAAGTCCATTTCCCTTGTTAGTGACTGGTTTAGGAGTAAGCAGTGACAACTGATCAATGGGGGAATTGGGGAGCAACTTCTGGAAATTTTGCTTATTCCTAAAAATGAATACAAAGAAGGTGTGCCAGTTTGGATGTACTATGTCCCCCAAAACACCATTATCTTTGATGCAATCTTGTGGGGGCAGGTTTATTAGTGTTGATTAGGTTGAAACCTATTGGTTCAGTGTTTCCATGGAGATGTGGTTCAATCAACTGTGGGCAAGAACCTTCATTGGGTTATTTCCTTGGAGATGTTACCCCACCCATTCAGGGTGGGTCTTTATTGGATCACTGGAGTACTTTAAAAAGAGCCACACAGGCCCAGATGCAGAGCAACTGAGAGTGACATCTTGAAAAGGAGCTGCAGCTTACAGAGACATTTTGAAGACTGTGGTTGAAAGCTGATGCAGACATTTTGGAGAATGCTATTTTGAAACACAACTTGGAAGCAAGCAAACGCCAGCCATGTGCCTTCTGAAATAACGGAGGTTTTCAGACGCCATCGGCCATCCTTCAGTGAAGGTACCCTATTGATGCCTTACCTTGGACACTTTATGGCCTTAAGACTGTAACTTTGTAACCAAATAAACCCCCTTCATAAAAGCCAATCCATTTTCTGGTATTTTGCAAATGGCAGCATTAGCAAACTGGAACAGAAGGTATCTTTCTCTCTTATAGTCTTTAGATTTGCTGTTTGATGATTTGATACTTAGAGATGATGCAACTATCCTGGCACCATGTGAGGGCCAGCCCAAAGGCACACATACCAAACTGGGTCTTGATGTAATCAAACCAATGAAATAAGCAACCATGGATCCACCCTACCTATAGATTTTCTGATATTTGAGATAGCAACATATTTCATCAAACAAAAGATTTATCAATGATAATATGTATCATTATTTTAAGACTTGTGAAGGGAGGGGAATGCTATCAACTAACATGTAGTAAATGACATGCCATTTACTTAAATGGACAACATGCCTCAGTTTCAATGATGTTTAAAATGAAGAAAATGTGCACCTTAAACCTAAAAAAGGAAATTCCTTATTGTTTAAGTCAGATGAGAAGGGATTTTCTGTTGCATGCTGCTAAAAACATAATTGATTTTTTAAGGAGACACTAAGGTCAATTCTGGGTATTCACTAAAACTCAATACATAAGAGATGGGCAAGCATAGTGGTGAGGAATCTTGAAATATAAATAAGAAAAAACTGAATTATTTTGACTGAGAAAATAAAGTTTAGCAGGTGGCATAATAACTGTCCTTAAATAGTCGAAGGGTTAGAATACTGAAAAAAGCTTAGACTTTTTATAATTCCAGATAAAGCTAGGGAAGGCAGATTTCAACCTAAGGAACACACTCTATCAATGTGTGTGAATCTATCAAGATTCTAAGATATTATGACCAGATTAGATTATAACAAAGGTAAGAAGAATCATTAAACATTCAATCAAATCAAGAACTTCCAACAGGACTTGATCTAGGCATAGTACCCAAGAAAAATTAGATTAAGAAATCAAGGATATGGGGTAGAATTCAACAGCTACAAAGACTTCCAAATATTTACCTAACCTACATGCAGTCTGAATTCATCCGGCTGGGATTTAAAGTTATCTTTCCACCACCACTACCCACCTTGACGTATCTTCCTCTCCTTAAGGAATATACACAGTGTCCACATGCCAGAGCTACCCATTCCCTACACCTTCACACTCTATTCCCCACCCCCAGCCTGATTCTTGCCTCATACCGATGTTTATGATGTCCCTAAAATCTGGAATGTCACTCACCTTTTTGAGCACCCAAAATTGCAGATCCTGCAAAGCACAACCGAACTACCTTCTTTTCCCTGTAACTGCCAACAACCACCATAATGCACATATCATCTTTTTAAGTGGGATTTCATTTACTCAGGAAAGCAAGATTACCACCTGATTGTTCTTTCTTGCAAATGCTCTTATCTTTCCAATTATAACGGAAACACTTTCAGTGGCCCTTTACAGTTCTTTATAATGTTGGGAGCATTTTAAGCCCTTAATTAATCTTAATGATGTGTCAATCACTTTAGAAGCTACCACAGTTCCTTGTAAACAAGGTACTTTAAAATTTAATATATTTATATATTTGTAAAATATTTACTAGGCTACGTCATCAATTTGCCTGCAACTCAAAATTCTGGTTGGCTTACTAACAAAGAAGGGAACTGAAGAATAAAGGGTTAGCCTATCTTTGTAAAAAGGAACTGTACTTAATTATCCAGGCTACAGCAAATACATGGAGTTAAGAAAAATAAAAAGAAAACAAGATGAAAGTCCACTGAAGAACTGATCTCATCCTACTTCACAGAATATCATATCTGAAAAGAAATTCAACTCCAACATATTTTATATATAAATAGTGACCAAGAGAAATTAAAAGTGATATGTTCAAAATGAAAAAACTCTCTTTTTATTCTCAGAGACAAGGACTCACCTAATTGTAAAGGGAAGCTAAAATAGAAAACCTCTGGAATCTTTAAAAGAAATGAGCAGAGAAACTATAATCTGAGAGTTAAGGGTATAGAAAGTGGAGGCGAGGGAAGGAAGAAGCAGGTATTGCTGTGTTAAATTAAATGAAAATATATACACCTACCATATAGTAAGGCCAAGAAGTCTCCTTTCCTTTCTCTTAATCCAAAAAAGCTACACCAGGAAACCCCTAATTCACTGAAGCTTTATGAACTTAATTCTCCTAAGGGTGATTCAAGATTCACCAAGGTCACAACTTAGAATGGTCCTGATCAATTGTGAAGAAAAAAAAAATCAATTTTTTTTTATTAAAAGCTGATAGTAGGTAGGTTTATTTCCAAATTCATTTAAAGAGAGTTAAACTGGAATTTGATAATGGTTTTATACTGACAATGTGAAGGTGAAAAATTATAGAATACATTTTTCCCCATAAATTATCCAAGAGGAACTTCACATTATTTGGCTTAAATAAAGCAGTCTGACTTTTGACTTTTTGAATCTAAAAGTTTCAAGATGGTCTGTCTGGCTGATATTTGGGAGCCAGAAAAAGAACTCTGTAATGAAGCACAATGTTTTCATTAGCCCTTTAAATCATTATCCACTAACAGAGTGATAACACAACCAATGACAAAATCTCAGAAAAACTACACAGTATACACATTTTAAGACCTCACAGATATTTTTATATATTCCCCACTTACCTCATTCTCAGACCATCTAATCTTTCTGGACCATGGGCCTCCAAAATTATCACTTTGGGAAAACAGAAAAAATCTTTTCTTTAACGAGAAACAGGTTATTTTATCCAATTTGTTTCCTCTGTACGTGAAAACAGGGAAAACAGAATATATCACACCCAAAACAGGTAATCATAACCTAAAATTATTTTCTAATAAAATCAGGGTCATTTAAAATATCATAAATCAACAGATTTAATAATAAAAATTATTAGAAAACACTAATCTACACTCTGTGAGGGTCAGTCCTAATAATGACCATTCTTTCAAATGTGAGGTCTTAAAAATAAGTTTTGCATACAGTATAATCATTTCACAGCTTGTATTACCCAGGATGATGAATTACCAAGTATATTCCCATAGGCACTCAATTCAAAAATTACTGGAAAACTGGCTGGCACATAAAAAACATTGTTTCTTTTGTCATCACTATCATTTTTCAGGTTCTGACCTAAAATAAAAGGCTCATGAAACCACCCAAATTTGCTTATACATGTCTTTCCTTAGTCACAAATTACCTATTTCCCTGCATCTGCTGGAGGTGAGATATCCATGGTAAAATTAAGTGCCAAAATAAAATTTAAAGGCAAAAATTTAAAAACTAATAGTGAGTTACAAAACACATACTGAATTTGTTAGAAGCACTTATTCAGGTGGTTAGAATACATACCCATTTTGCTTTTAGCATGGTCTGTTATTTCTTCAGTTCAAATAGCAACAACACTGATACAGCATTTACTTTGTGCTAGGCACTATTCTAAGCATGTTAGATACATAAACTAATTTAATCTACCCATGAGGTAGATTTAGTTTTTTTTCCCCCAGGAATGCTTTTATTCTTATTAAAATAACCAGAAACCAGATGCCCCACTCAAAGAAAATAACAAAATAAAGTAAAATAAACATTAAGAAAAATCATATTAAAGCAAGATCCATGAATAATGGAAAAAGTTTCTCTAACAACATACATTCTTGATTTTAAGATGTTTACAGAAAAGATATGCATACCTAAGTTTTTGGAAATGTCTTGTCTACAGTGCTCTGTTAACCATTCTGTACATCTGAACAAAGAATAATTTTTAAAATGTTAAAGCACAATATAAATTTATTTGTTCACAAGGCAGCAAATTTAACATTCTAAAATGTTGATACTAACCATGGAAAAATAACATTTCTACTTTCAAAACTAACAACTGTACTTCTTTAGACTACTTGACAACACAAAATACTCTAGTTGTGTTTTAATCTTTGAAACTCAAAAGGCATCCTTGGATATTTAAGATAAAAGGTGCCCCATAGTTTAGTCAGCTTTGGATATCAAAGTGCTCTTGTTATCTTCAGACTGAGGGCATGGTTGCTGAGCGACAAAGAAAAGTGATAAAGGAACAAGAAATAAAGTACTTCAAATAGTCAAATATCAAATTCAAATATAAATCCATTTGCCTTCTGTATGGTAATGTGTGTGTGTGTGTGTGTGTATATGCATGTGCGTAAGTGAATAAAACACACACATACACACATTTATAAAATTTGTTCTCACTAGCAATTAGTTACTAGTAAGCTAGTTATTAACTGAAAGCAATGTTTTTTATCCCTTCCATATATTACCTCTCTCTCCTGTGAATATAGCTTCCCTCTGGAGCTAATGGGTGCTCAGGATTGCAACAGAGACTTGTGATAGAGAATTCAAATGTGGCTACAAACATTTAAAGTGGGACTCTTTCTAAATAGTAAGTTCTCTGTCATAGTGAGGGCTGAAATTATATCCTTGATTATTCCCAGACTGTAGGCTGCTACTCCCACCATCCTACAATATGCATGTGGGGCCAAGAGGAAGACTCAAATACAATACTATTATCACTAGTACTACTATTATAGATTTAGTATTGTTACCCAATTTTACTGAGGCAGAGAGAGTTCAGTAACTTGTCCAAGATAACAGAGCTAAATGAAGGGTTTAAATGTCACTTCATTTTAAATCTTCTTGCTGTTCCTGCCACAACCCTCAATGAAAAAGGGATGCACAACAAAAACATGAACTGACATCAAAAAGAAAACCATTCCTTGACCCAGCTATCTTCATAAATTACAAAAACACTTGCTTCTGAACGGTAATGTTAAAATAAAATTTTTTGGAGTCGTCATTGTCATACTTGGTTACTACCAGCATAATCTCCCCTGTCTATAGTGGGGAAAGAGTAGGGTCAGCACTGGTTCCTGCTTGAATCCCTACTGAGTCTGACTATTCATGGCAGAAAGTCAATCATCCCACAGAATTCTACTTCAATTCAGGTAGAGTAGTGAGGTTTAAAGTAACTCAAGCAGAGCCAACAGTTCTCTGATCCTTTAAAATATCAAACTCCCCAATTGTGTGTCATAGCAGCAATGCTACGAATAAGGTCAATTACTGAAGGTACTCGCTATACTTTTACCTTTTCTCCAATGCCTGGTGTTCAGGCTCTTTTCCCAGTCATTATTCAGGCTGTCTTTAGCCATTTCCCCTTATTTTTACTGCCCCTTCATTTATGGTACTCTAAATCGTCTCCCTTATGGATTCCCATTGAATGGGAAATGAAAGGTCTGAAAGAAAACAAAGGAAAAAAAATAAATAAAATAAAATGAAAATCCAAGAGTTCTTGTTGTAAGTCACTGTTTTAGCAGGTATATGGCTTTTTTAACTTTTAAAAGAACCAAGCATAAAAGTATAAAGGAATATGGCCTAAATATAATAAGTAAATTCCCACACACAAAATACATGCCAGCTTAATAAGGATCTTTACTTTGTAGAGTCTCCCTTTTCTTTTCTATCCACTAACCTCTAAACACACTGCTCTTCTCTAACCACGTAATCAACTATTGCTCAATACCTATTTGTGAGATATGAAATATTAGAAAGAACACTAGCCTTGGACACCCGAAACCTGGTTCCTATACCAATACCACTATTTATTTAAGTAACAATGACACTGAAGCTTTGTTAATAATCTGTAAAACAAAGGTTATCACCACCTGCTTAACTTCCCACCTCACCTCACTAATGGGAAGTTCAAATAAGATGTGTTTAAGTACAGCAAAGAGCTACACTTTCCAAAAGTTACCATATATTGGATATGCCTTGAATCCAAGAAAATTTCTTGAAGCAACATGCCAATACTAAGTAACCCAACCTTTCCCTTGGTTATAACTATTTTAAGCAGAGAAACATAAGTCCACTAACTTCCATGCTTCCGTGGAGAATTTTAACAAAATTATGTTTATAGTCTACACCTGGACAAACAAGGGAGGGGAGCAATGAGAGACAGCTGGGAAGACAGCGTGCAGTCTTGGGTAACAGCATCCTCAGACTCAATTAGTACAAGCCATAATTTATTATCAACATTTTTTCCAGTTTAGTCTTCAAGATAAATGCAATGTATAAACTCTTGGGTCACATTTCTGAAAAATTAAAAGTGATACCCAACATAGTATCAAAATGATTCATCACGAGCAAAAGCAGCCAAAAAACATCAGAAAGACACTATACATTCTTGCATTGCAAGGCCTCAAACCCTTATCCAAATGGTCATTTCCAGCTCATGGATAACTGCTAGAATTTATTTTCTCCTATATATACTCTATCTTATATGATCTCATATTACACAAAAAGAGTGTAAGTTTTTTAAAAAGCCGCATTGCAGTGGTCACTGTTTAAACGTTCTGCCAAATGATTCCAACTTTCCACATTTGTGAACTGATTATAAATGCATACTGTCCACCAAATAGATAAAAGACCACTACAGCTGTACTTAAGTTCTAACAGTAAATGCATAACTAAAAAGCTGTATATAAATCAAATCATATTTACCATTGCCTTGGATGGTTTCAGAAATTTCTTTTCACAGAGAGAAAAAGAAACAAAAAACCTTAGCCTTTAGATGCTTCATAAAATTCACACACACCAAACCTTTTTTCTTAATCTAATACTTAATAGAAAAAAGAAACCTTAAGTACTAACACTATTGTTCAAAGACTACACTAGAAATACAGTAAAAGAAAACATAGTGATTACCAGAGAGCTATAGAAACAGGGTCTGTGTTTTAGTTTTGGAGCTACTGAAATGAATACCATATAATGTATTGGCTTAACGACAGAAATGTACTGGCTCATGGTTTTAGAAGCTAGAAGGCTTGCTTCCGCCCAGGCTCGGTTTCTCTTCTGTTTAGCTGGCAATCTTTGCGGTTCCTTGGCTCTTCCATCAAATGCTACATGGCAATGTCTTCTTTCTCCTCTGGGTTCCGTTATCTTCCCTCATCTGTTCCCTGGCTTCTCGCTCCCTCTAAGTTTCATGCTGCTCATAAAGGACTCCAGCAATCTGGATTAAAGCCCAACCTGATTTGACTGGACCATACCTAACTGAAGAACATCTTGAGGAGATCTTATTTACAAAGGATCCACACCCACCAGACTGCAGGCCAAGACCGTCCAAAGAGGGGTACACAATTCAATCCACCAGTCTGCCAAGCAATGGGGCATCTCTTATCTGCAAAATCTGTAAAGGCAGCAGAATGAAATTTTTTGTGTTTTTTGAGATGAACTGTTGCAAGAGAAAGAGTCTTTGTTGCACAGATGTATGTGACAAAGTTTCTCTTATAAATGAAAATTTCATTTCTTGAAATTAAAATTAAGTCTGCAACTTCTAGTTGGAGGTGATGTTAGATCTGAGTCAGTTACTAGTACCTCAGGGCAGCTTTTCAGGTAACTTAAACAAGCTGCTGGTTACTAGACAATGTCTTGTACTGAACAAAGGATAAATTACAGGGCTAAATTGCTGCCCTGTATAGTTCCTCAAATATTAAAAATAGAATTATCATAGGACTCAGCAAGTCCACTCCTAGGTACATACCAAAGAGAAATGAAAACATGTGTCTACTCAAAAACTTGTACATGAATGTTAGCAGCATTATTCAAAAACAGCTAAATAGGGGAAACACCCCAAGTATCTACCAACTGATAAACTGATAAACAAAATATAGCATATACATACAATGGAATATTATTTGGTAATAGAAAAGAATGAAGTATTGACACATGCTACAACATGGAAGAACCCTAAAACATTATGAGAAAGCCAAAGAAACAAGTCACAAAAGATCACATATTCATGATTCTATTTATATGAAATGTCCAGAATAGGCAGATCTGTAAAAAGAGATAGAGGGGCTGGGGAAAGGAGAGAACAGGGTTGTTACTTCAATGGGGTGATGGAAATGTTCTAAATTTAGATTGTGGTGATGGTTGCATAATTCTATGAATATACTAAAAACACTGATACATATACTTTAAGTCAGTCAAATTTTTTGGTATGTGAATTATATCTCAGTAAAGTTATTAAAATATTGCTGCCCCTTGACACTGTGACCCACATCTCAAGTGCTGAAGCAAAATCTTTTGGTGGGAGAAAAACATCAGCATCTATGCTAATAGTACATCCTCAAAACTCCTGTTTGTTTTCTTAAGTCTCCGCAATGTTTGCGAATAGTCTTAGATGTGAATAATTCACATAGGAACATTAAGTTAACCTTTGCTACCCTAACAAAAAATGATATTCTAGTCCATTATCCTTCACAACAGCTACTCCAATTTAAGGATTTAGATTAGTAACCCTGAATTTTGAATCCTACTGGTTAAGAAATTATGGGGAGGTGTTTATGGTGGCAGCATTCACAATTTGCAATGGATGTAGGTGGCCTAAGGGTACATCTATGGGTGAGCAAAAGGGCAAATTGTGGTGTACACATACAAAAGAGTATTGAGCATTTGCAAGAAGGAATGAAATTGTGAGGCATGCAACTAGGTGAATGAACCTTGAGGACATTATGTTGAGTGAAATAAGCCAGAAATGAAAGGACAAATATTGTAAGGCCTCACTAATATAAACTACAATGAGCAAATGCTGAGAAATGAATTAGAGAGCACAGGTTATCAGGGGATAGAATGTGGGCAGAGACTGGGCAATCGATGATACAAAAGTACAGAATGTTCAAAAAGGCTTACTGTAAAGGTTCCTAAATTCTTACTGCAGCCACAACTATTCCTGAGTTTTGACTGTTATTTAAGAGATGCTTATTTGTACAAAATTTATATTCTCTGTAGCACACTATCTAATTTAACTAGTATGGTCAGTTTATTTAAACAACATAATTACATGGAACCTAGAATAGGGAATGAGATCTTGTTATTCTGTACAGGTTAACTTAATACCCTGATACATCCCAGATTATTTTGGGCAGAAAATAAAAAAGTATTTGCAAAGTCCCCTTGAGGGGCCAGGGGGAAATGTGGAAATATTAAACTTCCCCACCTGGGGAATTCCTGCTATTCTTGCAAGCATTAGGCACTCCCAATAATAAGTCAAGTCTTCAATCTTGGGGCTTGCCCTTATGAAACTTATCCCTGCAAAAGAGAAGCTAAGCCTACTTACAATTATGCGTAAGAGGCACCCCCAGAAAACCTCTTTTGATGTTCAGATGTGGCCTGCCTCTCTCAGTCAACTCTGCAAATAAACTCACTAGCCTTCCCCCTAACCTGGAACACAACTCCCAGGGATGTAAGTCTCCCTGACAACAAGGGACATGATTCCCAGGGATGAACCTGACCCTGGTATCATGGGATTGAGAATGCCTTCTTAACCAAAAAGAGGAAAAGAAATAAAACAAAGTTTCAGTGGCAAGGAGATTTCAAATAGAGTCAAGAAGTCATTCTAGAAGGTAATCTTATGCAGTATATAGATATTCCTTTTTAGTTTCTAGTGTATTAGAATAGCTAGAAGAAAATACCTGAATCTGTTGAACTGTAATCCAGTAGACCTGATTCTTGATGACGACTATATAAATATACAGCTTTTATCATGTGACCAAGTGATTGTGAAAACCTTGTGACCGACACTCCCTTTATCCAGTGTATGGGCAGATGAGTAAGAAAATAAAGACAAAAATATATATAAATAATAGGGGTGGACAGGGGGTATGCAATGTTTTGGGTGTTCATTTTTATTTTTTCCTTTATTTTGGCGTAATGAAAATGTTCTAAATTGACTGTGGCAATAAATGACAACTATATTATGACACTGTGAGCCAATGATTATATACTTCGGATGGACTATATAGTGTGCGAATATATTTCAGTAAAAAAAAAATAGCATAAAAAAAGGAATTATGGGGGAAAACTCAGAAGATATTTTGTCCTCTTTACATATATTATTTTTGAGTTTCTAAAATGTACATTATGATAAATGTCACAAGCCTGATCATGTAGGGAACAGAACATCTTAAGAATGGATTTTCTAGAGTCTGGCCAACCACAGAATCCAACTGTAAATGAAGCACCTCAGAACAAATATTGCCATTAAGAATTTTGCTGGTGCTGTAATTAAGCACATACACACAAAGCTAATTCATAAGAAAAAAAAAAATCTATCCAGGACATACTGTTTCACTAATTACTAGAGATTAAGAGTTAAATGCCAGTAAGTCATGAAGGCACATGCTGTAGGTCAGTTTAGCCATCTTCAGGGTTTTCGTCCCTCCATATTTTTCAGATTAGTCCTGTCATAAAGAAATTAACTCACAGGTTTAAAAAAGACCAACAGTTTCTCAACAACAACTTCTCATGGAAGTCATGTGATTATCACAGTGGCTAATCTTCACTGTTTGGAGTGTTTTCCATATACCCAGGCCTGCGCCCAAACAAGATGGATTTGATTTACCGTAGCCAGGGAAAACGCAGAAAGGAGGGTAGGTTTTTTCCTTTTCTTTTCTTTTTAACCATAGAAATAGCTTCCAAAATATCAATTTTAAATTACATGGCTTTTCTTTTCCTTTACTCCATGGCAGTCTCCAGATATGTTTACATACTTAGCAGGATCAAAAGCCAGAAAATATGCAGGTCCCCAAATACTATCAAGAATAAAAGACTACGGAAGAATTCTGGGGTGAAATGTTTACTTTAACAAAGCAAAACCAGAAGGAAGATTCCTTCAAGCAGTTTGACAACCTAGTGAAATTGTTTTGAGTCATACAATAATCAGTTATATAAAATTTCCTATTTGGTATTTAAGTCATTAATTTAATTTCCATTTACCTGACTTTTAGACCAAAAGGTATGATTTAAAAATATAATAGCTTCTAGAGAATAGAATTATGGTTTCAAAAGACAGCCCAATATTGGTTCTGGAGCCAGACTAACTAAATTCAAATTTCTTACTAGCTGTATGATGTTAGGCGAGTTACTATCCTCCTTGTGCTTCAATTTCTGTATCTGTAAAATGCATGTAACAATACATATGTAAATCACTTAGTGCCCAGAACATAGGAGGCCCTCAATATAAGTTAGTTATTGTCCTTATTCCAAATATGAGTAAACACCTGGACAATTAACCTTCCTGGTCATTTTCCCTGTTTACGCAGTTTTCTTTTACTCAACCCATTCCAACCACACTCTCTTACTGTCACTGCTGACTAAAGAGAACTAACATTTGATTCTGTTATTATACACACAACCATGCGTCACTACTAGAATAGAGAATTCTGCTCATAAATCACACTGGTACCTAGTTATTTGATCAAATATAGAAAAAAAGGGGGGGGGAATACACACCTAACTGCTGATGTAAAGTGATTACCCCAGGTGATTGGGATGGGGCAGGAGGGAGACTTGCATTTTACTTTACATATATCTGTATTTTGTTTGACTTCTTTATAATATTTCCTTTGTTTAAAAAACTGCTAAGTATCAATTAACATGATGAAAAAAATTGTTTTCAAATTAAAACCACCACTAACCAGGTACAGTTCAAAGTGTGTTTCTATACATCATATGTACTACATGCAGTTCCCTTGCTAAGGACCTGATGGGACAAAATGACTACAGCTGCCAATTATCTCCTCTCAATGAATGAAAAATGAAGAGGGAACCTCAAATTGCATTAGGAACACATGCAGAGATTCCAAACATCAGCTTTTTAAAAGTAAGTCACTCCTCTCTCGACCAGATGGCAAGCAACATTCCAACAAAAACCACATATCTAAAACAAGTGTAGAATGTTTATTGTACATCCCTTTCCAAAGCAGCTGCTTAAAAGAATGTAGTCCTGCAGCAGTAAGGAAATCAAACTGTATGTCCTACTAATGAAATCTTTTCCTTAGCTGATCACTACACAGATTCCAACACCAGCAGATGCCAGCTGCTGCATAAATACTATTTTCCAACGTCTTCTGAAGGCTAGTAGTTACTCAAATAGATTTTTAAAAGAAAATGAATGCAAAATATTGTAATTAATAGAAGATTATTATAATTAGAGGTTCTATTCTTTCCTTTTATGCAGGGAACAAAGTGACTGTGACTGTTGCAAAAAACACAAAGTGCCTTCCTTTGGTTGCTTATTAATCCACCCAGAGGTTATACTGATTTATATATTAAAGACCCTGCCCTTAGCACTCTTCCAATTCGAGCACTCACCTAAAGTCTCTTGAGCAATTACTATAGCTCTGCTCATTATCTCATTTCAGAAAATACAGTAAATCAAAAGAGAAAGGACAACCGAAGGATATTTTCACCTTCTCAAACACATCAAAATTTAAAACTAGGTTCCCTTTATCCCTCTTTAAGATAGGTAAGTGAAATTTTATTTTACGAAAAAGGAGAGGGCAGAAGGAGAATTTGTTTGCAAGATCTACTCCTCGGATCCCTCTGTGGTAAGTCCTCAAAGGAAAAAAAAAAAAAAAGAAAAGAAAAATTAACTTCTGCTTACTTATCCACTTAAAGATAATTCTTCCACTTTGAAAGCAATATATGATTTTAAACCCTATCAGCTCGATGCTTCCCTCTCCTACCAGACCAGTGATGGCTCCACATTATCACTCTACCTTCCAAAAGCTACTGCTGGTCAGTATGTCAACAGTATCAATGGTGCCCATCAGCATTTTTTCAAAATCCTTTTTTTTTTTTTAAATTGTACAAACAGCATAACACAAATACAAAAAATACAGGTTTGTCAACTTACCATTCTCGGAAAAAAACAGTGAAACACTGACTGACATCAAAGCCTGACAAATTAATGCTAGTTTCTGATCTGTAAGAATGCAATGGGCTGCTCTCTATATACTATTCCGTGAGTATAAACAACCTCATAAAACTTATTTTACAAGGTTTCCAACTTGTGTTCTGAATGAGGTTACCGAATTAACATTACCAGCATAGACCTACACACTTTATAATATCTAAAGCACTTTCACAAGTTATAATATTTTAAGGAAATGAACAATCTCACTCTTGAAATAAACCTGGAAAATTACTCCAATTAAGCATCATGCTTAAATCTTCTGTGTAGATCCTTATAAATCACCTTAAGATTAGTAAAATGGGAAAAAATTCAATTTTACAGAATCAGAAACTGAGGTTTAGTTGAGTAAAGTGGTCTAATATTGAAACATGAAGATTGATTTATTTACAATGTCAAGAATAAATTCTTCCAGAAGAAAACGATATTGTTACTTGGAAGGAAAACGGTTTCAAATATACTGGCAAATGGGTGTTTTATTTATGATATCCCTTTATTTATGAAATAAACATATACAGTTTAAAAATTCATGTAAATCCAAATTTCGTATCAAACTATTTTCTTCCTAATCATTAAGAAAAAGCCATAAGGCGCATAATGGCTCCTCCCCCCACTCCCTGCCCCCACCAAATCCAAGGACTATTTAAAAACTTGGGTGAGAAGGAAGCTATGGTCCATTCCCAGCCACACTGAGTGTTATGACACTCCACAACACTGCACCTGTCTGGATTTATAAGCCCCCCTCCCCCAGCAATTCATGCATCTTAATAAAGTTTGAATATCTTTCTCAAAGAAAACCCCCCACTAGCCTCTAAATCAGAGAAAGAGGCCTCCTCTGGCTTTCTTCTTGGTTACTACTTTTAGGCAGTTGAACACTGGGCAAAATCTGGCACCACTGGCAGCAAGATGTTACTACTGGCAGAGGAATGGATTCCAGCTGCTCCACTGACAGCCACTTTTAGCATGGCCAAGGCAAAGATATGATGGAGAAGAGAAAAGGAACTACCAAAGTGTACACTTAATGTGTACCAGATACTATACCAAACCTTGTCACAACCCCACCAGGGAACTATAATTCCCATTGCACAATGAGGAAACTAAGACTCTGGGAACTGGGTAACTTGTTCTAAAGTCCCAGCTTATGGCACCGAGAAACTAAAAAAACGCATTATCTGCAAGGTTACAGGAATATCTAATGAAGCCCCACCATAATTCCAACTTGTTAAAAACTGTGAAGTTAGGTGAAACGGATTGTGTAACTCACATCTAAGAATCCAGCTACAAAAATTCTTGCTTATCCAATAGCAAACGTGTAGATTTACCTATTGCATAACCTTCATTACAGCCTATTTTCAAAAACACTTAATTTCCTTAGTTTAAGAGTTGCCTATACCCAGTCAAACTTCAAAAAAACAAATTGCCTTCATTTTGATCAGAATAACATTGGGTCAACTAAAAAAGGGAGTTTTAAAACCTGACATGATAAAGAAAAGAGCCTGGGCTAATAAACCCCTCCAAAGGTACTGCCCAACTGTAAGGCCCTCTCTGAGACAGAAAGCCTGAAGGCTGAGGTTCTTCTTAACTACAACTCAACAGAACTGATTCCATATTTTGTTTTATAAGAGGTGAGTGATAATTACAGCACAAAAAGTAGAGTGCAGAGCAATACTGGCTGAGTGGGAGTCATATCTTCCAATCAACAGGCAGAAGCAGCAGGCATCCATCTGATGAACACTATTAAGAATGAAATTACTGAAAACAGATCACAAATATACATTCCAGTCAAAATAGCAATTTCACATGCTCAGTGATGAATTAGTCTACTATAGTGTAATCATTTTAAAATTTATCACAGCTCTGGGATTGACCTGAAGCAACCACAAGGACTGGTAATATTAAACTTTGAAATTTACAGATGAACAAAAAAATTAATGTACTGAAAATGGATTACTTCATTAAATACTCTCGTTTATATGATGTATGAAAGGGCACAATCTGAATCCCAACCAAAAAGGAACTTATTAAAATATACATTATTGAAGTTGAGAAAAAAGGACACAAATTACTCTAACGATGGAAAAATCTCAAAGAACACCATACCAAATTTTTAAGTCCAAACATCTGAGGAGTTAAAAATAAGGGGGAGGTTGGAAGAGAGAGAACTTGGATCAAACGGAAAACGTCTAGGTTTACTGGCACTTGGGCTCTAAATAGGACTTATGAAAGCTATCACAAAGCACTTAAAGAAAATTGCTAAAGTATCAACTGAACTCTACTTCCTTCTTTAATTTTTCAGTTTCTGGTTGGTGTGGGTTCTGTCTGAGCCCTAAAGCAGTCTATTTGCTCAAAGAAAAGAACATAGATCTAGAGAAGACCCACTCTAAAGATGACAGTTGGAATCCAAGTTGACAGATGCCTCATTTATAAAAAGCAAGCAACTGATTATTAACTTACTTGTTCCTACTGGGTAATACCTAGACTTTAGGAACCACACAAAGAAAATAGATTTACAAAAAGTTCTACACACTTTCAGTTCATCTAACATTTCAGAAGCAAGAGATTAAAAACCATCTGAGCCAACCAGACCCTGGGGTAACTGTCACAAGCAAAAATCTACCAAATTGGCTAAGACTGTTTTCAAAGTACCACTAGAATTAAATATTTCCTTGGTGGTAAGTTAATACACATACATACCCACAGGTGTATTTATATTTGCATAATACAGCCTTGTTCTTCTCCCTCAAAAGTCTGGTTAAATTCTACCCTCTGGTTGAAGCTTGACTCAGGTTTCATCAGAGACTCCCCTTTACTTTCATCTTTTAATGTACTCATGCCTCCATCATTCAGATGCACCTGGCTTAAGTTACCCTATATTAACAAGGTATAATGCGTTAATGTATGTTTATTTGTTCATCCAAACAGACAGTGGACCCTACTGCATACAAGTTACTTTGCAGGAAATGAAGCTGAATCAGACATAAGAGTCTGCCCTTAAGGAGTTAATAAGGTAGAAGACAAAATTATCAATCATCAAGATTAAAAAAATAAAAGAACTAAGTGTCTCAAGTGCTTTGCCTGAGAGTATAAAGTCAAAAGAGTGGCTATTTGGACAGAAGCACCAAGACCAAGACCAGCTTTCAAAGAGGCCATGAAGAATGGTTAGAATTTGAATAAAAAGCAATGGAAAGAACTGTGTAAGGTTAGGGTTTCTCAACCTCAGCACAGAGACAGTTTGGGCCAGATAATTCATCATTTTGTGGTGCTGTCCTATGCATTACAGGATGTTCAGCAGCATCCCTGGCCCCTACCAGATATCAGGAGCACCCCTGCAGTTGTGACAACCAAAAAAGTCTTCAGACATTGCCAAATGTCCCCCAGGAGGTGGTAGGGGGATAGGGAGGATGACACAAAATCACGCCTGGTTGAGAACCACTGGTACAGGTGAAAGAAACAGCACATACAAAGGCATGGAGACAAAATAATACAAGGTATGAGAAAGGTTTGGTTGAAATACAGTGTTAAAAATTTTCTATAAAAGCTGGGGCTAGAAAGTAATAAAGGAATGAAAGATGGGGCCATAAAAGTATTCTGGAAGCACAGGGCTTCATAGTTTTGGTTTAAAAGTTTTGGGGTATATTCTGTGAACAAAGATGAACCAGTGAAGGTGTTTGATCTGGTATTAAAAGGTTCAGAGCACTAAAATTTGTCAATAATGTTGTCTGAAGCTGATGTAAAAACTGTATTTCAAAAGACATCTCTTCCTAAATTTATTCTTGAATACAGATTAGTCTGCTTTTAATGCAAGTATTTATCAATTGTGTAAATAGGTTACAAAGTGACTACAGTTTTCTCCCTTGTTCCACTTACAATGAGAACAATTATTTACTAGATAAATATTTATAACTGCTACATTTTATTTGGGGAATTTACTTTTGAATACATAAACAAGGTACTTTATATGTATAGAAAGAGGAATGGATAATATATATGTATTATATATAATTAAAATTTGTCCAGCTGGACCTTATCAATGCTGGGTACAAAATGCTGGTGATTAACATCTAACATTTATTGGGCACTCAGTATATATACATGAAGCAGTATTCTGAGACTTTACATGTATTAACTCTTCCTTCTCAAAACAAACCTATGAGGTAATAATATCCTCTATAAAGCTGTTCCTGACTTTCTACCCAAAATTAACACTCTTTTACATATGAGAAAACTGAGGTACAGAGATGTTAAATAACTTGCCCAAGTTAACAAAGGGAAAGTGGCAGTGCACTCAGGTTCCAGAAAGCATGCTTTCAAGGGGCCATGCTCCACTACCTCTCACAGCCTTCCTTATTAAGTAAGTGGCAAGCCTCAGCACCCCAGCTCAAGCTGTAGGAAGGAGAATTTGGAAAAGCACTCTTTTATTTAAAAAGACCCTATTTTACTGGAGTACTTCCAGATTTAATAACACTGGGTTTGTATTTTTCACGCCTGTCATTAGGGGTATGACTGTGTGGTGTATACAGAAGGGATCAACTTTAAAATAATATTTATGGATAACACAATTGAGACTGGTCCCCAGATGGACAGTTTGGCTGGAACAGGCATGTCTTGAACTCAATGGGCCAAGCTATGGGGATATATTTAGTATTGGTTGTTTTTTTAAAATTCAGTTTTATTGAGATATATTCACATACTATACAATCACTGTGTACAATCAACTGTTCACATTAGCACCATATGGTGCATTCATCACCCCAATCTATTTCTGAACATTTTCCTTACACCAGAAAGAATAAAAATAATAATAAATAAAAGTAAAAAGAACACCCAAATCTTTCCCTCATCCCACCCTATTTTTCATTTAGTTTTTGTCCCCATTTTTCTACTCATCCATCCACGTACTGGATAAAGGGAGTGTGATCCACAAGGTTTTCACAATCACACTGTCACCCCTTGTAAGCTACCTATATAATCATCTTCAAGAGTCAAGGCTACTGGGTTGGAGTTTGATAGTTTCAGGTATTTAATTCTAGCTATTCCAAGTATTGGTTTGTTTTTTAAATTGGCAACAGAGCTGGGTAAGGAAGAGAAAGAAATTTTATTTGTTCATTTGTTTGTGTGTTTTGTTTAAGCCGTAAATAGGGCTAGGAAGAAATGCAGATATCTGGAGGGTTTGTTTATCGGATTTTAAAAAAATTACTATTCAAGGTTATATCTTGTTAATCAAGATTAACTAAAATATGAGGTTAAGCAATTCATTTTTAATTTTGTTTTGAGAAGTCCTAAGATCTGTGTTGATTTATATTACTGTAAGACCTCAAATTAAGATTTTTGGAGAGTACACCCAAGTAGAAAACTGAAAGGCTTATGAATAAGGTTTTTAAACACAGTATAAGCAATATAACATTTGTGGCAGTATTAGGTTTTGGAAGCAATGTAACAGTGTTTATTTTGAGCAAGCTCAGGCAGGGCCAACCGGTGACTTGATACAATAGGGAAGTCAGGACTGTTTGCAGTCTGGGCAATATCCCCTGGATACAACAGATGGAATACTGTGAGGAAACAGAGAAAGGCTAAGCCAGTACTGGAAAATATAAGTAAATATAATTAAAGTATACTTGATAATATAAGCAAAATTATATTAATAACATCAACAGCCAAAAAATTTTATCTCATATAGCATCTATTTGACTTATGCTACCATATAGATTCTGTTTAAGGTTTCAGTGTACAGTCTTTATTCTAATTATAATTACAGTTTTATCTCTCAAGCACCAATAGTCTGAAATGATATTAATTACCTATTAGCTAAAGAGATCACAGATTTTGGCTTCTTAAGAAAATACAAGAATCCTCATCTTAGACCTCCAGGTATCAACCTGTGACGGTAAGTCGAGGAACCGTGATGATTAAATAGTCTCTAAATAAATATATACATTTACTACTTTAACGTTCTAGTAATCTACTTTTTTAAAGCCAATTAAGAATGCCAGAAAATGTAACCTGAATAATATTCAGAATTAACAAGTATTTTTAAATAGTTTATCCTTAAAAACTTCAATACTAGAGTTGCAGGTCTCCACTGTTAGTTTTATGCATTTTTATAAGAACTTATAAAACATGTTTTGCTTAAGACATTTTAGTTTCAGTTTTATATTTTTCATCTTTAGATATTTTAATACCCTTAATAAGGAATTTTCAGATCATTTTAGTCCATCCCCAGAGGTGATTAACACACAAACCAAACAGAAAATCCAGCAAGTTACAAGTACATAAAGTTGGGGTGTGAATTTCCAAATTTAGTATGTTTTTTGAAGATACATATTTGATGGTGTGTACAATTCACAGAAGAGATACAAGGAGTCACTTCTGGGGGTGGTAACTTAGGGGTTAGGGTATAATAAGATCCTCCAATTTGAGATACAGTTTTGTCAAAGTTAGATCAGCTACAATCACAAAATAAAGATCCCAAGCTGTCCTAAACTATGATTTTTTAAGATGTGAAACACTAAAAAGGATTAAGTATGGGGCCACAATATACTTTTTATTTAGTCTACAAAAGTCAGTTTCATCTCAATTAAATTTCATCTGGAGAAGAAAAGTTATTTAAAAATCTACTTGTATCAATGTGCCAAGACCCCAAAAATAAAATAAAATGTTAAAAAAATTCTACTTATTTTGTTTCAATATATTTTAACTTAGTATATTTAGTAAGGATCACAACTAAAATGATTAAAGTTGGTAATAATTTTTAAAAGCTAATTTAAGCTGACCAGTTAAAATAGGGGGTCAGCTAAGAATGGTTTCACAATTTTAAAGAGGACTATGTAACAGAGGCCTTATGTGGCCCACAAATCCTATAATATTTCTTTGCAAAAAAAACTGGCTGGTCCTTGAATTAAAATATAAATTAAAATTTTGAAAAGAAATTACCTCTTCTATGCTTACAGCAATAGCATTTTACTTACATATATACCACCACCATCATCATCTCTTAGTCTGGAGGGTACATGCTCTAAGCAAAGAATTATTTCTTTCTGTGTCTCTATTCACCAAATTAAAGCTCCCTCTTCCATAATGTAAAGCCCCTGCCCAGGCAGAGACTACCCTTGATCTGAGGATGGTCATACGGCTAATTCTTGAGAAAAGAATGTGAGGAGAAGTGATATGTGTTACTTCCAAGCCAAAGCTTTTAAGAAGCAGTTATGTTTTCTCCATATTCTCTTTCCTTTCACTGGCTAGATTCTGAGGATATGTCAAAGCCACCACCAGTCATCAGCCAGTAGACAATACTCACAGGAAATACATTTCTACTGTGTTAAGCCACTGAAATTTTTATTTCAGTTACTGAGGAAAAAAAATGTAACAGCCACTGAACATACACGTAAATTTGCTGGCTTTCACATTTAAATAACTTTACTTAGTTTGGAAGTTCTCCCAATAATCCTTAAAAAAAAAAAAAAAAAAAACTAAGAAAACAGATTGTTTATATTGCTGAAACAGTCTGTTTATTCTATCCATCAGTTTTTTTCTTGACAACAGGCTACTGTTACTTTTTTTTTTCTGTTTACTGTATGCCCAGAAGAATTTTAATTTAAAATCTCACTATTAACCACATTTCACATGAGCCAAAATTTAAAGCCACTCTTGCTCTATATAAGTAGCTCAAATGCTGATGTAGTACTAAGACATTATCATTCTATCCAATGACTATGTTACAGGAGCAGAAATTTAAAAGTGAATTAAAACAGCCCCCCACCCTGCCATATTTCGTTATTATATTCAAGGGCCAACAAAGCATAAGAAGAGTAACAAATTTCCTTAACCTTGAAAGAATGTAGAATCTCTAAAACTAGAACTTCCCCAAAATTAGAACCTTGACATTTTCAAGAGCTGCAACTTGACACCCCAGATTCAAAAACATGTCAACTATGCTACAATGTATTTTCTGTAGCATGGCTTCCTTCACACATCATTGGCAAAAATGAGAATGACAACAACTTAATGGGGAATGGTGATTCATAAGTGATTTTTCCCAACATGTTAATGTTTTTGAAGCTATCAAGGACAAGATTTACCACAAATAATGTGATAGATTAGCAAAAAAAAAAAAAAATGAAGACTTTAAGAAAAACACTGAAAATCTTACCAAAGTACCTTCCTTCTATGCAGGCAGTAGATGACTCGTTCAGTAGCTTTCAATATCCACCATGCCTTCCACTACATAAACCTACCTAGCAACGCTGCGGGTGCAGATGAAGGCTATACCCTGGATCAGAGCTTTAACTTTGGTGAAATTGGTCTCTAGTAGAAGTGAGTATCAACAAGCATCTACATATAAAAGAAGAAAAACCATGTCCCAGGATAAAATAAAGCCTATAAAGAATCATCTGACTATGATGCTGGGTGCAAATGTCAATGGAAAGTTAACCACGCTGGTGTTTCTGTTGGTGCTGCTGTCACAAAATTTACATAGTTTTAAGTAATTCAGCCCTAATCCCATTTTTTCCCCTACAGCTCTGCTGTTTTCAGTGTGTGATTTTACAGAATGAGAAGTTTTTCAGGAATGCATACATCACATTACACAAGATGTAAGTGTACCACTATTTGAGATAGTGAGTTGTAAGTACCATGCAATAAGCTAAATGACACACTCCCGCCTCATAGGATCCCCTTCAAAATCTCGTAACATGTCTGATAAATATCACCTCATTTAATCATAAAAGCCTTAAGAGGTACACATCAACCCCTTCCCCCAAAATGACTTCATCTCAAAAACTACTTTAAAAATATTATGTGGTCCTTTCAAATACTGGAAACTCCAAAGATAGTCCACAAATGCTACAACCCTATTCTAATTCTTTTTAATTTTCCCAATTTACAATGTAATTGCTTGTTAACTTCAGCTTCCTTTTGACAACTTTTGTTCAATCTGCAAACCGAGTAATGAGTTCTTTATGTAGCCTCCAATCCAAAGGCATACCATCACTCACTAGGTCTAACCCAAAACACTTGCAATTCCTTAAATTTTGAATATATAATTTCTTTACTAAAAAAAGGTAATTTTTTCCTTCAGAGACAGCTTTGATGAAAACTGCTTAACAGAAAGCAAAATGACAGTGTCCTCAATATAAAGGGCTATTTATAACAATTTAGTTGAACACTCAAAAGCTGCATTCCTCATGACCAAGCAAAATGACAAACTTGGAATTCTACTCATTTTGATCCAGAATCATAAATTAGCACAGCATTCAACCCTGGGCACCACACATCCCCACACACCACGTGTCTCACTTCCTCCAGCCATTTCCTCTCCTAGCATTTCTGACCCTGAGGTTCCCTGTTACAAAGTTCATCGATTACCACACCACTGCCCGCAGCACATTCCTAGATGGAGCTCAAAGGGATGAGTTCATTATTTTGTTGCTTGCAGATTTTAGATGACCCACTGTAATATCTTAGCATTCCATGCCCTAGCTATCTCTCCCAAGAATATATCAAGCAAACTATGGTTCCACCATTTTTCTTCACTGCCCCCTCTATTGCTGTCTCTAATGATACCCATGTAATACCTATTAGGTCACTTCTCTTTCATTCACCAATTTCTTTTTAAGGAATCCTATTCTTGGCACCAACTTCAATAAACAGAACATTTCTGAAAATTTGAGACACTAAAATCACTCTGGATTAAACATCAATTTTCCCAACGAAATAAAATGCCTCTAATCTGGCACTTCTGAGCACCAACAGTGTTAACTCGTACTCATAATAATGACCTTGAAGGACTTCAAGCTTCCAAAGAAGCGTGTGAATAGGAGGAATATTCAATTATATTTGATACAGTTTTAATGTTAAGTGTCTACAGCCTTCTAAATTTTAAGCATAGTATATGGCAACAACACCTATTTGATTAATTCACACTTTTCTCCAACCCATTCTAGCTAAGAGTAAGATTCAATTCAAAGATTCTTTAAATACTGGTGCTTCATTAAAATCACCTGCAAATCTGATAAACATAGTGCTTAAATTTACAAAAAATCAAAACAAAACAAAACACCTTCCCATACTCCTTGAGAACTACCACTATAAATATTAGCAGACATCAGCCTACACAGATATGGTTGTCATCTCTGTGCACCGCTTGGGGAACTTTCTGAAAACATAGGCTTTAAAAATATATAAATAAAAATATATAGATTCTAAACCACACCCCAAGCCTACTGGATTATAATCTATTATGGTGGAACCCAAATATCTGACTCCCCAGGAGATTCCAAAGCACTGCCAAGGATTGGAAACAACCACCTTAATAACCTTAAGGATAGAGCTGCTGCTTTCAGTATTTCCAACAGGTCAACACTGAGCCAACATATGGGTACTACATTTAGGTACGACCTACAGGGATAAATGGTGGCCAAGAGGGTGCTGTCAACCCTACGTAGTCCTCCCTATAATGCGGAAATCACAGTATTGGAAGGTACATTTATTCTGAGAAAGGGATTGGGGTGAGGTACTGAAAATCATTTCAAAAGACACAGACTTAGGAGCACTACCTAGCTATTTGAAACATATTAGCCATTGCAATCAACTAAAAGAGTCATAAGCCTACTATTCTCTGCAGAGTTGAATATATTAGACTAGAAATGGAGGACTCGAAGAACTTCAGTCTGTACAAGAGGTGCCAGTAGTTCAAGAATACCATTCCTCCACTTAAAACAGGCCAGAAAGAATAAGTCCCAAGTAAAGCAAAGTAATTCTACCTGCCCATAGCTGAGTAACCAGGGCATTCAAGCAGGGAAAAGAACCTCCTGATCATTACATGGGAGCCTAATGTAGAAAACAGCACATATTTTGCCATCAGCAAGATCTGGCTCTAAAATGTTCCTCTACCATTTACCAGTTATTTAACAGGTTACTTAATAACTCTAAACCCATTTCTTCATTTGCAAAATGAGCATGAAAAACTTGTGAAAATTAAATGAGACAATATAGGTAAAAAGAAAAAGTATTTCAATATAGTTTCTTCTCCTCTTCTTAGTAACTTCTCTATGCCACTGCCACTCTCCTCTTAGTCATACACTCTATTCTGTTACCATGATATATACTATTAGCACTTACCTCATTTTACTGTGATAATTACATACATGTTCTCTCAAAAACTAGGCAAAGAACTAGGGAACAAACGGAGATTCCTTGTTGCTCGAAAACTAGCATAAAACTTAAAACTCAACCATTTACTGACAACCCATTTTGACCCACCAGTGCCTAGATTCAGAAAAACTTCTCTGGGACAGATTCTGTTTACTCAGGCACTGATTCCAGTACAGCAGAGGTTCTCAACCTTTAAGGAAGGCTTCTTTAAAATACAAATCCCACTGCTCACCAACCATTCAGTAATTCAGGAAGAGATTGTCAACGGACTCTGAAAACATTAGGTTAAAGGTTGTTAGGAAATAGGACATTCACACCTTGCCAAAGTGTTACCCCAGGAGTTACTCAGTAATTGCAAAGGAAAAAAGATACTCTTACAGAGAAATCTGGCAGTCACAACTTTCACCAAGATCGAAAACTTAGGAAAACCACTAATGTAAGGAACCTGGTTTCGTGTGCCTGATGATAAGATGCACATATGAAGCAGAAAGCACTACTTTTGACAAAAATATTTAGACTGAATATAATCAAGCCCCTAGATCCGACTTCAAGTTTAATAGAATCACAGAGGACAAACAACACCTGGATGAAACAATTCTGCAATCTAGAATATGTAACACACAAGAGAATTGACCTGGACTCTGGCACCAAGTCAACAACATCCGTGAAGAGGAGAAAAAAGTAAGGATATTGTGCTAGATTTTTTAAAAAAACATAAATACAATGATGAACCTGGATAAATTCCTGTTTGGAAGGGGGGAAAAAAAACATAAAAGAAATTCTTTAGAACAACTGGGCAAATTTCAATATGAAACAGATATTAGATGATTTTATGGAGTTGTTAATTTTCTTAGGTGCGATAATGGTACTGTAGTTATGTAGAATTATTCTAATTATTTAGCATTTGAGGTGAAATATTTAGACTTGAAACATAATATATATGCGTAAAAAAAATACACAGACACACACAAACAGATAAAACTATGTTAACAATTACTGAATCCAGGTGGATGGTAACAGGTGTTCTTTATAATAATCTTTCTCCTTCTCTATATGCTTACAAACTCCCTGTGCCAGTCTGAATGTATTATGTCCCCCAGAAAAAGCCATATTCTTGGATGCAATCTTGTGGGGCAGACGTTTTAGTGCTGATTAGACTGGAATCCTTTGAGTGTTTCCACAGAGATGTGACCCACCCAACTGTGGGTGATGACTCTAATTGGATAATTTCCATGAGATGTTACCCCACCCATTCAGGGTAGGTTTAAATTAAATCACTGGAGCCATATAAATGAGCTGACAAACAGAAGGAACTCAGTGCAGCTATGAGTGACATTTTAAAGAGCAACTGAGAGTGACATTTTGAAGAGGAGCTACAGCCAAGAAGGACACTTTGAAGAATGCACAGAAGCTAAGAGAGTAGCTGCAGATGAGAGACAGTTTGAAGACCGCTGCTGAAAGCAGACTTACTCTGGAGAAGATAAGAGAGGACAAAACACCCCAAGAGCAACTAAGGAGTGACATTTTTGAGGACCTGCAGCCTAGAGAGGAACGTCCTGGGAGAAAGCCATTTTGAAACCAGAACTTTGGAGCAGATTCCAGCCACGTGCCTTCCCAGCTAACAGATTTTCTGGATGCCACTGGCCATCCTCCAGTGAAGGTACCCGATTGGTGATGTGTTGCCTTGGACACTTTGTGGCTGTGTAACCAAATACATTCCTATTTATAAAAGCCAATCCATTTCTGGTGTTTTGCATTCTGGCAGCATTAGCAAACTAGAACACTCCCGTAATAAAAACTGAGCAAAAAATAAACATTCCCTGGCCCAACTCCCTGAGAGTCTATTCTGTAGGTCTGCAGTAAGGACCATGAGTCAGCATTTTTAAAAGCTCTGGGGGATATTATAAGACTGAGGGTTCTCTGACCACACTTTAAGAAACACAGCTAAAGGGAGAAGGAAGAGTGTGACTGTCTGGAAGGGCTTAGTTTCTCAATTCCCCCTGCCAGCTCCATTACATTGGCAGACTTCCCTTTCATAAGGCTTCTAACGCCACAGATTTAATATCTTCCTCATCTTTGCTATCTTTCCTCATTTGTCCAGTGTATTTAAGATGGACTGAAACATGGGCATTACGGTGAAAGAGAAAATTTGTTTTATGTACTTATGATTGCTGGAGAGTAACTGGCCAGCATAAACAATACGTAACAATTCTACCTCACTTCCAAGAGTCCTGTGAAGAAAACTTTTGTGTATACTTTTCTGTGAACTGAATATTCAAATTTCTTCCTAGAAATGAGTAATGAGCATATAGCCCATGCTCCATAAATTGATGACCAAGATAAAACAGAAATAACTTCCCCCCCAAAGACAAAATTATTGCATTTACAACAAAAATTTCTTTAAAACCACTTGTTCGATACTTCTATAAAAGGGATACACAAGAGGAAACATTTTGTTGGCAATATGCAAAATACCTTGGGGTACTGTGGTTTTAGGTTCACTAAGATAATGCAATATACCAAGATCTGAGAAAAATCTAAGGTTGAATTTTAGGTAGATATGTATTAATGTCACTGTAACAATATACACTGAATCCTTCAAGCAAATTCCATCTTTCCACAACATTCAACATATTAAAGCCAAAAAAGAACCTTAGCTGTAATCTAACAGCAACAATAAAAATTCAATTCAGATTTCAGAAAACAGTTCAAGCATCAAGGGAGCTACCAATTAAAAAAAAAAAATGTACAAACAGCACTAACTTTTCAAATTTAAAGAGCACATATCAAACAATAAACTGCAGTAGGTGATTTTGAGGTTCTTCCCCAACAAAGAAATTAAGCTTGCCAAACAATTCAGGAAAACTCCAAAATATATGGCTTAAACAGAATAAAATGTATCAAAGATATATGCAATGCTTTAGCTTAATCTAACAATAAATTTAAAAGATTATTACAAAAAAAGATCACTTTACAATATAGTTTAATTTCAGCTGAAATTACAAATTCACAATATTAGCTGATTTACGAGCATATCAAAAACTCAGGAAGTCTAATCTGCTATAAATTTTACAATGGAGCAGTGAGGTTAAAAAAAAAAAAAGTAATTAAAAAAAAAAAGCCCCTATAGGGTATCAAAGCCACTAAAAATAAGATTTCTAAGTAATAAACTAAAATAAACATACTAGGACTTAGAACTCTGCCTTTCAAATAGTTTCTGGGAAACTCATACACTTGTTCTAAAAATAATTTTAACTGTTCAAAACGGAGGCTGAAATTCCTTAGCATTCCTATCTTCAGAGTGCTAATACCTATAGCGTAACGGACTTTTTTAAACCAAATTTTAATTTAACCCCTTATTTGGTAAATATAATATGAAGAAATTGAGGTCAGAAGTGTTTATTACTTGCCTAATTATAAACATATTATAACTTGCAGGGCATGGTAAATAAACCTAATTTCTTTACTCCAATGTTTCCTTTTACACCATGCTGCCCTTTGCCTTTTTTAAAAAAATATGTGCAATAATGGTAAATAATGGATTGTCATCATGCAACAGTCAAAAGTCACTGAACTTTTAAAATTAGACTAAATTTTTATTATTTTTTTTTTAAGAAAAGTTTTAACTCTTTCCAAGTCAAATAAGAAACACAGAATTTCTGACTAGAAGAAACTAGGTAAATAGAACATCATAGGGAGTAAACTAAATTTTTAGCCACAAACTGCTGTAAAGCAAAATATCCCATGGTGAAATGGCAATGTTTGCACTGATGATTTCTTTTTGCATCTCCCATAATCTTTCCAACAGTGCAGAATTTACCCATTGCATAAAGCTGACTCATTGATCTTATCGACAAAGTGTGCAACATCAAAGCAAATGATGTTAAAAGATGGACATGAACTATTTGTGATTTTGGACATGTGCTTATTAGATATCAGGAATGTTGGACTTCCGTAATAGAGATTTTGATGTTTTGTTTATGGATCATTCCAGAAATACTATGTTTCATGACCACTTGTGATTTTACCCCACATCTTATCATTTATTCATCATCTTCCCTTGAATATTCACCATAAAAGGCAAGTTTTTACTGTTTTTGTCCACTCAAAAATGTGAAATGAAATAATCTTTAGAGAAGCTCTCTTCATATTCACTCTCCTTTAAAAAGCGTATCTTTCAATTTAACTCTTCTACTCTTACAGCTAATCATGTGTTTTCATGATTTTTTAGGTGTCAGAGGGAGAGAGGGATTAAGCAGATGAGTCATGTTCATGTTGTTAAATGTATTAATTGTTGCCTTGATGATATTAAAGGTCTTGTCCATCGCAAAATTAAAAGATCATTTTCTTACATTTTTTTTCTAGTCTTTTCAGAAATCTTTAACCTTTCTAGAATTTTTTTTTTTGTTTATTAAAGGTAGAGATCTAGGTAATCAACTGCCCCAATATCATTTACCTATTAAATAATCCTTTCTCCAGTCACTGATTAGTAATGCTACCTTTTATAAACTAAATTCCCATATATGTATTAGTTTATTTTTCTGGACTCTTTATTCTACTTCACTACCTATTTGCTCGTTCCCCTGCCAGTGCCACATTGTTTTAATTACTGCCACTTTATAATGGATTTGGTTTCTGATACGGTGAGTCTCAAAAATTATCTTTTTCAAAATTTTTTGGCTACTCAAACATATGTACTTTTCTCAGCTAAATTTTCACCGTCAAAAAATCCCATTGAGTTTCTTTCTAACCAGAAATCCATTAAGTTTATGGATTAAAATGCAAAAAAAAGATCATTTTTACAATATTGGGATTGCCACCCCGGGGCCCACATGAATTAATTTCCTTACTGAAAGGTAACATTTACATTCTGAAATAACAAAATCTTCAAGCTAGAGGGGAATTACAGATCACTTAGTCCAGCCTCTCCTTTAATTATTTATCTCAAGCCTTCTTAAGGGAATCATTTCAACATTAAACGGAATCACTACACTTTTTTACATGCAACTTAATCATAAAATGTTATTTGTATCACATAAAAGGCAAAGACGGAAACTACATTTATCAAAGACTGCCTTGCATTTGAAGATTCTTTTAGAAGGAGATCCATACTTGGGCTCAACAAAATAAAAGCGCTAATAAGAACATACACGTGATCACTCCAAGAACTTTTATACACTCATGTTTCCAAGGTAAAGTTGTTTGGTTATGGTGGTGTTCAGGAACCAAACCTCACAATATATTATTTCTTTCCCAATAGCTCCTTCATATTTATTAAGAACACAAATCCATCAATCTCTAAATAAAGTACGCTTGAAACCTCGTTCTAAAAGTGTTCCTCAACCTTGCCTGCCCATCTGATCACCTGTGGAGCTTCTAAAAATCCAATTGCTTAGGCTTCACCCCAGGATTATTCTTCAGCAAGCCCAGCAGCACTCTTTGGCTTTTCTAGTTTTTACAACTGGAACACAGTAGAGCCTATTCCCAGACAGAGTTGAGAGCCACTATTCTAAAATATTCAACATGAACAAAGTCCCATAATACAGTGAGTATCCCTACATATGGGGAGGAGGGGAGGAATAATTTTTTTAAAATAGCACCTTCGAGAACAGCAACATTTGCTAATTATATGCAGAGTTGTATAATCTGTATTATACCAAAGTCTCTAGAAACAGAGAAAATAAATAAATAACAAACAAATAAATAGATGGTGATGACTGTGGCAAATTGATGTCAGATGAAATTTTAAAGAACTGTTGCTTCGTGACAGAAGAGAAATGCTAACACACTAAGCACTCTCCTAAGGTAGCATAAAATCAAAGAAAGGACAATATACTGGAGAAAAGAAACTTAGAACAACAAAATATGCACACTAAATGAAATAGTTCCTAATGTCAAACCCTCCAAGAAACTGATCTCACTTTCTAGTAACAACACACTTTTCTAAACTGAAGCCTGGTGTGACTCATGTTCCTGATGTGAACTACCTGCAATCCCTGGGGAAAGCACCTGAAAAATAGAGCACATAAAGCTAGACTACTACATTTTAAGTAATTAGTGAGGGTAAAATACGCATCAAATAGCCCTTAAACATACACTATTCTGCCGCAAAAGGAGGTTCCAGAGACCAAATCATTCTACAGACAACTATTCTTCCATGCTCCAATTTTGGCCCTGTCAAAAATATTTTTTTACATCTGTGTAATCATTTGTTGAAAGAGAAGTTAAATATTTGCCATCTTGACAGAAAAGGCAACACATACAAAAAGTGCATATCAAAAGTGCAAGGGAAACTAAATTTTCTAAAATAAGCACTGTGCTTTTTCCAAGCAGGAGTCAAATAATTTTACATTATCAAGAAAAAAAGAAAAAGCATGTGAAAAGACAGGTATTCATGATTTCATCAATCAGTTTTGACAATGTACAACTTCACTGGCATCTTTTCTTAGAAACGTGGCCAAAATCAATGTGGCCAAAATCAAATGATATAAATCCTAGACCTTAACCTTTATGTCATGTGACCATATGAAATAGCAAATTTTAAGGAGCATATATGATTAAGGGAACAACTATAACCCCAAAAGATCTGCAGTGAAAACTGAGATATGTGTATTTATACACACTGACAAGTAACTGTTTGCCAAGAGATTAAAACAAGAAAATCATAAAAACCTTTCTCCAAAACTTATACATGTGAATGACTTCAACACAAACAACATGCCTAGCAGGCATTCAAAGAGCAGGCTTGCTCTTGAGTATTTCAAGCAAAATCAGTACACTATATTAAAAAAAATTCCTTGGCAGTACAGCTGTATTAGTTATATTGGAAGAAATAACCTAGCTGAATTGGTATGTCTTTTTTAATTCTTTAAATACTTGAACTTTATGAAATACTGAGAAATACAATCTCATCTTGAAAATATACAACAAAAAAATCAGACCACAGTAAAATCACAGCATTTAAAAAAAAATACACATATACCACTGCAGATATTGAAAGTTAAGTGACGATCAGGAAAAATAATATATTACACTATTAAAACAACCATAAAAGGCTAAATTTAAGTACACTTAAAACATACTTCAGTTTGTCCCAACATTTCTACCTTGCCCGAATATAATCAACGTTAAGATGAATGGGAAGGAAGTATTGTGCCTAAAAAATTTGTGAAACTCAACACCAATTTCATTATGTCCCAAAAGCTTACTACTAATAAATGTCTAGAATGGACTTCATTAGAAACAATTCTCTCAAGAATTTTAACCTAATACCAACATTTTTATTGGGCACACTTCTTGGAATTCTAAAACATGAAGATAGGTGATTTAGGTTTGTTCAGTAGAATCATAGTTATTAAATATGTGCTGTTAAATTTTCCTAAATATTTCAAAATCTCCCTCTTCCCCAGACTTTTTTCATCCCTCTTTCCCTTCATTCCTGTGCATCTTACCAGCCTACAGAGACTGAAAAAAGATTTCCTTAATACCAAAAACACTGCCTTTGATTCAGTACAGATTTGGGTTTTGGGGGGTGTTTTTAGATTTAGATTTCAAATTCAAAACATATTTCAAAATTTTATTTGAACTTAAGCTACACAGAAAATAGTGAAAGTTAACCTGATTGCCTTTTTAAAAAAATTGTATCCCCCCATTCTTATAAGTCTACCAGCAAAAAGAAAAAAAGGTGCTAGTTCAATCTAGAAACACTGGTAAACAATACTGGAAGGATCAGGAAAATCAAGAACCACAGACACTCCTCCTATTGCTGAAGCTGCATGTAAATCCAGTAAGACAAAGTTCTTGCATTCTTTTCATTATTTGACTTAATTCAATTCCACGCTTTCTGAAACATTTTTACCTAAAATTTTGAATGACTATCTGGATAAAGATTTCAAATGACAATGAGCTTTGTTTCAGTTAACCTGAAGTACTGCTGGGTTAACTGAATACCCAGTGCCTAAAATCTCCTACCAGGTGTGAGAGTCTGGGCAGTCTAGGCAAAATGTCTTCTCACAGAATCAATATACCTTTCCCTATGTAACTTATCTTCAGTAAGATTTCTTCTTGCAAATACTCTTACCTACAACTCAACGTTTCCAGAACACATAAAGCAGATTTAAGCTGGAAGGCAAAGATTCACTAAGGTTTTAATAGGATCATTTCCTTAGTTTGGCCACTTTAGTAGTAAGAGGGTCGGCAAGAACATCTGCAAGTGGTTTTGGAGGGATTCAACTGGCAGTAGGGAAATTTACTTAAGGGAAAGGGCTGCAAAGCCAAGTTCAGGTCTTTTCTAAGTAAAAATCACTTAAGCACTGGCCCAGCTACCAAAAGCAATGTTCCACCAGAGTAGGTGTCCATGTGGCTAATTAATTTTCTGGAAGTAAGAGTTAAAAAACAAACGCTCACACTCATCACATCACATACCATACAATTTTACCTGTCACTAAGAAAAGGACACTTTTAATCCAGAAAAAAAAGTCATTTTTCCTCCAAAGAGGGCAGCGGCTTACAGTCATTTGCAGGGGATGGGATTGCAAGAAAGGAGGGGATGGGACTGCAGGAAAGGAGGGGAGAGGGGTGTGGAATAAAGGAGCACTAAAAGGAGAAGCAGCCAGGGGTTTTTCCATAGGGCCCCACATAGGCCACTGCAGACAGAAAACGGGGGAAGAGCGGAAGATGTCTCACCGGGGCACAAAACCGAGTGCAAACTGGATAGAAGAAAGAAGGTTCCCCCCAGGACACGAGCTGGGGTGCAGAGAAAAGGCGCTAACGGCTGGTTACCTTGGGATATAGGGAACAGGGACAACCAGGATACAGCGAGATCTACAGAGATGCAGGGCTGAGAAAGGATGAGGCTGGGTCCACGCTAAGTGCGAACCAGGGATGAAGACGGAAAAACAGCCAGACTTGAGCCTCCCCGGGCCAAAAGGCGTGGCCAGGGATACAGATAAAACGATAGTCTTTTGCAGACGCCAAAAGAAGTGCAAGATAAATCCATCCTTCAAGACCCAAGAAAGACTCGTCTGAGGGAACAACCTCACAGGCACATCGAGGGCAGAGCGCTCTCTGGAGGGCTCCAGCCTCACCACGCGGGCCCCTCCGCAGGGCCCGCTCGCCAGGCCCCCGCCCCCACCCCCGCAGTGCTCTTACCTCCACACCTGCCCCATCTGCAGCAGGTGGATGACGGACTGCCAGATCCACACGGAGAGCCGGCACAGGCGCTGCGCGCCCGGCCCGCCGCGGACGTAGACGGCCCCCATCATGGGGGGACCTCGGCTGCTGAGTCCCTCCACGGCGCCCAGCCCGCCGCCCGTGTAGTCCTGCACGAACCAGCGGAAACTCAGGCTCTGCACCAGCAGCGACGGCACCAGCACGAAGAAGAGGGTCAGCCCAAAATAGCCGTAGTCCCCCTTGCGGTAGTAGTCGAGGGCCAGCCACAGGTCGGTGCCCACATCCCCGAAGAACACCAGCAGCGCCAGCACGATCCACAGGCAGTCGAGCCACGGCCGCTCCACCTGCGGCGGCGGCTCCTGGGGCCGCTCGGACGAAGGCGTCGGTTGGTGGGGCCCGGCGGCCGACGGCGGCTGCAGCGGCTGGTCCCCCCCGTCGGCGGCCGAGGCGGCGGCGCTGCGGCGCGGCTTTCTGCCCAGGAGGGAGCGCAGGCAGGCGGAGCGGCAGCCCCAGTAGCACGAGGAGGTGTTGCAGCAGTGGCAGATGTGGAGCGAGCTGCTCTCGCCGGGGTCGCTGCCGTCGCCGCCGCCGCAGCCACCTCCCCCGGGCTCCCCGTCCTCCTCGCCGCCGCTGCCCACCGCCTCGTCCAGGTTGTGCAGCTGGGCGAAGCCCACCCCCACGCCACCGCCATCGGATTTCGCCGCCATCTTGACTCTCTTCCCAGCTCCGGAGGTTGGGGGGGGGGAGGGACGGGTGGGGGGGGAGAAGGCAGGGAACGGGGAGGGGGGAAACGAATGGAGAGGAAGGGGGGCGGGGAGGAAGCGGGGGAGCAAACGAACGAGGGGGGAGTGGGCCAGGGAACCCCCTCCGCTTCCGGGTAGTTGGCGTCACTTCCGGGCGAGCCCCCCAATCGCACGCGCCCGCAGTTCCCTGGCCCTACCCTCCCGGCCAAGATGGCCGCCCTCCTGTGCCTCAGCTGCTGGGCGGGGAACCGGGGGGTTCTCCCCGCCAGGGCTCCCCTTCCCCTCTTCCGTTGACCCCGAAACCCATCAGGTTGACCCCTCGGCGTTTCAGAATTCCGCTGGGCCGAGTGGGGTGGTCCAAAGTGATCTCTGGAGGGGGCAGTGCCAGACGCTTTGGGGTCCCCTTCCTCAGCGTCGCAGCTCACAGCTTTCCTCTTGGAAAACGCCCCCTAACACCCTCCCGGCTGCTGACGGAGGGGCGGGGCCTCTGAGGGAAGGGGCGGAGCTAGCCCCAAGCAGGTGATTACGTGTCACTTCCGGGAGATAGGATGACCTCATTGTGTAGACACCCCCCCACACAATGGCTGTATCTCACCTCTTTGGCTGTTTCATTTCTTTTTTCCTTAAAAATTTCTTTTTCTTTTCTTATTTTGAGGCTCTTTAAAAATTACATGTCAGTTTAGATTCCCACAAACAACTTACTGATTCTCAATTCTATTGATTCCTCTCCTCCTCTTTTATCTCTCTTGACTCCCTGATCTTGTCACTGACCACTTTATCATCTTTTGTAATGAAGTTTCCACTGTTCCTTTAAGAAAACCGCAGGCAAAATCCAGTTAAAAATTAGCCTGATTGTGTCTTGAATGTTGGAGCAAGGATTGAATTGGCATATGGTGACCTTGACTATATTTTCTTCACTATTGAAATATATTTCTACCAACATTTTTTAAAGAATGTTATTTTAAAATTCCGTGACCTTAATTTGGAAAAGGCAGAACTAGCCAGGGTTTAAGCTACATCAATTACTTGTTCAGGCTATTTTAATGTGGGAAAATTACCTTTTAGAAATTTTTCTGGTGCTACAATTCTGTTGACAAACACGGCTTTAAATCAGTGAAAATATTATCCATGTGCTATATCATTAAAATATGTGCAGTGTACACTACTTAAACTTAGCTAACAATTTACAAAAGTGAAGCCACACTGAATGGATTTGAATTACAATGATCTTCCAGTGAAAATGTATTTGAAGCCACATGGAACAATCTTCATTTTCACAGTTGTAATCGATGAGAAGAAAGGCATGTTTTAAGTTAAAAAAGGAAAGAAAAAAAAAAAAACCCTCTGGATTTTCTCATTGACTTTCCTAGATTTTTGTATTCATTTCTGATTCTGTTGCTATTTCACCCATGAGTAAAATTTTCTAATAATGCCAGTAACCTTCTTTAGAATGTATGAGGGCAAATTAGGTAATATTTACATGGCATTGAGGTTCCATGAAGAAATGTTCCAGTGTTGTTATTTTGCTATATATAATATTTAATACTACAGTACCTAGTTAAGTTTTGGGAGTGACAGGGCAAGACCTGGAAACCACATTTTAGGACACAACTTTTAATTTGTACATATGCCAATGTGAAAGTACAAAGACTTTTGATAATGTACCCATAAAGTATTTTTACCTGAGTCAATCTGTGGAAAAAATCTACATACTGTACACTTTTATTTCATACTGTAGTTTAAGCCTCTTATTTCCTATGGTAGTAAAAACTATAGCCAGCAGATAAAGACAATTTCTGCATATTGATAGGATTCTATTTATTTTCTTTACTAAATTTGCATTAATGCCCCTTAGAAAGATGACATAAGCTAGAGGAGTAGTATTGCCCAGGTTTGGATCCCAGTTCCTCTAAAATAATGACTCTAAGTTAGATAGTTTACACCTTTTTAAACCTTACATAGTAGGAATAATAAAAGTGCCATCTTTGAAAGCTTACTGATAAGATAAAAAGTGATAATGCATTCAAAGCTTTTAACTTACCTGGAGGTAGTAAGCAACTAAAAAAAGAAAGGAAACTGCTACTGTTGTTGTTATATCTGTATAACAACATATATCTACTTAAGTTCTTTCATTGAGTAGATTTGGTTTCTCTAATTTTAAAAGAAAAAAAGGCATTTTGAAATGCTTCTAGGAAACAGTTGCAATTAATTTGAGTTTTTAGATATATTCCCTCTATTTAAGCTTTTGAGGCTATGAAATGAGATACAAATTTATGATTCCTGTTTCATGTGCTCTGAAAGAACATCATCTACTAGTAAAATTAACTAAAATCATGTCCCTATATAAAGCTGACAAATAAGGATTATGAGTCAAAAGATTTATTACAATTGAAATTTCAAGTAGATATATACAAGATTTGTAGACTGTAAAGTGATTTCAACTTTACATTTGCCATTTCAACAATTTTATCATTCTGTCTTGTTTGGAAAAGGATGCATAATAGAACCAGGAGATTCTAAAATTAAAATCAGTTATAATGATTATAAACCTATTATGCAGACTCACTGAAAGGTTAATATAAATTTGGACTGTGTCATGAATGGTACCGTTTTTACCTAGAATTTTGGAGCAATTATATGTTCCAAGTAAATCCAACACTTAGCATAGGCCTGAACATTCAGTGGACAATCAGTAAATACCGGTTAAATGAGTAAATTAAGGTAATTTTCCAAATACCAAGTTTACCCTTTCTAGTGCTAAAAAAAGTAGTATTTAACATTTTATGATGTAAATCTTCATAAAACTCATTACTATGTATTACAAGGTAACTCAATTTCTTAATTAAACAGTGGGAAAAGGGGAATAAATAAAAAGAAATTAATTGCCCACCACTGACTGCTTTCTTAATTGCACAGAAGGCAGGCAGTTAACCTTATCTTGGGATGGCCTTTTGCTAAGAGATTATAACTACCTCTGGGCTTATTAAGGAGCTACCCCCAAACCTATTGTGCACATTTTGTTTTGTTTTATTTTTATCTTTTCTAAATAATGTTTTTTTTTAATCTGCTTTTTGTAATTTAATCAGTTGACAACTTGGTCCCTGCTACTTCCAGTTGATATAGGCTGGGAAAACAAAGCTGTTGGAATTACATGTAAAATAATAGTAAATAGATTTTTCGAGTTTTTTCTATGAAGGAATTATGAAAGCTTTAATATACGGTACTCATAGAAGTAAATTTTGGCTGTTTAGAGCCCTTTGGGGGTTTTCTTGCTATTTGCACAAAGGAAAGGAGAGGAAAATTAGGGTGAGTACTATTATGTATCAGACATTCGCTCAAACATTATTCCATTTTAATCTTACAACAGTCCTAGAATGCATGGGAATTCTTATGCCTGTTGGTATGGTCTAGAAAAATGTCTCAGGTTTGCCAAATTACCTACCCAGAGTCATACCTTTGGGAGGTAGGGTAGCCATAGATTAGTGTGGAGGTATTTCTGGAAGCCTATGCCACTTACCCTGCCATTGCCCTGGGCCAGCAACTATTGGAACCTTTAAATGAAGCTAAAGTTACTGTGTTAGTCACAGGAGGAACCCTATTATGATGCTTCTACTTAACTAGGAGATGAAACACTTGAATTCAATACAGGGGTGTCCCTAGCAAAAGCATTATAAAGGGGTTTACTCATACCATTCTTCATATGATTTTTCTAATTTTCCTAATTTCCTAATTGTATCATACTGTCATCTATAGAAACAGGACTTTTTTTGAGTACTGCAAAGCTCATAGAATCCATTATCCCTAGAAGCTACGTTTTTATATTTGATGTTAAGAATTGAAATTTTACATGCACTCTCATGTATCACTGCTGGTGGTGCAATACAATCTCTGTGAAGGAAATTTGGCACTATCTATCAAAACTACAAATGCAATTACCCTCTGACACAGCAATCCCTCTTACGGGAATTTATCCTTCAGACAAATATGCACATGTCAGAAACATGTATACAAGGTAATTCATGCAGCATTGTTTATTTAGAAAAAACACAAAAAGGGGGAAAATTATATTATGATATATCCATAAAACAGAACATCGTGATGTTGAAAAACACAACAGTGATGTTGAAAACATGGTAAAGTTTTCTTTTTAATGATATAGAAAGAGTTGCAGGATACTTTGCTATACAAAAAAAGCAAGGTGTAGAAAAATTGAGTATGCTGCATTTTCTGTAAGGAAGAGGGAGAGATAAGGCTATATGTTACTATTTATTTTTATTTGCATAAAGCAACCCTAGAAAGAGACCCAAGAAACAAATTAAAGTGATTACCTAGAAAGTGTTGGTAGTGGTGGGAAGAAATGGTGCGAACAGGGCCAGGGATGGGAGAAAGACAGTAAATGTTTCATATTACCAGATCTTTATGAAGGTCTTCCCCATCACCAAGTCCCTGGTCCACTTGATTCACACTACATTTTTTCCTTGGTTTTCCAGCCCTGTGCCGTTAAGTAACTGTGGAGACTTCTTGTGGACTTTTGTTGTCATCACTGGAAGATGTGAACAAGCAGTCATGCAGCACTAAGTCTGAATTAATTGCCCAGCCACCTACTGTATCACATTGGACAAGTTACTTTTGCTCCCAGAGTTAGTTTCCTTAAGTGTAAAATAGTGACTATACTGTTCCCCTGCAAGCTTATTGTGCATGGTGGACAATAAATAAAGATTAGTTTTCTTCTTTCCTCATTATTCCCTGTATTTGTTTCTTATTGCTGCTGTAACAACTTACCACAATCATAGTGACTTAAAACAACACAAATATATTATCTTACAGTAATGGAGGTTAGAAATCCAAAATGAGTTTCACTGGACAAAAATCAAAGTGTCTGCAGGACTGCTTTCCTTCTGGAGGCTTTAAGAGACTATCTGTTGCCTAACTTTTCTAGAGGCTATCCTCATTTTATCTTCAAAGCCAGCTATCACATCACTCTATCTGCTGCCATCATCACACTTTCTTCTCTAATTCTAACCTCTTGCCTCCCTCTTTTATGTAGAAGGACCCCGTGATTTCAATGAGCCCACTGGATAATCCAGATACCCAGATCCACCATTTTTAACATTTTGCCATCTTTGCAGTATCATTCAATCTATCATCTATCAATCTATCAATTTTCTGAAAATTTGAGAGCACCATGCAAAATCATACTCCTTGAACACATGATACTTCCATGTACATTTCCTACATTTCCTACGTATGTAACCACTTTAAGTGCAACTGTCAGGTTCAATAAAATGAGCATTGATATAGAGCCTACATTCTGTATTCTGATTTTTTCTTATGTCCCAATAATGTCCTTTGGAGCCTTTTCTCCTCCATTCTTAGATCCCATCCAGTATCCTGTAATATATTTAATCGTCATTAGCCCTTATAGTTTCATCCTTCTTTTTTTAATTGTGGAAACGTGTAATGTAAACCTTCCCTTTCCATCCCCTCCCAAACATACCATTCAGTGGAATAATCACATTCACAATTTTGCAGTACCCTTACCACCAACCATTAATAGAACTTTCCTTCACAAACAGAAACCCTACATTCATTTTGTGTTAACTCTGCACTGTCCCTATTCCCCATCCCTGGCAACCTGTATTCTACTTTCTGTCTCTAATAGTTTGCATATTATCTGATAGTTTCTTTGTAGTTATCATGGAGATTAAATTTTACATCCTAAATCTAGAATAATCTCATTTTTTTGATACCGATTTAACTTCAATAACAAATATATATTCCTATACCCCTTCATCCCCCCACATTTATGTAGTTATTGTCACAAATTAAATAGTTATACGAGTCCAAAACCATTGATTTATCATTAAATTTTTTGCATTTGCATTTTAGACCCATAGGAAGTAAAAAAGTGGAGTTATAAGTCAAAAATGCAATAATACTGCTATTTATATTTACCCTCATCATTATTTTTATCAGAAATCTTTATATCTTCACATGGCTTCAGTCAATTGTCTAGTATCTTTTCCTTTCAAACTTGCAGAACTCTCTTTAGCATTTCTTGTAGGCCTGATCTAGTGGTGACCAAGTCCCTCAGCTTTTGTTTATCTGGGAATATCTTAATCTTTCCCTCATTTTTAAAAATTTATTCTGGTAACATAAACAACTTGAAATTTCCTCTTTTAACCATATCCAAATATATAATTCAGTTCTATGTGCTGGCTCCTCCCTCATTTATGAACGACAGTTTTGCCAGATATAGAATTCCTGGTTGGCATTTTTTTGCTTTCAGCACTTTAAATATGTCATCCTACTGCCTTCTTGACTCCAGGGTTTCCAATGAGAAATTGGCACTTAATCTTGTTGAGGCTCCCTTGTATGTGACATGTTGCTTCTCTCTTGTGCTCTTGTGGCTTTCAGAATTCTCTCCTTATTTTGGCATTCGACAATCTGATTATAACATGCTGTCGTGTGAGCATATTTGGATTTATCCAAGCATCTTGGATGTGTGCATTCATGTCTTTTGTTAAATTTGAGAAATTTTCAGACTGTTTCCTTGAATATTTTCCCTTCCCCTTTCTTTCTTTCTTCTCACTCTGGGACTCCCACAGTGTGTATACTCGTATGCTCGATGGTGTCCCAAGGTTCCTCAGGCTCTGTTCACTTTTCTTCATTCTTTTTTTCCTTCTGCTTCTCAACTGAAGGATTTCAATTGTCTTACCTTCAAGTTCACTGATTTTTTTTTCATTCTGGCAGTTCCAATCTGCTGTTAAACCTGTCTACGGAATTTTTAATTTCTGTTAATATGGTCTTCAGCTCTGTGTGATTCCTTTTCATAATTTCTATCTCTATATTGATATTATCTTTGTGTTCATCTTTTGTTTTCCTGATTTCTTTTGGTTCTTTGTCCATATTTTTTTTCTTCAGCTCTTTGAGCATATTTAGACCTTTTTTTAAAAAAAAAGTCTTGTCTGAAAAGTCTCAGGTCTAATCCAGTCTTACTTTCTCTTAATTTGTATAAAGATTTTAAAAAAATTTTAGGGCCATAGGGAACCATCATTTCATTCAATCCCCCATGTTAAATAAGTGGTACCTGAGACTCATTTATTCATTCAGTATTTGCTGAGTGCTTACTATGTATCAGGCACTGTGTCTAAAGAATCCAAAGGTGAGCAAAGCAGATATATCACTCTTCTTGTGACCTAGAATCAAAGTCACTGGAAGTCCCAGAGAAAAAGGATGGACACATGCCCAGTAGCAGGTGTAATGTGTGCAGAGGCAAGGACAAGAAATATCTGTGAGGCTCAGTGAAACTGCATAGTGTGTCTAAAGCATCAAATGCATGAAGGAGTGTGAAAGAAGAGGAAGATTGTGAATGTAGATTGGAGCCAATATTTGAAGAACCATAAATGTCATGCTTAAGACTTTAAAATCTTAAGCAGTGGGAAATCATAGAGGCTTTTAATCACAGAAGTGACAAAGTCAAGTTTGTGTTTTAGACAAATAACTGTGATGACAATGTGAAAGTAGGAGCAAAAGTTGACAAGTGGGTGCCTTGGGCTGACTAACTAATTGGTATCTTGGCAAACCAGTATTTTTTGGTTCAACATTTGTTTAGTGGTGGCAGGGAGAAACTGATTTTCTTTTGATAAAAATCATATTCAGAAACTGATTTTTTCCTAGTCCAAGCAGAATCAGTCATTTTATAAAAATGGCAAAATAATACCGTCTTTTATACAGTTCTTTTCCACTCATCAGTTCTCTATTATGACTTTCTAAAGTACACCTCTGAAGAATATTAAAGGGCTTAAAATTTAGATAATAAATGTCATTCCTTCTACATAGCACTATACAATGCATTATTGGCTTTTAAAATTTCTGCAGAATGCCAACTTTCAGTTAATGATAACCACACCTAATCTTTGGGGAAAAGAAAACCTTGACAATACATATCTGTCTGACTAGGGTTTTTTTTTTCCTAATCCAAAGCACTGTCTTCTAGGGCATATGTGATGGACAACTTCTAAGATGATCCCCAGTGATTCCCCCTTCTGGCACAAGCCCCTTCCCTTTGTGCAGGTGAGACCTGTGACTCTCTCCTAACCAACTGAATATGGCAATCACTCTGGTGATTATGTTACATTATGTGAGAGTCTGTCTTCACAGACTACAGCTTGAGACTTTCCTTGTAGGCTTGCTGACTTAAGGGGTAATGTTGGAGAAGTCCATGGGGCAAGGAACTGCAGGCTGCCTCTAGGATCTGGAAGCAGTCTCCAGCTAGCAAAAAGCCAGGGTCTTCCAGTTACTCAGGGCCATGAAGCTGCAAGGAAATGAATCCCTCCAACAACCTGAATGAGCTTAGCAGCAGATTCTTCCCTAGCTGAGCCTGCAGACGAGAATGCAACCCAGTCAACACCTCAATTCCAGCTGCAGGAGACACTGAGCAGAGGACCCACTAGGCTGTGCTCAAGCTCCTGACCCACAGAAACTATAACATCAATGTGTGTGTTGTCTTAAGCTGCTGAGTTTGTGGTCATTGTTACACAACAGAAGAAAATTTTTACAGCATATAAATAGAATCAATTCACATATTACTATTACTTGGAGTTATATAAAAACAGTTAATTGGCACCATATTTCTGATCTGTTTACATATTTTCATTCCTTTTATAGAAGGACTCCCCCACCTTTGTTTGCCCTAGTGGCCTGCCCCCTCATCCAGCATCCAGTTCAACCTTGGGTGAGAATGGGGACAGAGAGACAAATGAGGGCACTGTCGTCATGGTCTAGATGAGCTCCTCAGGGCCTCTGCCACAGCAGGAGCATCTGGGAAGGAGAAGAGGTGGCAGATGCAAGAAAAAACTCAGAGGCTTATTTTATACTTTGACAACACCATTACCCTGCATAGCCATGGATTTGTACAGTCACAATTGATGCTCATAATCATGACCCGAAGGCAGGATTAGGAGGAATCAAGGAACATTAAGTAAAATACAGGAGCTTCAACAGGATTTTGAATGTTCTAGTTCTTAAATTGAAAGGTGGGTTCCTAGGTATTCATTTTCTTATTATGCTTCATAATTTACATACATATGTTATATTGTGTCTTTTGTATATACCTGATAATGCAAAATTTAAAAATGTAAATAAACATTAAGATCAGCCTAAAGTATTTCTTAATAGTGGACAATTTATTAATTTATTTTAGAAATATTACCAGAAAAAGGTTGTGCCATTTGAAGGAGTAGAATGTCAGCGGAACACAAACTCTCCTAACCAGAATATCACATTCCCTGAGGACATAATTCACTGAGATTGTTTTGTTGCCCATCTTTTGTAGCATAGTAATAATGAGAAAAAGGAAAGGGTAAAAAACCGAACAAACCAGGATGAGAAAATAGAAAAGGAAAAACCAACTGAGAAATTCTTTTCTTTAATTTTAAAAAAGGGAAGAAAAAGAACTGGGAGGAAGAAAGGCTGGGCTTGGTGGGAAGATCAGACAGAAGAGAGAAAATGCTGTATTATACATAACATAGACAGAAATGTATGCAAATTAGGCGCATTGAGGGTGAGTCAAGCACAGAATTGGCATTTTTGGCTCACATATGAGCTCTTTTAGACACGCAACTTCTGACATATGAGCCACTGAAAAATAGGCACAGCAATTGTCATAGCCGGTCTCTACTATATATAGCATAGAGTGCCTTCTTCATTTCAATATTTTCAACCCTTATTCATTGGACAAAGGAATATTCTAGATGCAGTGTGGAAACAAGATTGAATAAGACACAGCCCTGTCTTCCAGAGACTCTCAGATTAGGGAGGAGGCAATGAAGAGGCACAAAACAAAACTTGCAAAGTCAGGGATCAACACTGGTGGCCAAAGAGCTGAATTGGACAGGTAGACATGTTTTGTTTGGCCAGTACCGTGTGTGTGTGTGTGTGTGTGTGTGTGTGTGAACTTGATGTGCACGCTCCATCTGCCCCAGTTCCCACCATTCCTGAAAGTCTTACCATGGCTGCTTCATAACATTCACCTACCTCCTTGGTTCTTGGAGGCATTGGCGTTTGTGTCTCCCTGGTACAAGTGGATAAATTTTATACTTGGGCTTTATCATTCCATCATCTTCTTGCATAACAGTTGCTAACTTGATGATATTCCTGACTAGATCAAACAAGTCTTTTTCAAAATAACAGGTGCCACCTCTGGTTTTCTGTACTTTCTCTTTGCTAACACTGTATTTGCCTTTGTTCCCAGAGCTATGCACTAGACTGATAGTTTTAATGATTTTTCAAGAATAATCCCTAAATCCTTTTCTTGATCTATGTGCTAGAGGATTATTTTCTGCCCATACATATCACTGGACTGGCTTCCTTGCTCCCCAATTAATTATGAGTTTGTCTACATTAAATTACACTTGCCATCTGCTGACAAAATCACAGAAGTCTCAGATCCTTTTCCATTGCTTTCACTGTTTATTGCTGCTTTGTCCTGCCTCTGATCAGCTGAATCAGCTGCAAACTGGTGGATCTGATTTCCAATTCCTTCTCCAAAGTTTCTTCTCTATAGTGGAACTTCTTTGTAAAGATTTCCTACAGAAAAAATATATATAGTTTTGAACACTTAAGACAAAATCAGTACAAACAAGCTTCCTGGAAAGAATAAAGAAGTGAGAAAAGTATTCATTGATTTTGAACAACCTCACAAAATATAATTTACAAAATGAGTTCTAAGAGAGATACATAAAAAGAAAGATTAACAAATCATAGAAACAAAGGCAGGTCCCTCAAAATACAACGCAACAAAATGAAAATGAAACAAAATAGCATGAGTAATAAGTTTAGAACTCAAATTTAGATGTGGACAAAACAAGGCATTGTTTTCTTTTCAGTTAAACAATTGACTTTCTATTCCAAGCCCTAATCCTACAAGATTGGCCATCCTTTCAGCCTCAGTCATTCCTGCAGTGGTGTGATAAGGTTTGGGGGTTGGGGTGTCTTTATAGGGCCAAGGTATGAACAGAGCAGATCCTTCTGGCTGTCACTGGGATGTCCACACAGACTGCTGAGAGGAGGTGCCAGGTCCCTTCAGGCCCACAGCTTTCTGCTGCTTTCAAGCTGTATTGGGGTATCAGGATGCTTCCACAGGCTGGGACCCTGTTGTACTGATGGTCCCACGACCCAAGGCACACCATGCAAGACCACCCCACACCACCCTGCATGCTGGGATAATGACAGAGAGGCCCCCACTATTCCAAGACCCATAGTCCTTGCCTCTGGAAATCAAACAAGACATTTTTCATTTTGGTTTGGGGATGACTCTTGACCTCAGACCCTATAGTCCTCAATGAATTAGCCTTTTCAAAACAAAGGCCTGGGGATCTGGTAATCTCTTTCTGTTTCCTGCCTGCCCCTAGCTTCCCTGAGGTGACCAAGCATTGGCTTGAATGAAAGAAACAAAAAATGTAGGAAAGATTAGGGTCTCAAAATACTATTCAGTTACATATGATTAATACACACACCATGTGTGCCAGTTTGAATGTATTATGTTCCCCCAAATGCCGTTATCTTTGATGTAATTTTGTGTGGGCAGATGTATCAGTGTTGATTAGATTGTAATTCTTTGAGTTTTTCCATGGAGATGCGCCCCACCCACCTGTGGGTGATGACTCTGGATAATTTCCATGGAGGTGTGGCCCTGCCCATTCAGCATGGGCCTTGATTAGTTTACTAGAGCACTATATAAGAAAGAGTGTGGGCTTACTACAGCCAAGAGGGACACTGAAGAAAGCACAGGAGCTGCAGATGAGAGACATTTTGAAGACAGCCATTGAAAGCAGACTCTTGCTATGCAGAAGCCGAGAGAGAACAAATATCCCAAGTGCAAATAAGAGTGACATTTTTGAGGAACTGCAGCCTAGAGAGGAACGTTCTGGGAGAAAGCCATTCTGAAACCAGAACTTTGGAGCAGACGCCAGCCATGTACCTTCCCAGCTAACAGAGGTTTACCGGATGCCATCGACCATCCTTCAGTGAAAGTATCATCTTGTTGATGCTTAATTTAGACATTTTCATGGGCTTTGGACTGTAAATTTGTAATCAAATAAACCCCCTTTATAAAAACCAATCCATCTCTGGTGTTTTGCATTCCGGCAGCATTAGCAAACTAGAACACCATGAGTGTTTATATTTTTTCTAATTCCAGTGTTCTGAAGTTCCATGTAGTATTTTGTCATTGTATTTTTTTCTATCAAACATGGCAGAGTCTTAAAGAAATGCAATCTTTTATTAACAAATATCATGATTGATAAATGATGATAAATAATTGACTACGTTGACTTTATACTGTGGAACTGTGAACTAAAATATTTTTTTATCTTGGGGTATAAAACACAAAAATGAAACAAAACCCACACATGATAATTATTGTATCCAAATGTGCTTCTTGAAAATAAAATACTATTTTTCTGATGTAAAAAAATGGGATTCATGTTCTTGGGTAAAAACTTGAAAAACATGAAGTGAAAATCTCCTATAAGCCTATCACCCAGAAATGGCCCATTGAATATTAGAGAGCTATTACATATTTAGCTATTCTTTATAACTAGTTATTCCTCATTTATTTATTCATCAATTATGTATTAAATGTTCAGTATGTGTAAGGAAATCTGTGCTTTTGATTACTCCCCAAGTGCAGAATTTCTTATAACAGGATTGCCTGATGCTCTTTGGGTCTCCAGCTTAGGCTATTCCAACAAGCTCCAGGTAATCATGATTGTGCAAATACTTGAGCTTCTGTTTCCCTGGCAGATAACTGCAGCAGGTCTAAAACATACGTTTCCTCCCCATGAGGAGACAGTGATTCCCTAGGCTAGCTGGAAGCATCATATCCTGCATCCAGTCATAAAAAAGCCTTGTACCATGGGCAGTAAGAGCAAGGACTCTTGAACCAGACTGCCTGGCTTTGAATCCTGATTCTGCCCCCACATTAAACTGTGTGACCTTAGACAAGTTACTTAGTCTCTCTGTGCCAAAGTTTCTTCAACTGTAAAATGAGGAGGACAACTACCTCAGCATAGGTTGTTGTAATAATTCAATGAGTTGATCCATGTAAAGTCTTAGAATAGTGCAGAGCATACAGTAAGCATATAAGAAGTATTAGCTATTATTTAATTTCAAAATACTGTGCCACAGGCGTACTGAAACACATACACATATATACACATGCAACCTTTTTGTCTTCTAGTCCTCTCAAAATGATTATATCAATGGCCTGGGCCAATAAGTTGAAAAGAAGAAGACTTGACTAACAGGTAAAGCACATAACCCACTAAATAATTGATTGCAGGCTGTAGTCTGTGAACGTTTTATTCATAAACTGTGGTGATTACTAGACTCTTGTATGAGTAGGCTGATTTTTAAAAATTTACTTTCAGAGAAGGTGCTCCCAAAGGAGAGATGATTTAGTTTCCTTCCTTTTTCCCTCTTCCACCCCCACACTCAAAATGCTTTATCTAGGGAAAAAGATAAGCAGACCCCCGAAGTCAGCTAGCTGCTGGATAATTAAGAGTTCACATGGACTAGGATGCATTCACTGGATCATGAGACTTCCAAGATTCACTCTCCATCTTTCATCTCTGTTTGTTTCATCAGATTTATCTATGTGGTAGGAAATAATAGCCGCTGATGTCTCAGATTTCACATCTTATATTCTGTGCCACCAAAGAAGTGCTGATTGACTTCTCTTGCCCTATGGCCAAAAATCCTCAAGGAAGAACTGTTGGCCCTGCTTTCCAGATGCCCTCTCTTGGGTCAACTACAATTGGAGTGGATGGGGAGGGGGAGTCAGGTGAGAAAACTGCAGGATAGGCTAGGTTCCACCAAGAAGGGGGATGTTGGGCAGAATATCCCGTAAAAGTCCAAAACAAACACTTATCATTTATCACACATGGGTGGTGGTCCAACTGGTAATATTCACTCATTTTAATATTTACTATTTATTTATCCACTGGTTATATTGAGTATTAAAAATTTATATTCATGAATATTCACTTTCTTTATATTCACTTTATATTTACTATTATCAAATAGTATAATAGTAATTATTTACTTTATGTTCACTATTTTAATATTCAGTATTATAAAATTTAATATTCACAAATTACAAATCATTATTATTTAAAAATTAATAAAATGTACTTTAAACTCACTTAAATGGACTTAAAATTGCAACCAAACTGTCTTTTAAAATGTTTATTTCAAACTCCCTAAGAGCTGGGTTTCTGAAGTGAAAACTAGTATTTCCTAAAGGAGAGGAAAGTTAATATAGATCCTCTTTTTTTAGAAAATAGAAATAAGAACGAGCTCTCAAGGCATGTACATTTCAAAATGTCTGATTTGGGTTGAAGAGTATGTGAATGCAATTTATAGCTTAGAGCAAGAGGAGGTGGGAAGGGAAATGCCCAGGCTAAGAGGTTTTTGTCTCTTTATTTATTTGCTTACCAGAAACAGAAAATGGAAAGCTAACCTCAATTCAGAACTTACTCTGTGCCAGGCATTGTGCCAGGAATTTAACATGCATTCTAATTTAATTTTTATCACAATCCAGAAAGCAAGAAAGTATTCCCATTTTGCCCAAGAGGAAAATGAGATGAAGAGAAGTTAAGTAATTTCCCCAAGTAACACAGCCAGTAAGTCGTGGAGCTGGGATTTGAAATCAGGTACACTTGAATATGAAGCTCACCAGCAGGCAAGAAAGGATATCTCCTACACTGAGAGAGAATTGATCAGGGTTAGGATAAGAAATGGGATGAGGTCCTTGGTGCCACTCTGAAAACTTAACACACAAAGTTATTGAAGTCTGCCTTAGCAACGTAGATTAATTTAAGAAAGTTACAAGGATCATTTCCATTTATGGAATAAAGGAAGACTTATTGCATGGAGAAAGAAAAGAACATAGACATTAGTAAAAAGGAGAAGTGTAATTAATTTTGCCCCTATTCAATAGCTCAAAAATTTTGTTGTTGCTTTTTTTTTTTTAATAAAGTCCAAGAGTTCATGAATTGAGTTATAAGGAATTACAGGATCCCTTAAGGACATGGTGAGAAGGTTTTAAAGTATGAATCACTGGTTTGGATTAAACCAGAAGGATTCCTTATAGTCCAGGATTTTACTATTTTACTGTTCAATATTCTCAAGGTACTGAAGAGTTTTAAGATAAAGAGCTATACGGAAATATAAACTCGTCATCACTGTTAGCATTGCTTTTACTTAAAATTTTTAAAAATATAAATACAACTCATTTGTCATATGGAATTTAGTAGTCCTTGGCTCAATTAATAGATTTTTTAAGAGTTTTTAGTTATAAAAGGATTTTGAGGAAAATATTTTATTAAAACATTTTGGTCCTTTATAACAGAAAACAGTTAAGTTAAATAACCATTTCGCCGAGTTCTATCATTTTTTTTCAGTCCATGCTCACAAAGCTCAAAACAATATTATATAATGGAGACGTCAGTTTTTCTGCTACAGTAATGTGGGTTATCATTTACCTCCTCCTTGGTGACTGAGGTACAATTGAAACATCATATCGTGTACCACTCCAAGGATAGAATTACACTCTTGAATCTACTCCTGTTTAGCCTTGATCTATGCCCTTCACCCTTCTAAGCCCCAGTTTCAACTAAAAATAGGGAAAATAATCTTGTCCCCTAGTTGCATCTTCAAGTTGTTAGGAAGATTAGATGGGCTCAGGGTCTATTTTCTCATCTCTGTACCCCTCAGGGCCTGGCCGAGAGTGGGTATTCTTTGCTTGAAGATTGCATTGAGGAAGGAAGCCCATCTGAAGAGTCTAAAAATAAACTCAAGCATCTGTAAACCTCAGGTCCTCAGCATTCCCACCCACCATTAAACTTTTACTACCATCTGGAAACAGCGTTTGTGTTTGTGTGTCTTGTGTTAATGACTATTGGGTCACAGAAGGAGAAGGAAAAGAAAAAAAACAATCCAAGAACAAACATGTAAAAATCAACTTGATTTAAAGGTTTCTAGAAGGGTTAAATTATGAACTATTTTATTCATCTACCTTTAAATTTCAGACCAAAAATAAAATAAAATAATTCAGGAAAAACTATAAATAATTAAAATACACTTCAATTTTATAATATGGCTACTTAAGGAAAAGAGGGAAAGAAAGGGATAGGAAAAAAAAAAAAAAAGGAAAGAAGCAAAGCCTTATCTTGGGAGTCACCCTAGCCCAAAGAGGCAAAGATCTACCTCATTTGCTAAAACTCTTTTTTTAAATGCCTTCCTTTAAATGTGAAGAGTGTGTATAAATTGCCTGAAACTGTTACAAAATTGAGGTGGGGTGGGATTTTCCATTATTGATTTGGAAGGATAGGCATTCTTGAAATCACCTTTTATCCTAATCCTCAAGGGGAGAGATTTAACTGCATACTTTGTTACTTTGGAAGGGAATTGGGCCCTGCCACTTTCCATTTTATACAGAAACAATGAAAGTTTCATGAAGATTTAAGACAATCATTTCTGTGGCTATCAAGCAAATTACTTTCCAAAGATTCAAAGACTTGACTTATCACAACTATAGGCGAAAATGGACCCCATGGCCCAAAAGAAATTAAGCTAAAGGTTGGACATCCTTACTTCTCTTTTCCCATCTTCACTCTCCAGAATTGTTATAAAACGTATGTCTGTTATATCACCCTTCTGAAAAACTTAAGAGTGTCACAAAGGTTTCAATACATTCTTCTCCTCCTCCTCCATCTTCATCTTCATCACCATCATCTTTACAACCCAGCCCCAGCTTACCTTTCCTTTCCAGTTTTTCCTCATTACCAAAGCCTTAGCCACACTGGATTCTTGCTATTCTCCAAACATGTTTCTTTAATGCCTTTGTCTCTTTGTCGATTGCATTATTTTTTGTCTAGAAAATGTCTACTTCTTTGAAGGCTTGGCTAGCTGTCAAGTTCCATCTATAACAGTTACTCTCAACCCCAGTTGCATTAGAATCATGTGGGCTTTCCAAAAATGTTGTCACCCAGGTACTATGAACCCATCCACCCACCCACCCCCACCACCACTGCAAGAGTCTCATTTAATTAGGCAGTTTAAAATGTGAAATCAGGATTGAGAACTACTCATTTATACCTTTTGGTGATCCTCCTCAGTCATTTCTTCATATGCAGGCATTTTCCATACACCTGCAACATAATACTTAACACAGTGTTTTGTAGTTCTTGTTCATCATCTATTTATGTGTTAACTTATGCTCTCCTAAAGATAGCATCTTATTTTTCATCCTTCTTTTGTGTACTGTATCAGAATCATCTGGAGAGCTTTTTCACAACACACACCCCAACCCCAGAGAGTCTGTTCATAATCTTGAGAAGTAGGTATGAGAGCAGGGGTGAGTATAGAGGATGAAGTTTGTGTACTTTAAGTGAGTTCTTAGGTGAATCTGATTGTTGGCCTCCAACATCCACCCCAACCACTGCTTTAAAGACAAATGTTCATTCTGTCACTAAGTCTACCATTTCTAGCTCTATATTTCTCAATTACATACCCATTTACCCTTTCGCATGGGTTGGTATGCCATAAGAATCATCTCTTTCAAGTGTTTTGATCCTGTCATACCTTTTCTCAGGAACCTACCAAAGGCTTCTAATTGTTTCTTGAGTCATATTAAACCTAATGAGGAGCTTTGAGGCTTTTCACTAATTCGTTGAAAAGCCCTCTGTTCTCTCCATCTTGGGTGCACTGTCTCTTTAGCTCAGCAAAACACTCTTTCCCCTTCTGCCCCTATCGTGCTACATATTCCATTCTTCCACATACGAAATCGATCTGCTTTCCTCCCTGTGCCAGTTTGAAACTGTTATGTATACCAGGAAAGAGCAGGTTCTTTTAATCCAATCTTGTGGGGACAGACTTATTATGAGTGGGATCTTTTGATTAGGTTGTTTCTGTGGAGATATAACCCACCCAACTATGGGTGAGACCTTAGATTATTTCCATGAAGGTGTGACCTTGCCCATTCAGGGTAGGTCTTTAAACAGATCACTGGAGTCCTTAAGAGACCTGAAAGCCCACACAGACCTAAACATCTCCAAGCTCGGAAATTCTTGGAGATGTTTGGAGATGCAGACAGAAGGACATTTGGAGATGCTAAGCTAAGAAATGAAGTCCAGAGTTTGCCCTGGAGAAACTAAGAGAGGACCCACAGATGCTTAGAGAGAAATGCCCTGGGAGAACATGTAAGGATGCACAGGAGCTGAGAGAGAGAGAAGTTGAGAGAGGCAGAAGCCCAGAGACATTTGGAGAAAGTCATTTTGAAGCCAGAACCCAAGAGCAAAGGCCCAGCAGATGCCAGCCGTGTGCCTTCCCAGCTGACAGAGATGTTCCGGATGCCATCGGCCCTTCTTCAGTGAAGGTAACCTCATGTCAATGCCTTAGCTTGGACACTTTTATGTCCTTAGAAATGTAAATTTGTAACCTAATATATACATCTCCTTTATAAAAGCCAATCCATTTCTGGTATTTTGCATAATGGCAGCTTTAGCAAACCAGGACACCAAACCACACCGCTGTTTCTTCAAACAAAAAAAAACCCAAAACAATATTTATTTAAAAACCACTGCTTAAGGCTCTTTCTGTAAACCGTTCCTTACTATTTCTAGAGTTGTTTTTTAAATGATTGAGTATGTGTCTTTTTTATTCTTCTTGGTGCATTTTGTTTTTGAGTTTGGTAGGTTTTTTGTTTGGTGGAACAAAAAATGAATTTGAAATCAGAAGACTTTGCTAGATGTTATGCTCAGTCCCTTCCCCTTGGTGAGCTTCACTTTTATATCAGTGAAATGGAGACAATTACAAAGCATTCACCTGCCTACATAAATTCAGTGCTGGTAGCATCACAGGAGATAAAGTGTGTGGAATATGCTTTGTGAGCTCTGAAGTGTTTATAAATGAAAGATAGTTATTATTATTGCTATTATTTTCTGTAACCCGACTTCACTTTGATATTCTACATATGGCTCTAAACCAATGAAATGCTTACTCAGAAGCATTTTAAGCTACTTGGCAAGGAAGACGATATAAAATTTTTGTGTTTTACCTTCGTTATGTTATTATTCGATGGTATGTATTTAGTTTCATTTTTCTAACAAGCTTTGAGTTATTTGCAAGTTCTTTCTGTATCCTTCCTCAAATGAGTTAAAAAAAAAAAAAATAGAT